>NW_016107458.1:4413621-4443478 GCF_001604975.1 Cebus imitator
AGAAGGAGAAGGAGAAGGAGAAGGAGAAGGAGAAGGAGAAGAAGAAGGAGGAGAAATCCTGTAAGAAACAGGAAGGGTAAAACATCTAAAAAAGAAAGGAACAAGTAAAGCTATCTTTATTTGCAGATTATGTGATCATATCTACAGAATATATTATGAAATCCACAAAAAACCCCTCAGAGCTAATAAATTTAACAAAGTAATAGGATACAAGATCAGCATGCAGAAACCAGTTATATTTCTATGCACTAGCAATGAACCATCTGTAAAGGAAATTAAGAAAGCAATCCCATTTATAGCAGCAGCAAAAGAATAAAATACTTAGGAATACATTTAACCAAAAAGGAGAAGAACTAATATGCTGAAAGCTATAGAACACTGTTGAAAAGAATTAAAGAAGACCAAAATAAATGGAAAGAATTCACATATTCATGGGTTGGAAGACTTGACCTTGTAAACGTGACACTGTTTCCCAAAGTGATCTACAGATTCAAAGCAATTCCTGTCAAAATCTAAAACCTTTGTTGCAGAAATGGAAAGTCTGTTCTAAAATGCATATGTGATCTCAAGGTACCCCAAACAGTCAAAACAATCTTGAAAAAGAAAAACCAGAATCCACACCAATATAAGATCCCAGACTGGTTCTTAAACAGACAGAAGGATGTAAAGAATGGAAAATATAGCCAGGTCCTAGCCAATGGTCTGGACAACAAGCTCCGTGAAGACCTGGAGCGACTGAAGACGATTCGGGCCCATAGAGGGCTTCGCCACTTCTGGGGCCTTTGTGTCCGGGACCAGCACACCAAGACCACTGGCCGCCGTGGCCGCACCGTGGGTGTATCCAAGAAGAAATAAGTCTGTAGGCCTTGTCTGTTAATAAATAGTTTATATACCAATAAAAAAAAAATCAGGGCCAGGAGCGATGGCTCAGACCTGTAACCCCAGCACTTTGGAAGGCCAAGGTGGGTGGATCATGAGGTCAGGAGTTTGAGACCAACCTGGCCAACATGGTGAAACCTCATCTCTAAGAAAAATATAAAAATTGGTGGCACATACCTGTAATCCCAGTTACTCGGAATGCTGAGGCAGGAGAATCGCTTGAACTGGGGAGGCAGAGGTTGCAGTGAGCTGGGATTGTGCCATTGCACTCCAGCCTGGGTGACAGAGTGAGACTGTCTCAAAAGAACAGCAACAACAAAAGCTACAGTAATCAAAATACTGTGGTACTCGAATAAGAGAGGCATATTGATTGGTAGAATAGAATTGAGCATCCGGAAATAAACCCATACATCTATGGCCAATTGATTTTCATGAAGGGTGCCAAAATAATTCAATGAGGTAGAACAGTCTTTTCAATAAGTAGGGCTGGAAGAATTGAATACTCATGTGGAAAAGAATGACCTCGGACTATTACTGCATACCATCTACAAAAATTAACTCAAGATGGACAAAAGACCTACATGTAGGAACTATGAAAGTAGGAAAGTGTAAAATATAAAACTCAAAAGAAAACAGGCAAACATCTTCATGGCCTTGGATTCGGCAAACAGTTGTAAGTACAACACCAAAAGCAACAAAAGAAAACAATAATAGAGTTTCATTAAAATTAAAAATTTCTGTATAAAAGGACACTATCAAGAGAGTAAAAAGGGGCCAAGGAGAGTGGCTTAGGCCTATAATGGGAGGGCATTACAGGAGAGGGAGGCCAGGGCAGGACAATCACTTGAGCTCAGGAGTTCAAGAGCAGCCTGGGCAACACAGTGAGACCTTGTCTCTACCAAAAATAAAAAATTAGCCAGGCATGTAACCTGCATATGTAGTTCCAGCAACTCAAAGGCTAAGGTGGGAGGATCACTTGAATCTGGGAGATAAAGCCTGCAGTGAGCTATGATCACACCACTGCACTCCAGCTTGGGCAACAGAGTAAGATCCTATCTCAAAGTAAAATAAAATAAGAGAGAAAGTAAAAAGAAAACCCACAGAGAGGGAAATATACTTGTAAATTATATATCTATTAAGTATCTAGTATTCAAAATATATAAAGAATGCCTACAGCTTAACAGTTAATAGATGAAGAGCTTAATTTAAAAATGGGCAAAGGGGGCTGGGAGCAGTGGCTTATGCCCTGTACTTTGGGAAGCTGAAGTGGGAGGATCTCTTGAGGCCAGGGATTCAAGATGGGCCTGGGCAAAACAGCAAGACCCTGTCTCTACAAAATAAAAATTAAAAATTTAGCTGGCCATGGTAGTGCATACCTGTCATCCCAGCTACTTGGGAGCCGGAGGCAAGGAGATTGCTTAAGCCCAGGATGCAGTGAACCATGACCATGCACTGCACTTCCTGTTGGACAATAAAGTGAGGAACACATCTCTTAAAAAAAAATGGGCAAAGGACTTGAAGGTACATTTCTCCAAGGAAGATATACAAATAACCAAAAAGCATATGAAAGGATGCTCAATATTATTAGTCATTAGGACAATGCAAATCAAAACTATGATGAGATACAACTTCACACTCACTAGACTGGCCATAATTTTTTTAATGGATAATCAGCATTAATGAAGATGCAGAGAATTTGGAACCCTCATATACTGCTGATAGAAATGCAAAATGCTGTAGCCACTGTAAAAGATAGTTCTGTGGTTTCTCAAAAAGTTAAACAGAATTACCACATGACCCAGTAATTCTACTTCTAGGTATATATTTGAAAGGCTTGAAAACAGATATTCAAGCAAATACATGTACACAAATGTTCATAGCAGAAATCTTCACAATAACCAAAAGGTGTAAACAACGAAAATGTTCATCAATTGATAAATGGATAAGCAAAATGTGGTGTAATCACAATGGACTATTATTTGGCCATAAAAAGAATGAAGTACTGATACGTGCTACAACATGGATGAATCTTGAAAGCATTAAATTAGGTGAAAGCAACCAGACACAAAAGGTCACATATTGTATTATTTCATTTATATGAAATATCCAGAACAGGTAAATTATCAGGGGCTGTGGGTGGAAGAGGAATGGGAAATGAATACTAATGAGTATGTGATTTTTTTCCCAGGGAGAAAGTGGCTGGAGGGTGATGAAAATATTTTGGAGTTAGATGGAAGTGATGGTTGTAACGACATTGTGCATGTACTAAATGCCTTTGAATTGTACACTTAATTATTAATTTTATGCTATGTGAATTTCATCCCAATTTTTTTTTTAAAAAAGGAAAGAACTTTCAGGCAAATATAAATCAGTTAAGGAATGTAAAAGTAGTCTGCAAAAATTATAATTTTGTATGATGACTGTAACTTAGCAGTTGTTTGTGAACATATGTGGTCCTCCTTTTGGGGGATTTCCAGACAGAGGACTATGCAAGGAAATATGGCTCCTATTATTCAAGTGAAAGCATGAATATGAATATTCTGTTTTGTAAAGATAACGTGAAAACATTTGTATCAAAAGATTGATAAAGCTCAAGCCAATGGAGTAAATAAAGGCTCTAATGTCATAAGAACCTTGAGAGAGCTATAAGCAAAATTCTGAAGGAATAAAATGTAAGAAGCAATTATATCTTCAGGAGAAAGTCCAACTAACTAGGACAGCAATATGAAGTGAATTTTGGCTGTACAGCTTCTTTCTTTTCTTTTTTTGAGACAGAGTCTTGCTCTGCCGCCTAGGCTAGAGTACAGTGGCACGATCTCTGCTCACTGCAGACTTTGTCTCCCAGGTTCAAGTGATTCTCTTGCCACAGCCCCTCCCTAGTAGCTGGGATTTCCTAGCGTTCTTTGGGTGGGAAAACAACTAATTCTGATCATCTTAAGGGGGTTTGGGAGCTTACAGAACTTAAGAGGAGGCTGAAGAGCCAGGCTTAGAATGAGGTAGTTCCTGAGGTTTCAGTGATAGGGATTCCTGCACTGTCTTGGTTGGGTACTTATGCTGCCATGAGTGGACTCTCTCTGCTTCTCTCCTTATGTTATACTGTTCAAGATACAAAGTCTCTGGAGCACTGAATATACTTCATGCACTGAACTATACACTTCTAACTGTTAAAAAGGCAATTTTTTGGCTGGGTGTGGTGGCTCATGCCTGTAATCCCAGCACTTCAGGAGGCCGAGGTGGGTGGATCACCTGAGGTCAGGAGTTTGAGACCAGCCTAACCAATATGGTGAAACCTCAACTCTATTAAAATCACAAAAATTAGCCAGGCGCAGTGATGCATGGCTGTAACCCCAGCTAAAAGGAGGTTGGGGCAGGAGAATCGCTTGAACCTGGGAGGCGGAGGTTGCAGTAAGCCGAAATAGTGCCACTGTACTCCAGCCTGGGCAACAGAGTGAGACTCTGGTCTCAAACAAACAAACAAACAAAAGGTCTTTTTTTTTTTTTTTNTTTTTTTGAGACAGAGTCTAGCTTTGTCACTCAGGCTAGAGTGCAGTGGTGCAGTCTTGGCTCACTACAACCTCCACCTCCCAGGTCCAAGCGATTCTTCTGTCTCAGCCTCCCTACTAGCTGGGACTATAGGCACCTGCCACCATGCCCGGCTAATTTTTGTATTTTTAGTAGAGGTGGGGTTTCACGATGTTGGCTAGGCTGGTCTCGAACTTCTGACCTCAAAAGATTCACCCACCTGGGCCTCCCAAAGTGCTGGGATTATAGATGTAAGCCACTGAGCCCGGTAAAATAGCAAATTTTATGTAACGTATTTTTGTACCACAATTTAAAAAAAATTAACAGTGTGTATCTAAATGCTTAAAGTGTTCTGGAAGGCAATTTTAGAGCAATGAAATATAAATATAGCTCTTAATCTCTTTAGGGATTAGATAACACATGGTAATATATGAAGTTAAATAAATGTGATGAAGTTAAATAAAATTTATATAGTTGTGTTTGACTTTGGAGGCAACAAAAGAAAGACAAATAGAGAAAGACAGAAGATTATCAGACCTTGACATTTCTTCCTCCTTTCAATAGATACCCCTTTCTTTCAGGCTTTGTCATTTTCAGTACTAAGCACTAAAAGGACTTTTGTAAATCATTATTTCCAGTGCAAGGCAATATATTCATCAAACTAAGTTACTCCAATGGCTTCTGTTAGTAGTACTGGGTAAAATCTTCCTGGATATTATACCTAAGATTTGCTTCCAAAAATTCTGGAGACTGGAAGAAATGGAGAAATTTACAGATAAAGCCGATTGACCATGAATTGATCTTTTTTTCAGAATGAGTTTGGGTTCATGGAGATTCACTATACTATTTCTTCTGCTTTCGTGTATGTGTGAATTCTCCACAATCAAAAGGTTTTTTAAATCCTAAAAACCAAAAATCTCTTCAACAGAGAGTGTAATGAGTCCAGTGTAGGTCACAAGCTTATCCCTTGACTATGTCAGAGGGGTGAAGAAAGAAGTCTCTAGGGACTCCTTTGGTTTCTGTAGTAGGAGAGCACTTGTATTTATCATCCTGACAATGAGACATGATGGGGCTGAGGTAATTCTCCCAAAAGACATTGGGGTGCAATTAGGACAAGGGATGGAGGCTGGGTGTCCATGTAATGACAAATATCCACTCCTGTGCATGACAGATGGGGCACTTTATCAACGTTCCTCCTTCATGTCTTATCTCCTCCATGGGGCCAGCAACCTTGGGTCTTTCTGCACCCTGCTCGTGACTGTGCTTTTCTATGTGTTGTACTATCTGCCTGTTCCTCTGCTGCTTGTCCCGATGAAAGTGTACTCATCCTGCAGACTCAATTCAGATGTCATCTCCTTTGACTTTCTAAGCAGGAGGTGGTAGACTTTGAATGGCTCTTGACTCTTCATCTCACAGTATAATTAGAGTAGTTGCCCTGCATCAAAATCAGCTGACAAACTGGTTAAAACACATATTGCTGGGCCCAACCCTTAGAGCTTCTGTTTCAGTAGGTCTGGGGTAGGGACCTGAAAATTTTCATTCTTAAGTTCCACGCGATGCTGATGCTGCTGGTCCGGGGACTGCACTTTATGAACCTCTGCTTTGGAGCACTAGTGTCCAAATCTGACTATGTATCAGCCTCAAATGTAGAATGTTAAAAATATATGACTTCCTGGATTGGCAGCAGGCTTGAAGAATCATATTCTGGGAGTAGGATCCAGAAATCTGCATTTTTAAATAGATTTCCAGTTGCTACTTCTGCAGTGGTCCTGACAATTTTTTGGATAGGTATTGGGGATCACAACATTTGAGGGCATTGATTAGTCAGACCCCCTCCCCCTACTCTTTAGCAAAGTGACAGAGAGGCTGGTATATTTCTTCCTAACAGGATCGAAGCATCCCTGAAGAAAAGGATGCCTTCTTACTGATTAAAAGATTATAGTGAGCCAGGCATGGGCTCATGCCTGTAATCCTAGCACTTTGGGAGTCTGAGGTGGGAGGATAACTTGAGCCCAGGAGTTTACAACAAGCCTGGCCAAAAAGGTGAGACTCTGTCTCTACAAATAATTAAAAAATTAGGTGGACATGGTGGAGCATGCCTATAGCTATTTGGAAGGCTGAGGTGAGCTTAAGCCCAAGTGGTCAGGCTGGAGCGAACTATGATCTTACCACTGTACTCCAGCCTGGGCAATTTAGTAAGACCCTGCCCTGTCTCAAAAAAAAAAGAAAAAAAAAAAGATTATAGTGAAGATTAACATAATCTCAGACAAATATTCAGAAAGTGTCCTTGCTACTACTTTAAAATTTTTATTTAAAATCATATATCAATTTCTACCTCTTAAATGAGCAAAGCATTGAAATAATTTAATAGATTAGAGATAGTGGGTTGAAATGCGCACTCTCATTTATTACTATTGGCATTATAAACTGATACACTCTCTTCAAAGAGCAATTTGGCAACCTACATCAAAATCCAGAAAATGGGCCAGGTGCAATGACTCATGGCTGTAATCCCAGAACTTTGAGAGGCCAAGATGGGAGAATCACTTAAGGCCAGAAGTTGAAGACCAGCCTGGGCACAATAGCAAGACCCTATCTCTACAAAAAATAAAAAAAATAGCCCAGGTACTGGTGTGTAGCTGTATTCCCAGCTACTTGGGAGGCTGAGGTGGGAAGTTCCCTTCAGCCCAGGAGATTGAAGTTGCAGTGAGCTGTGATGGTACCACTGCACTCTAGAGTAAGCGACAGAGCAAAACTCTGTTTTTTAAAAAATTCTATATCTATCTCTATATCTATATCTATGGACCTGGCATGGTGGCTCATGCCTGTAATCCCAGAACTTTGGGAGGCCAAGGTGGGCTGATCACCTGAGATCAAGAGTTCAAGACCAGCCTGACCAACATGTTGAAACCTCGTCTTTACCAAAAATACAAAAATTAGCCAGATGTGATGGCAGGCACCTGTAGACCCAGCTACTTTGGAGGCTAAGGCAGGAGAATCACTTGAACCTGGGAGGCAGAGGTTGCAGTGAGCTGAGATGGCATCATTTCACTCCAGCTTGGGTGACAGAGCAAGACAAAACAAAACAAAAAGTATATAGATATATACTTTTTGTGTATATATATACTTATATATATATACTTTTTGTGTATATAGATATATACTTATATATATATATAATTTATTTAAATTTTAAAAAACAGAAAATATTTTATTTGGTTTGGTAATCTTGATTTAATGATCTTTTTTTTTTTTTTATTTTTGAGATGGAGTCTTTCTCTTTTGCCCAGGCTGGAGTGCCATGGTATGATCCCAGCTCACTGCCACCTCTGCCTCCCAGGTTCAAGCAATTCTCCTGCCTCAGCCTACGGAGTAGCTGAGATTACAGGTGTGCGCTACCATGCCCAGGTAATTTTTGTATTTTTAGTAGAGACAGGGTTTCACCATGTTGGCCAGGCTGGTCTCAAACTCCTGACCTCAGGCGATCTGCCAGCCTCTGCCTCCCAAAGGGACTATAGTGTGAGCCACCATGCCCATCGATTTAATGACCTTTGCTTCAGTAATCTCACTTCCGGGTATTAATCCAAAGAAAATAATCCATAATATATTAAAACACACAAATGAATACATATTACAGTATTATTGTAACAGTAAAACATTGTAAGCAATCTGAATGTCTAAAAATAGAATATTGATAAAGTAAATACGTATACTTGATGGACTATTATAAGAAAATTTAAATACTGGCTATTTATTCAGTCATAAAAAAAAATAAAATAGTTGCCAAGATGTCCCCAAAGGGCTAATTTGCACTTTTCCCAGCATTGTATTTGTATCTTCAATAATAATGGACATTATTGGTTTTTTTTTTTTAATCTCCTTGTGAGAGTTTTTTTTTCTTTTTTTTCATTATCGGTTTTAAAAATAGCTGTCAATGGTATTTCGTGTTGTTTTATGTATTGCTTTTATAATGGAAAATGCTGTTAATAAAATTTTATTTTTAAAAAATTATGTCAATTAGGAAGAGATGCATATCAACCAGCATGGCTGAACATCAGTGTTTTCATTTCTTTTAGTTCCTGTAACTGTATGCAGCTTAAATTTTGAATTGGTCTAATTCAGGATAGCTTTTGCCTCTGAAAAGAAGTATTCATTGAAGGCCTGATGGTATCTTACTTGTTTTCCTCTTACTGAACCCTATATATTTGTTTCATTTAATTTTGATTGCCCACGAAGGACAAATTTCTCATATGTATACACTTGGATTAATCAAAATAAGGAATAATATCTAAACTGTATCAGGAGCCTTTAAAATGTTCTAATATTTAGGCCTAGTAACTGTATTGCTGAAAATAAATAGTAGGGCTATAATGCAAAATGGTTTTAACATTTTAAAATTATCTAAATAGTAGAGGAAATGTAAGAAAATTATATTTATAAGGCGGCTTAAGATCATGGGAAGATGTAATAAGGTTAAGTGGAAAAAATTTATGATAGTACTATGTAAAATAAATTCATTAGTATCATAGCTATATAAAATAAATGTACTATGATCATAACTATGAAAAAATAAGCATTTAAAATACTACAAAAAGTCTAAAATGCTAGCTTGGTGCTACTTGAAGCATGAGAGAATAAATTATTTTTTTCTTTATACTTACATGTATTTTCCAAATTTCCTCCATAGTGAGCATGTAGTGCTTTTATATTTAGAAAAATGAAAAAATATAAAGACTATTTCAGTTGAAATGGACAGAAATACAACTCTAGTTTAAGCCAAAAAGAGAGAGAAATTGAGGAGAGTAGGGAGAGAGAAAGAGAATTATTTCCTGGATGAATTTGGCTTCAGGCCCAGATGGAAATTATATCATCAGGTCTCTCTCTTTCCCCCTCCTCCAATGTCTCGGCTCAGCTTCCTCTGTGTGGTGACCTCATTTTCTTCCATTTTCCAGGCTGCCAGAGAAGTAGGTTGCCCACAGCTCTAGGCTTACATCATCTGCTTTAGGAATCCCAGTGGAAAGAGACTGCTTTCTCCCAATGCCTCTATATCAATTCCAGAGAACTTTTTGAGGCGCTGCTTGGGCCACATGTCCACCCCAAAACTAATCACAGTCTCTGGGGAATAGAGTATTAAGATTGGGCAGGCTTGTGACATATGCCCACATCTGTTCCATAGAAGAAGATCTGGCACTGGAAGAGAGAAATGGCATCATGGCCAGCCAAATTAAGAAAGATATTGGTGGCTGGGAGTTTTGGCTCACACCTGCAATCCCAGCACTTCGGGAGGCCAAGACTTGAGGATTGTTTGAGGCCAGGAGTTCGAGACAAGCCTGGTAAATACAGTGATATAGTAAGATTGTGTCTCTTAAAAAAAAAAAAAAAAAAAAGTAGGGGGAGCCTGTTGAGATGGCTAACATCTGTAATCCCATTATTTTGGGAAGCCGAAACAGAAGTATTGCCTGAGATGAGGCGTTTGAGATCAGCCTGACCAACATGGTGAAACCCCGTCTCTTCTAAAAACACAAAAACTAGCCAGGTGTGGCACATGGCTGTAGTAACAGCTACTTGGGAGGCTGAGGCAGGAGAATGCCTTGAATCCAGGAGGCAGAGATTACAGTGAGTTCACGCCACTGCACTCCCACCTGGGTGACAGAGCGAGAAGCCAACTCAAAAATAAATAAATAAATAAATAAAGACAGAAAGAGAGATAGTACAGTGACCGCAAGTCTAGGAACTGTGGGCCATGGTCCTGCAATGCAATGTCACCTAAATTTGCTTTCCTGGCAGTGAAGTAAGTTCCTGCTGCCCTGTGTCTATACATGTGAGGAACAAGTCTCACTCACCTATCATGTTCCAGGGCTGCACCACTTTAGCCACCAGCTAAAGTTGTGTCTAATTATGGAGACTGGGTATTGTCTTAGGTTTTGAACAATTATAGGCTATTTCCAAGCCAACTACAAGTCCCTTGAGACCTCAGTGGACCTTTTGCCAATTTTATATAAGGGAATTCCATAGACTAGTCACTAATAGCCGAAATCTTACCCTGCCTTTGCAGTTTCTGCCTTTTGACACATCTCAGCATTGCCCATCCTGTAGGCTTTCAATGTGCCCATCCTATAGTTCCCCATAATGACTAATCTGCCTCTGCTATATCCCAGTGGATAGTGTTTTACCACAGGCGTGAATTTTAATTATAGCTGGCAGGGAATAACAGAGTTGCTGGAGAGAGGGATGAGGAAAATGGGATTCCCCAATTTGTAGGCTCTTTCCAAGTCCCTAGTGCATTTCCTGCCTCTCTCCTTTGCGTTAGTTTCAGGTTGGAGGACCCAGTTCAGCTTTTTCAAGTCAGCAAGAAGAATTATTGTTTGACCCCCAGTGGTTCTAGATTGCTGGCTAGAGGCAAAGGTCTTCCCACTTGCTGTTGCATTTCTGCTTTCAGACAAGTGAGCTTTGATTCAAACTCGTCGCTTCCTCCGAGCTAGTATCTCTGTGTTTGCATCATCCCATTTGGCTGTGGGTTCAGGGAAATGGGGCGCTGTGTTTGACTGAGCCTGTGCCCATTTCTGAGGGGGTGGAATTTATTGGAGAAAGAAAGAAAGAATGGGAATACATTCTGAAGCAGACTACAAGCTATAATCTAACTCTTTCTTTCTACAGGTATGAACATCTATAATATTTTAAAAATTTTATTTATGTATGTATTTATATTTTTTTGAGACAGTCTCGTCCTGTCACCCAGGCTGGAGTACAGTGCCACAATCTCGGCTCACTGCAACCTCTGCCTACCAGGCTCAAGCGATTCTCCTCCCCTAGCCTCCCGAGTAGCTGGGATTAGAGGTGCAGGCCACCACATCTCGCTAATTTTTTTGTATCTTTAGTAAAGACAAGGTTTCACCATGTTAGTCAGGCTGGTTTCAAACTCCTGACCTTGTGATCTGCCCGCCTCAGCCTCCCAAAGTGCTGGGATTACAGGCATGAGCTACTGCATCCGGCCTATAATCTTTTAAAAAAAATAGTATTTTATATAAAAATCATTATTTATTTATTTATTGAGACAGGGTCTTCCTCTGTCACCCAGGCTGGAGTGCAGTGGTGCAATCTCAGCTCACTGCAACCTCCACCTCCCAGGCTCAAGCGATCCCCCAACCTCAGCCTCCTGAGTAGCTGGGACTACACACACATGCAGCTAATTTTTTTATTTTTTGTAGAGATGGGGGTCTCTCCATTTTTTCCAGGCTGATCCCAAACTTCTGGGCTCAAGATATTCTCCTGCCTTGGCCTCCCAAAATGCTGGGATTACAGACGTGCACCACTGCACCTGGCCATAAAAATCTTTAAAGCTCTAACTAAATACATGAGTAGAAAAGATTCTTAGGATCACATCTTAATCTTTAAATATTACAAGGTGATGTGGCACATATACACTGTGGAATATTATGCAGCTATCAAAAACAATGAGTTTGGGTCCTTTGTAGGGACATGGATGAACCTGGAAACCATCATTCTCAGCAAACTGACACAAGAATAGAAAATCAAACACCGCATGTTCTCACTCATAGGTGGGTGTTGAACAACGAGAACACATGGACACAGGGAGGGAAGCATCACACACTGGGGTCTGTCTGGGGGAAATAGGGGAGGGACAGCAGGGGGTGGGGAGTTGGGGAGAGATAGCATGGGGAAAAATCCCAGATATAGGTGATGGGGAGGAAGGCAGTAAATCACACTGCCATGTATGTACCTATGCAACAATCTTGCATGTTCTTCACATGTACCCCAAAACCTAAAATGCAATAAATAAATAAATAAATAAAAGGCAAAAAAAGGAAAAAAAGAATTACAAGGTGAAGCTGGGCACAGGGGCTCACGGCTATAATCCCAGGACGTTGGGAGGCTGAGGCGGGCAGATCACTTGAGTTCAGGAGTTTGAGACCAGCACAGCCAACATGGTGAAACCCTGTCTCTACCAAAAAATACAAAAATTAGCCAGGTAGTGGAGGGTGCCTGTAGTCCCAGCTACTCAGGAGGCTGAGGGAGGGGAATCACTTGAGCCCAGAAGGCAGAGGTTGCAGTGAGCCAAAGTCGTGTCACTGCACTCCAGCCTGGTGACAGAGACCCTGTCTAAAAAAAAAAAAAGAAAAAAAATTATAAAGTGATCTCAAATAGAATGAGAAAGAGTCACAGCCAGAAAAAGGAGCACAGCAAAAGACTTTGCCACCCTATCTTCACACCATCAGAAATGCAAGAGCCAATCCCGTAAATATTCATCAACTTCCTTGGTTTTTCTTTCAACAACAGCTTCCAAATGTTTAACATGTAGAGTCTAAATTTCAAGAATACTTTTAGAAGGTGGCTTGCTCAGTGCTATATCCATCATTTTCATTTACATGTATGTTTTGTTTTCATAACAATATGTTTGGTGTTTTGTTTTGTTCTGTGACAGAGTCCTGCTCTACTACTCAGGGTGGAGTGCAGTGGTGTAATCTCGGCTCACTGCAATCTCAGCCTCCTAGGTTTAAGTGATTCTCGTGCCTCAGCCTCCTGAGTAGCTGGGATTACAGGCATGCACCACCATGCCCGGCTAATTTTTGTAATTTCTGTAGAGATGGAGGTTCACCATGTTGGCCAGGCTGGTCTCCAATTCCCGACCTCAAGTGATCCGCTCATCTCAGTCTCCCAGAGTGTTGGGATTACAGGCGTGAGCCATCAAATGTTACACACCCAGCCGAATATCTACTTTTAAAACCTCATTTTCAGGTTTATAGTATCGGAAGATTTCCTCCCCAGTAAAGAGCTTTCTGCTTTCTGCCAGCTTTGAACCTCCTCACCCAGAGATGCTTTGGCATCTTGGTTCTCTGTCTTGTTTTTCCTCAGAGCCCCATGTTCAATCCAGATCCCTGTAATTGTGAGCCTAGCCCACTTACTCATGGAGATAGACTGGAAAATATAACTTCAACATGCTGTTACATTTTTTTGAGTTTTTAAAAATAAACGTTTTACTTCAGAACAATTTTAGATTTACAGAAAGTTGTAAAGATAGTACAGAGGGTCTCTGCATATCTTCCATCCAGTGTCCCCTAATGTTAACATCTTACCTAGCCAGGATGTATTTGTCAAAACCAGGAAATTAACATTGGCACATTACTATTAACTAAACTCCAGGCTGCATGATTTCACCAGTTTTCCACTAATATTTTTTTTTTATTCCAGGATTTTTTCCAAGATAGCACATTGTATTTAGTGAGCTAAATTTTAAAACAAATTACTTTTTTCAAGTCGTTCCCAGTTAAGCTATGACAATTATGAAGAATATGACATTTTAATATTTAAGATAAACTATTCATTAGCAAAAGCAACACAACTTGTCAAGATGCCACTTGTTCTGTGATTATGAGCTTCTCGGGGAAGAGTATTATTTGTTTGGCACATTCTAGCTATATATAGTTTTGTACATTCTCCATAGGATGTAGTTTTAATAGCAGTAAGAGTTGAGAGAAGTAGAAGTTTAAAGCATTTTAACTTTTAGTGGAAAACAAGCTCATTCTTTCGAATGTAATTAGCATGAGAATTTTTTTCTCATGTCATGCTATAAAAGACAGTGTGACTATACAGCTTATTAATACATTACAAGTCTGATCTAATTATTCCAGTCTGAGCCACAGAAACTGCAAAAGACCACAGAAACAGATTCTTTTTCAACCAGCTTCTCCAGGGGGAAAAGGAAACTTGCCAATAAAACCCCAAATCTCTCTCTAGGAGTCATATTTGTAGTAATATGAGGGAAAGTAAAAGTTATTATACTTTGCAATTTTAAATAAAGACATTTTCAGAGTGGTAGACGCCATCTTATATTCAAATATCTCTGTTTTTTTTTTGAGACGGAGTCTTACTCTGTCACCAGGCTGGAGTGCAGTGGCACTATCTGGCTCACTGCAACCTCCACCTCCTGGATTCAAGCAATTCTCCTGCCTCAGCCTCCCGAATAGCTGGGACTACAGGCACGTGCCACCACTCCCAGCTAATTTTTGTATTTTTTAGTAGAGACAGGGTTTCACCACATTGGCCAGGATGGTCTCGAGCTCTTGACCTCATGATCCGTTCGCCTTGGCCTCCCAAAGTGCTGGGATTATAGGCGTGAGCCACCGCACCCGGCCTATTCAAGCCTCTTTTTAAAAATCTGCATATAGGCTGGGCATAGTGGCTCATGCCTGTAATTTCAGCACTTTGGGAGGCTGAGGCGGGCAGATCACCTGAGGCTGGGAGTTTGAGACCAGCCTGACCAACATGGAGAAACCCGTTTCTACTAAAAATACAAAATTCACCGGGCATGGTGGCGCATGCCTGTAATCCCAGCTACTCAGGAGGCTGAGGCAAGAGAATCGCTTGAACCTAGGAGGTGGAAGTTGTGGTGAGCCGAGATTGTGCCATTGCACTCCAGCCTGGGCAACAAGAGTGAAACTCCGTCTCAAAAAAAAAAAAAAAATCTACATATAACTTATTTTAAGAGACCAGTATTTTAGGCATTAAACAAAAGAGCTATAAAGAATTCTACTTGAAGTCAATTCAAGGACTTATTCAATCCAAGAGAAATACAGAATTTAGCTAAGTATATATTCCAATGTAGTTCTTGCCACAATTAGTACGTATCTTCAGGAGCTATCATCGATCATAGAATGACATGCAAAATTCTTGTAGAAAACATGCGCTCACTCTCTCCCAGGAAAAAGAAAAGTTGATTTACCTAAATTATTTTGTAAAACCCAAAGAAAGCAAAGACAGAGGAGGAATGCAACAAGGAACAACAAAATATTTTGCCAAGCATTAGAATATGAAGAAGACAAATGAAGATATTAGGTATTTAATTTTTCATTTAGCAATTTATTTTCTGAAGGAATAAGGATTATGGTAATTTACCTAATTAATAAAAAGAGAAAATAAAATGTTTACATAGCACCTTATTACATTCTAATAACTTGCTCATGTATAATATCTTGAATTGTTAACTGGTGACTTTATATTTTAGGAACAGCTACCATGGGTGCTGGCACAAAGTAAGCAAGTTCTTATTGTCCTCTGAAGCCTTTTTCAATGTCACTTCCTCTGGGAAGCTCTTTAATTCTTCCCAGCTTCAGTATGAGGGTAGTATCTGCTCTCTGTCTGGTATGCTCCTAACATATTCAACCAATTAATTTTACCAATTAATTTCTATGATAGCACTTATCACATTGTCACCTGTTTAGGGTCACTATTATGTGCAACTTTTTTTTTTTTGAGACGGAGTCTTGCTCTGTCACCAGGCAGGAGGGCAGTGTCTTGATCTTGGCTCACTGCAACCTCTGCCTCCTGGGTTCAAATGATTCTCCTGCCTCTGTCTCCCGAGTAGCTGGGACTACAAGTGTGCGTCACCACGCTCGACTAATTTTTTTATTTTTAGTAGACAGTGTTTCACCATGTTGGCGAGGATGGTCTCGATCTTCTGAACTTCTGATCCACCTGCCTCGGCCTCCCAATGTGCTGGGATTACAGGTTTGAGCCATAGCTCCCAGCCACAACTTTTTATCTTCACAAAAAAGTAAAGCTGGAGCTGGGCAAGGTGGCTCACGCCTGTAATCCCAGCACTTTGGGAGGCCGAGGCTGGCTGATCACTTGAGATCATAAGTTCCAGACCAGCCTGGCCAACATAGTGAAACCCTGTCTCTACTAAAAATACAAAAATTAGCTGGGCATGGTGGCATGTGCCTGTTTTCCAGCTACTTGGGAGGCTGAGGCAGGGAATCGCTTGAACCCGGAAGGTGGAGGTTGCAGTGAGCTGAGATCGCGCCACTGCACTCTAGCCTGGGTGACAGACTGAGACTCTGTCTCGAAAAAAAAAAAAAAGTAAAGCTGGCCATGGTAGTGTATACCTGTAGTTCCAGCGATTCCAGAGGCTGAGGCAGGAGGATTACTTGAGCCCAGGGGTTTGAGTCCAGCCTAGGCAACATAGCAAGACCCTGTCTCTTAACAAACAGAAAATAAGTGACAGTGTTATGGGCTGAATTATGTCCCCCAGCCCCACCTATATTTGAAATCATAACCCCCAGTACCTCAGAATGTGACTGTATAGAGACGGAAGGGTCTTGAAAGAGGTGATTCGTTTAAAATGAGATAATTAGGGTGATGTCTTTATACAACTTTATACAACTGATATCTTTATAAAGAAGAGGAAATTTGGACATAAAGATAATAAACACTAGATATGAATACAGAGGAAAGATCATGTGAGGTCACAGTGAGAAGGTGGCCAACTGCAAGCCAAGAAAACTGGGAAGAAACAAATCCTGCTGACACCTTGATGTTGGACTTCTAGCCTCCAGAGCTGTGAGATAATAAATTTCTGTTGTTTAAGGCATCCAGTCTGTGGTGTTTTGTTATGGCAACCCTGGTAAACCAATACAGTCATAAGTAAATGACATACAGAAAGTGCTATAAAAGTGAGAGCAATTATGTGTAATTGGCAGGTACTATGTATGTACATCTTGTATATAGATTATTTATACACATGCTTAGCAAGCTTTAGGAATTTATATCTCTGCATTCATGCCTTCCTTATGGTTGTCTCTTGGTCTGTTAGGCAGTTGAGTGAATTATTGTTTTTCAAGCTTTGCATTCAAAAAATGTTGAGAGAATTCTTAACCATTACAATGACTTCTACATACATAAATTGATTCCCTGAGGTAAATAATTTTGTCCTAAAATTCAACTGTGTAAAATTTTATTCAGGTAAAGGGCATAGAAAATTATCAAGATTTGAATTAATTTAGAAGAAAAATAGCTCTATATTTTTCATAAATTTGTATTAACTTTTTTACATAATTCATTTAAAATTTCCCTAAGATACAGTGAGAAAATAGAGTTTTGATAATTTTTTACAGAAAATGGGGAAAAATTAAAAACGAAAATGCTTAAGTTATTGCCGTTAGGTAAAATAATAATTAAAAATAAATAAATTAATTAAGGTCTTACCTGTATGATTCATGGAATCATTTTCTGCTCTCAATACTGCAAGTGCTTCCCCATTGACCTTGTCTTGAGAACTCTGAATGATCTAGCTCTAGGCTTCCTGCTCTGACTTCATTTCCTGCCTTTTCCCCCTTTTCTCCCTGGGCTTTAGCCACAGAAGCCTCCTTGAGGATCCTGAAATACACTAATTCTATCTGCCTGGAGAACGGCTTTTCCTGAGTCACATGACTTGACCATTCCCTTTATTCCAAGCTCTACTTAATACCACCTGATCAGGTCTTCCCTAATCATCCAGATAAACTGCATCTCTGCCACTCTCTTTCTCCTTACCTATTGTTTTCTTCTTTTCTCAGAGCATCTTTTAATACCTGGCCATTATATCTTTATTTATCTGTTTATTGTACCTTTCCTCCTACTCGATTTTCAGCTCCACAAGGACAAGAGCTTTGTCAATAAATACTAGTTGGATGAATATCTGTAGCATCACACACTGATGTCTGAAATAACAGCTTTCCACAGTCCTTGATATAATAAATATTTGAATGCAACAGTCAAATAATGCTGAAAAGATGTATCCAATTATACACTGATTATGTGATGTTGTGCCAGAAATCTATATTTGTCATTGTGTTCTGTGCGTTTGACCCCTTTGAAGGTGTCTTCTGCTCGGAACTTTCACCCAGTCTCTCACAATTGCCCCTGGTCCTCAGGAACAAATCTTTGGTAAAAGCAACATTGTTCAATAGAAATAAAATATGTGCCACATGTGTACTTTTAAATTTTCTAGTAATAGTAACACTACTAGTAATTAGAATGAAATGTAGTTCTACCAAAATGATGAAGTTGTGTGTAATGGAAGAAATATTTTACATTGCTTCAGTTTTTAAATTTTAATCAATAAAAATTAAATAAAATAAAAAATTCAGTTCCTCAGTGACATTTCAAGTGCTCCATAGTCATATGTGGCTATTTTGGGCAGTATGGGATATACAGCACCTGAAGCTGCCTCCAGGGTATATCTGATTGGAGCAACAGCAGCCTTGCAACCACAGCTAAGCCAATCAGATTTCTCTCCAAATGATTTTGAATTTTGAACTGAGATACACAGAGACCAGAGAAGTTTGGCGCTGAGTCATGTTTGTGGCAGAATTCCAAGGGAAGGTTCATGAGCAGCTGTTGCCAGGATCCCCAGAGCTTCCTTAGCTTCTGCTCTTCATGGTTGGTTGTTCAGTTCTTTGGATTCTGTGAGAGAGCCTGATATATTTCCAATAAATTATTTTCTCCCTTGAGCCAGCTCAAGCTGGTTTCTGTTACTTGCAATGATTCTAATTTAAATAAAAAAATAAAACTTAGCAACAAAGTTTTCTTAAAGGGAGATACATAAAATAATGTAATTAGGCAGCTGTGTATACATTTATGCAAAACTGCTTTGACTACCTTAGAAAAATCTTAATCTCCCAGGGTATTATCGACTGTCAACAAAATGGAACACAGTGTAGCTAATTCAAGGGTAAACTTATACAAAAAGAGCATTTATTTGGTCTTGAAATGCATTTGTGTGAATTGGGGTTGGGGATGGGGGCAGAGCAAAAACAAGATACAGCTTTCTAATTGTTTTACAGAGAATTCAATCAGCATGAATTCTCCAAGAATGACGTTGATCACACAGCAGGTGCTTGATAAATGCATGTTGATTAATTGATTTAGAATACACCAGCTGTCGGTGAAAGAATGTGATCCACAATCAAACCATTTGACAGAAGAAAGCCAGGATGGCTTTTAAAATTAGTAACAAAGTGGAAATCTACATGCAAATAATTCAGAGATGATGGTGTTGCTGTCTTTGGTTCCCTTCCTAGATGAGAACAAGATAAATCATATTCTGCTTTGGGAGAAAGGTATTAAGTGTTTAAGGCTGTAAATAGAGGAACACATTCTCCAGTCATTTGTTTCTACTAATATGTGTGTATCTGGAAAGGCTTTTGATTGCAGATACTAAGCTGAGGAGGGAGAAAGGCAGCGGGAAGCACATTCAATCATAACTGATCTCCCCTGATCCTGGTGAGCTTTGAATTTTCCTCCTCTTAAATTTCACAAGATTGAAAAAGAGAAGCAAAAAAGAATTTAAGAAAACCACACTTAAATGGATGGAGGTGAATCTAATGAAGCCTCTAGCACTTTTACCAGTTTACAGAAAGTATCAGATAAAGAATGCACACAGGGACACAATCAGCCAAATCTATGATGTGGGAAATTCTACAGGACAAATGATCTGGCTTTTTAAATAGATAATACATTCCAGAATTATTTTGTAAATAACACCATTGCATTAGATGACAGTGCCCCCTGGTAGAATACTGTTTTAGGCTGGGATCCCTAGATTCAAATTCTGGATGGAGAGTTGAATGCAGAAATTTATTGCAGTGATACCACTGTGAGGAAGTAAGCAAGGTGGGACTGGACATTGAAGGAAGTGACCCCAAAGTCAGGTGCGGTGGCTCACACCTGTAATCCCAGCACTTTGGGAGACTGAGATGGGAAGATCACCTGAAGTCAGGAGTTGGAGAACAGTCTGCTCAACATGGTAAAACCCTGTCTCTACTAAAAATACAAAAGTAGCTGGGTGTGGTGGTGCATGCTTGTAATCCCAACTACTTGGAAGGCTGAGGCAGGAGAATCGCTTGAATCCAGGAGTCAGAGATTACAGTGAGCCGAGATCATGCCATTGCACTCTAGCCTGGGCGGCAGGAGTGAAACTCTGTCTCAAAAAAAAAAAAAAAAGTGACCCCAGTGAGGTTTCAGCTATGGCCTCAGTCATCTTATACAGAGTTAGGGAATAGGATGGCCCTTCAGACTTGTCCCAAAGTGAGGCAAGGGGTCCAGGTTATGTATTCTTACTCCCGGCCAGTCATTTAATATAGGCTGCCCTTGGTAAGGGTTTAACTTTAGGAGAGGCAGTTCATTGCAGCCAAGAGGTGTTTCCAGCAGAAAATAATAGTATCCACTACAATAATATAAAACACAATTAAACTGTGAGAGTAGGCTGCGTGTGGTGGCTCATGTCTGTAGTCCTAACTCTTTGGGAGGCTGAGGTGGGCTGATTGCTGGAGCACAAGAGTTCAAGACCAGCCTGGGGAGGCAACATGGCAAAACCCTGTCTCTATTAAAAATACAAAACAATTAGCTGGCCATGATGGCACACAGCTGTGACCCTAGCTACTCAGGAGACTGAGGTGGGAGGATTGCTTGAGCCTGGGAGGTCGATGCTACAGTGAGCTATGATCACACCACTGCACTCCAGCCTGGGTGACAGAGGGAGACCCTATCTCAAAAAGAAAAGAAAAAGAAATCCTGAGATTAGTGACATTTCACTATGATTCAAACCATAATTTGCATAATAATGGATATTTTATTTATAGAATTCTAAAATATCATTACCATAAAAGTTCTGAGCCGGGCGCGGTGGCTCAAGCCTGTAATCCCAGCACTTTGGGAGGCCGAGGCGGGTGGATCACGAGGTCAAGAGATCGAGACCGTCCTGGTCAACATGGTGAAACCCCGTCTCTCCTAAAAATACAAAAAATTAGCTGGGCATGGTGGCGCGTGCCTGTAATCCCAGCTACTCAGGAGGCTGAGGCAGGAGAATTGCCTGAACCCAGGAGGCGGAGGTTGCGGTGAGCTGAGATCGCGCCATTGCACTCCAGCCTGGGTAATAAGAGCGAAACTCCACCTCAAAAAAAAAAAAAAAAAAAAAAAAAAAAAGTTCTGGCATTTTATATCAATTATCTTCCGTTGTTCCATATTTTGATATAGAGAAACAAAGAACTGTGTTATACTAACTTGTTAAACCCTTTAATTATACCACCATTTTTGGAACCATCTGTGGGGGCACTTTCTTTGCTTGGCTCTGAGGCTGCCATACTTGTTTTCTCCTGCTTCCCTGGCCACTTCTTCCTCATCTTCCTCAATGACTGCTCCCCATGTCTGGCCTCTGAATTTTGGAATGGTATAGTAGGCGTAGTCTTCAGACCTCTTATTTTATTTATTTATGTATTTATTTGAGACAGAGTCTTGCTCTGTTGCCAGGCAGGAGCAAAGTGGTGCAGTCTCAGCTCACTGCAAACTCTGCCTCCCAGGTTCAAGCTATTCTTCCGCCTCAGCCTCCCAAGTAGCTGGGACTATAGGTGCGTGCCAAATGCCCGGCTAATTTTTGTATTTTTAGTACAGACAGGGTTTCACCATGTTGGCCAGGATCGTCTCAATCTTGACCTCCTGATCCACCCGCCTCGGCCTCCCAAAGTGCTGGGATTACAGGCATGAGCCACTGCGCCCGTCCTGGACCTCTTTTTTTTTATAAATCTGCTTTCATTTTTCAAATGTTCTCATCCAGCCTCATGGCTTTATGTATCATGTTTACCTTCATGAGTCACAGATGTTTATCTCATCCAGGCTAGTCTATCCAAATGCTTACTCCATGTCTTTACTTGGGTATCTATACACATCTTCAATTTAATGTTTCAACAAAACCCTTTATTTTTTCCCAGATTTTTTGAAATCTCTGCAAATAACAGTTCCTGCCGGGTGCAGTGGCTCATGACTATAATGCCAGCACTTTGGGAGGCTGAGGCAGGCAGATCACAAGGTCAGGAGTGTGAGACCAGCCTGGCCAAGAAGGTGAAACCCCGTCTCTACTAAAAATAAAAAAATTAGCCAGGCGTGGTGGCAGGTGACTGTAATCTCAGCTACTCAGAAGACTGAGGCAGAGGTTGCAGTGAGCTGAGATCACTCCACTGCACTCCAGCTGGGTGACAGAGAGAGACTCCGTCTCAAAAACAAAACAGTTGCACTCTCCTAATTGTTCAAGCAAAAATCTTGAATTCATTCTTGAGTAATTTAAAGAAAATTTCAGACATTATGTCAATTCACTCATAGATATAGCATTTTGTGTCTCTGATAAGGACTTTTTAATTTTTCTCATAAATAATTGGTTTGTATTCAAATATTACTAATTCTTATTTATTTTTGTGAGACAGAGTCTCCCTCTGTCATCCAGGCTGGAGTGCAGGGTGCAATCATGGTTCACTGCAACCTCTGCCTCCAGGTGGAAGCAATTCTCATGCCTCAGCTTCCTAAGTAACTGGGATTACAGGCGCACACCACCACATCCAGCTGATTTTTGTATTTTTAGCAGAGACAGGGTTTCGCCATGCTGGCCAAGCTGGTCTCAAATTCCTGACCTCAGGTGATCCATCTGCCTTAGCCTCCTAAAGTGCTGGGATTACAGGCATGAGCCTCTGTGCCCAGCCCAAATATTACTAATTCTTTCAAAGACGCCATTTTACAGTTGTTTTGTTCAAATCAAGATTAAATTATAAGGAATAAAATCTATGAACTAATATAAAATATGTCAGGTAGTAATTAATACTGCAGACTAAGGAGGGAAAGTAAAAGGGACTATTTTGCTTGCTATTTAACCCAGAGTGTTCAGGAAAGTCCTCTATGAGAAAGTGACATTTAAACAGAGATGGGAATAAAGTGTTTCAAAGAGAACATGATCAACTGTGCCAAATACTGCAAGTCGGTTACACGTAAGGGGATGACTGAGGCTTGATCTTTGGATATGACAACAGGGAGGTCATTGGGTACCTTGACCAAAGCTGCTTTTGTGGAATGGTGGAGGTAAATGCCTGATTGAAATGGGGTCAGGAGAGAATAGAAGGAGATGAAGTAGAAACAGTAAATATAGACAAGTCTGAAGAAAAGTTTTGTCACATAAAGGGAGATGACAAGTGGGACATTGGCTAGAAGGGATGTGGAACAAATGATAGTTTTTTTAAGAAGATAGTTTTGTTTATTTCTAAAAGGGAATAGTACAGCATATTTCATACTAGTAGGAGTGATTCGGCGGGAAGAAAACATTGATGGTTCAGGAGAGAGAAAATAATTGCTGGAGAGAGGGCCTTGAAAATGTGAAAGAGGGCCGGGCACAGTGGCTCACACCTGTAATCCCAGCACTTTGGGAGGCTGAGGCAGGTGGATTACCTTAGGTCAGGAGTTTGAGACTAGCCTGGGCAACATGGCAAAACCCCGTCTCTACTAAAAATACAAAAATTAGCTGGGCGTGGTGGCACAATCCTGTGATCCCAGCTACTCACTGGGGAGGCTGAGGCACAAGAATCACTTGATCCCAGGAGGTGGAGGTTGCAGTGAGTCAAGATTGTACCACTGCACTCCAGCCTGGGCAACAGAGCAAGACACTGTCTTAAAAAAAAAAAAGAGAGAGAGAGAATGTGAAAGAGGATGAAATTCAGTGCACAACTGCAGAGGATGTCTTTAGACAGGAGGATGGACAGTGTACCCAAGGTAACAGGAGAGAAGGCAGAATATGTAGGCACTGACGCTGGTAGCTAAGGAAGTTCTGTTCTCAATCAAGTAGGAAGCAAAGTCATCAGCAGAGGGATCAGGAGATGATGGAGAGTTGAAGAGAGGAAAAGGAATGAAATCGCCCTGCAGGAGAGCTGGAGAGTAAAATGGCTAGGGAACCCACGGGAGTCTAAGACCCATTTGAGGGTGAGGCTATGAATTTTGCAGTCTTTTCTGCATGGTTGTTTTTCTCCAGTCACATTTAACTGCTGGGTGTGACACAGGAAGAGAGCTGGATTTAACTGGGCCTGGAGTTTGGCCATAAAGTACAGTGAAGGGACAGACAGGAAAAATATTTGAGAGTGTACGCAAAAAATAATTATGATGATGGACCATGAAATACAAGCTGGAGAAGTAGAAAAGAGAGAACTTGGCAGGGAGTGATGAGCAGTGAAAAGGCGGTAATGGCCTGTAGGTTTCGGGAGTGAAAGCATTGTGAGAGTCAAGGAATAGTGACAGTGAGCTAGAAAAATAGAAGGTGATGGTAGATTTAAGGCAAAAATATATAGTCTAAAATTAAGATAATTGAGAAAATATGCAGTCTTTTGAACTGAGAATGGTAAGGTAAATCACCTTTTTTGTGTGGTAGCAACATGGCAGTATCCAAAATTGCCATGTTACTGAGCACAGTGACTCACCTCTGTAATCCTATGACTTTGGGAGGCCAAGGAGGGCAGATCACCTGAGGTCAGGAGTTCGAGACCAGCCTGGCCAACATGGTGAAACCCTGTCTCTAATAAAAATACAAAAAATTTGCCAGTCATGGTGCCACGTGCCTGTAATCCCAGCTATCCCGGAGGCTGAGGCAGGAGAATCACAGGAACCTGGGAGGCAGAGGCTGCAGTGAGCTGAGATTGAGCCGCTACACTCTAGTCTAGGTGATAGAGTGAGACTCCATCTCAAAAAATAAAAATAAAATTTGTCATGTTAAAATGTTAAATGCCTTTGACTTCGTAATTCTATTTCCTGGAATTTGAACAGAGGAAGTTGCACATTTGCACAAAAGATACCAGTGTGTCCTTTGCAGCATTGTGTGTAACTGCAAAACACTGAAGACAATTTAAATATCCATCAGTAGGTGACTTAATAAATAAATTATGATATAACTTTATAATAGTATACTATGCAGCCATTGCAAAAGAATGATTTAGAAAACTGCCATGGCCAGAACACCACCATTTAAAAATCCCAGTGTAGGCTGGGTGCACTGGCTTATGCCTGTAATCCCAGCACTTTGGGAGGCTGAGGCAGGCAGGTCACCTGAAGTCAGGAGTTCCAGACTAGCCTGGCCAACATGGTGAAATCCCATCTCTACTAAAAATACAAAAATTAACTGGGTGCAGTGGCACATGCCTGTAATCCCAGCAACTTGGGAGGCTGGGGCATGAGAATCACTTGAACCCAGGAGGCAGAGGGTGCAGTGAACTGAGATGGTGCCACTGCACTCCAGCCTGGGTGATAGAGTGAGACTGTCTCAAAATAAATAAATAAAATAAAATAAAGTAAAATGAAATCCCAGTGTAATTGATTCAGGCAAGGATCATCAATGGACGCTAAGGCCAGGTACAGTGACTCACACCTGTAATCCCAGCACTTTGGGAGGCTGAGGCAGACAGATCACTTGAGGTCAGGAGTTCCTGACCAGCCTGGCCAACATGGTGAAAATCCCATCTTCAAAAAGAAAAATTCAATGGATGCTAAAACCACTGAGTGAAAGGCGGTTGGGGAACAGGATATCACACTGTCTCAAGCCTCACAGACTATTAATTACAAAGGAGAAGCATACCTTTGCACTGGAGAAATCCAGCAGACATCATCTAAAGCAAATGGTAATTAACATCATCAACAATGGAACAAACTGGTATTACGGGTCTTCCAATGTGATGCAATGGGAAGAACACTTCTATGATATTCTTGCAAAAAATATTTAACATAATCTAATCATGATGGAACAATGACATAAATCCATAATGTGGGACATTCTACAAAGCAATTGCCTGGGCTCTTCAAAAATACTAATGCCAGACTAAAAAAAAGAAAGGGAAAAAAAAGCAAAGGATAATAAAAGAGACATATTTAGTATATGCAAGGAGTGAGACAATTGAATTCTAGATAGGAAAAAATGTATAAAGGACATTTGGGAGATAATTGGAGAAATCTGAATGTAGATTCTATAATAGGTTATTATAGAATCAATATGAAATTTCTTGGGTCCAATAATGGGACTGTGGTTTTGTAAGAAAATGTCGTAGGAGCAACATGCAAGTGGTAAATTATCATGACGTTTCCAATTGACTCAGCAAAAACCAAAGAGAGAAACAAGGCAAAAATGGCAAAAATATATAACCGTTTGTGAATTGAGATAAAAGATACAGGTGCTTATTGTATACTCTTTAAACTTTTTCTGTAGATTGCACATTGTGACAAATAAAGCTTTAGGAGAAAAAAACAGTAACGTAGACCTATGAGTACTGACCATTAAGTTAATATCATTGGAACCAAGATTTTCAGCATAAGTGGGAAGAGAAATTAAACCAGCCAAGTATGACTCTGTAATCTTTTTTTTTTTTTTTTTTACTTTAAGTTCCAGAATACATGTGCAGAATATCCAGGTTTGTTACATAGGCATACATATGCCATGGCGGTTTGCTACAGCTATCAACCCGTCACCTAGGTTTTAAGCCCCCAGGCATTAGCTATTTGTCCTGATGCTCTCTCTCTTCACCACTGCCCCTCCCCTCCAAAAACAGGCCCTGGTGTGTGTTGTTCCACTCCCTGTGTCCATGTGTTCTCAGTGTTCAACTCCCACTTATGAGTGAGAACATGCGGGTTTGGTTTCCTGTTCCTGTGTTAGTTTGCTGAGGATGATGGCTTCCAGCTTCATCCATGTATCTGCAAAGGACATGATCTCATTCCTTTTTATGGCTGCATAGTATCCCATAATGTATATGTACCACATTGTCTTTATCCAGTCTATCAGTGGTGGGCATTTGGGTTGGTTCCATGTCTTTGCTATTGTGAATAGTGCTGCAATAAACATACGTGTGCATGTATCTTTATAATAGAATGATTTATATTCCTTTGGGTATATATCCAGTAACGGGATTGCTGGATCAAATGGTATTTCTGGTTCTAGATCCTTGAGGAATTGCCACACTGTCTTCCACAATGGTTGAACTAATTTACATTCCCACCAACAATGTAAAAGTGTTCCTATTTCTCCACATCCTCGACAGCATCTATTGTTTCTTGACTTTTTAATAATCACTATTCTGGCCAGGTGCAGTGTCTCACACCTGGAATCCCAGCACTTTGGGAGTCTGAGGCAAGTGGATCATCTGAGGTCAGAAGTTCAAGACCAGCCTGGCCAACATGGTGAAACCCTGTCTCTACTAAAAATACAAAAATTGGCCAGGGATGATGGTGGGCGCCTGTAATCCCAGCTACTCAGAAGACTAAGGCAAGAGAATGGCTTGGGCCCAGGAGGTGGAGGTTGCATTGAGTCAAGATCATGCCATTGCACTCCAGCTTGGGTAACTGAGTAAGACTCTGCCTCAAAAACAAACAAACAAACAAATAAATAAATAAATTGTCATTCTGACTGGCATGAGATGGTATCTCATTGTGGTTTTGATTTGCATTTCTCTAGTGATCAGTGATGTTGAGCTTTTTTTTTATGTTTGTTGGCCACATATATGTCTTCTTTTGAGAAGTGTCTGTTCATATCCTTTGCCTACTTTTTGATGGGGTGGCTTGTTTTTTTCTTGTAAATTTAAAACTCTGTAATCTTAGACTTGAACAGTCTTTGGGAGGACCTGCAGACTCCCTGTGGAGAAAAGAATAAAATCCTAGTATCTAATTTTTCTGTCAATAATATTTACATATTTATCATGTGTCAATGATTGCTAATGGTTTTCCATTTTTAGCAGTAGCCTAAAAACAAAACAGAGAAAACCTAAATATGGTATGTCAACCTTTGTAATGTGAAAGCAACAATATAAAAACAGATTGCAGGAGGAAGAGGGAGAACATGGAAAGATGGGAATTAATCTCATCTACTATAGTGTTTTACCAGTAAATCAAGAAATAGTAGTGAAGGCCCATTGTTTAGAATTAGAGAAGTAACCATCAAAAAGCCTTGGTAGGAGCTGGCCTGATGGCACATTCTTCTAGTCCCAACTACTTGGAAGCCTGAGGCAGGAGGATCACTTCAGTCCAGGAGTTTAAAGCTGTAGTAAGCTATAGTGCTCCCTGTGAATGACCACTGCACTCCAACCTGGGCAACATAGCCAGACCCCATCTTTAAAAACAAACAAACAAACAGGAAAAAGAAACTCATGGCCAGGCACGGTGGCTCACACCTGTAATCCCAGCACTTTGGAAGGTCAAGGTAGGCGGATCACCTGTGGTCAGGAGTTCAAGACCATCCTGGCCAACATGGTGAAACCCCCTCTCTACTAAAAATACAAAATTAGCCGGGCATGGTGGTGTACACGTGTAATCTCAGCTACTCTGGAGGCTGAGACAGAAGAATCACTTAGAACCCAGGAGGCAGAGGTTGCAGTGAGCCGAGATCATGCCACTGTACTTCAGCCCGAGCAACACAGGGAGAGTCTGTCTAAAAAAAAAAGAAGCCATGAAATAGCAACAGTTAAAAGTGCTTTCCTCTGAGAAGTCCAGTTAGGGGTGGGAGAGAGTGGGGCAGTAGAATATTTTTCATTACAAGCCCTACTACATTATTGTTTTTTCCATGTATGTAATTATTGTGATACAAGTGTTTTAAGATAAGAAAATTTTAATAAAGAAAGGGGAATTACTTACAATTCATTGTGCCTGGAGTTTAAATTTTATCAGTTTTCACAGAAGTTCCTGGGTGGGCTTGGTTATTAGAGGATCTATAGGCAGGAACAGTAGAGGAGGGAGAGATTACATCCTCCCTCCTCTGAGAGGGTAGTGGGTATATTAAAAAATAAGGCTTGGTTGTCAGAGGTAGTTTTCAGTATGGTACAATGTATATTTATCATGTTTTCTATCCAACTGTGTCCTAGCAACTAGAACCTTGGGCCAAAGCCCTAAGGAGAGATAACTATTTAGAAAGAGTGAAATCCCCGGAGTCTCTAAAGTATGAGATGTACAAAGCAGCACTGTTCTGTAGAGGTCTGGAGGTGACAGGGAACACTGCTGTGGTCTTAACAGACTAGGGCCCCAGGCTGGATATGTGCCAAGAAGAATCCTGGGCACCAGGGCACTCTTTGCAGAAGCACACATAACACTCAGTTAATTTTGAGGGAAAGGCGAGGTTTTACATTGCTCAGGATGTAGGCAAAACTAGAAAAAGACTGTCCCCTTAATGTTATTATAACCTATAGTAGCCACAGCCTGGTGTGGCCTATAAAAATATGATAAGCATAGTTGATTTTATAGCAAAAAGCATTTAGGAAGACAAGCAGCATTATACCATGATTAAAGATACATTTACAAATGAACACATAAATGCTATAATGGCAAATCTCAAATATAATCCAACAACAGAGTTTTGATTTGACAGAGATGAAAGGATAAACCTTTCTGGTTGCAGCATCATGGGAGATAACATGGGATAGATTATGTTATTTTTCCCTGCTATTTGCTGTCCTCCCTAGGAAAGGATTATGTTTACCCATTTTCATCAACATTAACCTTATGACTTGCTTTGCCTATGGGAGTGATGTATGCCCCACATCTAAGCTTCTGCTTTAAGAGACATCTGGTGGGCCGGGCACAGTGCTCACACCTGTAATCCTAGCACTTTGGGAAGCTGAGGCAGGCAGATCACGAGGTCAGGAGATTGAGGCCATCCCGGTCAACATGGTGAAACCCAGTCTCTACTAAAAATACAAAAATTAGCTGGGCGTGGTGGCTTGTGCCTGCAGTCCCAGCTACTCGGGAGGCTGAGGCAGGAGAACTGCTTGAACCTGTGAGGCAGAGGTTGCAGTGAGCCAAGATTGCGCCATTGCACTCCAGCCTGGGCAACAAGAGTGAAACTCCAGCTCAA
>NW_016107458.1:4443522-4451155 GCF_001604975.1 Cebus imitator
GGTTCAGACATAACGCCTGTGTGTCCTGTGTGGAGGTTGCTACTGGAATAAAGATCCTAGAACAGACCTATAAGCACCGTGTATAGTGGATTAGTAATTGACCTTTGTTATTGTCAAGCCACTGTGATTTTGTTGTTGTTCTTTTGTTTTGCAACATAACCTACTGAAAGCTAACTATTGTATAGCATAAGCTTAAATTTGCTACCAATGCCCAGAAAAGCTAGTTCCATTATAGCAAACATAATTTTAAATGCATGAACTCCCAAAACAGGAAGGGAAATATCCAGGACCACTAAATGAAGAGGATACTGAAACAAAGTGTAAGCTCTTGAAATGATGCTGCAGCTATAAATAGTAATAAGAAACAAAGAGAAATGCAATAGATGAACTTTTAAAAAATCTAGAACAGAAAATGAGTAATTGGTTTTTTTTGAGACAGAATCTCACTCTGTTTCCCAGGCTGTAGTGCAATGGCACTGTCTCAACTCACTGCAACCTCTGCCTCCCGGGTTCAAGTGATTTTGCTGCCTCAGCCTCCCTAGTAGCTGGGATTACAGGCACCTGCCACCATGCCCAGCGAATTTTTGTATTTTTAGTAGAGACAGGGCTTCATCATGTTGGCCAGGCTGGTCTTGAACTCCTGACTTCAAGTGATCCACCTGCCTCAGCCTCCCAAAGTGCTGGGATTACAGGTGTGAGCCACCACACTTAGCCAGAAAATGGGTAATTTCTTAAAGGCAAGTGAGAAAAAGGGAAATATTAAAAACAAAAGCAGAAATAAACAAATTGAGTAATAGCAGAACATAAAATTCATGTAGCCAATGACTACATCTATTTGTTTAAAAATGGTTTCTAGAGCATAACCATCTCCCTGCTGTGGTCCTATTCTCTTACAATTAGGCTTGATTTCCAAATTGTCATGTGTTTGATATTCACTGAAAGAAAGCAAATACATATTTAGCACATTAATAAAAATATTTAACAACAATGAATTATGGTTACATATAGAAATAATTTAAATTCTGAAGTAATATTTATGCTTCTGTAAAAAATAAAACATAAAATATTCTTTATCAGATACTCTACATCTTGACTATAGACTTGACATGATGTAGGTCAGTGTTTTCCATTTGAGGATGGAAACCTACTGGTAAATTATAAAATCAGTTTAATGGGTTATAATTTACATTTAAAAAATAGGGCCATGTGCGGTGGCCCATGCCTGTAATCCCAGCACTTTGGGAGGCCAAGGCAGGTGGATCACGAGGTCAAGAGTTTAAGACCAGTCTGACTACATGGTGAAACCCCATCTCTACTAAAAATAAAAAAATTAGCCAAGTGTGGTGGTGCACACCTGTAATCCCAGCTACTCAGGAGGCTGAGACAGGAGAATTGCTTGAACCCAGGAGGCAGAGTTTGCAGTGAGCCAAGATTGTGCCACTGTACTCCAGCCTGGGCAACAGGGCAAGACTCGGTCTCAAAAAAAGAAAAAAAAGAAAAGGTGTTACCTTTGGCAGCACATAACTAAAACTGGAATGATACAGAGATTAGCATGGCTCCTGTAAGAAAAAAAAAAAATAGGAAAGAATTTGAAAATATCATTGTGCAGTGCATGTAGTTAAGTACTGTCTCATGAAATATTAGTCTTATTTCTATAATATGTGTGTGTCCTAGGTTGAGTTTAAAATGTTCATTATACTGCAGGTGGATTAGGGTAAATAAAAAGTTTGAAAGTTGCTGACTTTGGTCCCTGTAATCAAGTGATGCTCAACATACTTAAAACTGGTAATGCTTAGTCATAGCCCAGTCAGAACACTAAGACTGGCTGCAATGTTAGAATCCTGCTATGCCAGGGGTTACTGCTTTTGTGCTAGACTGAGGGTCCCAAGGGAAGGGGACAGAGGCACTAGGGTGGTTGGGGCAGTGACTTTATGGGCGTATTCGTTTTCTATTTCTGCAGTAACAAATAACCACAAACTTAGTTGTTTAAAATAGCATAAATTTGGCTGAGCTCAGTGGCTCACGCCTGTAATCCCAGCACTTTGGGAGGCCAAGGCGGGTGGATCACTAGGTCAACAAATCGAGACCATCCTGGCCAACATGGTGAAACCCCGTCTCCACTAAAATACAAAACATTAGCCAGACATGGTGGCATATGCCTGTAGTCCCAGCTACTCAGGAGGCTGAAGCAGGAAAATTGCTTGAACCCGCGAGGCGGAGGTTGCAGTGTGCCGAGATTGTGCCACTGCATTCTAGCCTGGTGCCTGGCAACAGAGCAAGACTCTGTCTGAAAAAAAAAAGTATAAATTTATTATCTTAGTTTTTTTAAGTCAGAAGTCAGGCACAGGTTTCATTTAATGTACATTTAAAATGAAGGTGTTGACATGGCTGTATTACTTTTTGGGGGTGCTAAGGAAGCATAGGCTTCCTTGCCTTGTTCAGCTTCTAGAAGTTACCCACTTCTTTGACTCATGGCCCATTTCCTCTGTCTTCAAAGCTAGCAACTTTGCGTCTACCTCTGGTCCTTCTCCCATAGTCACATCACTCCCTCTGACTGCAGCTGGGAAAGGTCCTCCACTTTGAAGGATCCATGTAATCAGATTGGGCCCACCTGGATAATTGAGAGTACTCTCTCCATTTCTAGATCCTTATCCTTAACCCCATTTACAAAGTCCCTTTTGCCATGTAAAGGAACATTTTCACAGATTCGAGAATGTTAGGTAATGGGCATTTTTGGAGGCCATTATTCTGACTATCACAATGGGTATGGAAAAGTTTCATTAGCTGAACAACCAGCACAGCCACACCTGTGCATCCTGCTTGAGTGGAACTCAAGACAAGTCACCTGTGAAATGACTAATCTGGAGTCTTCATTGCAGTATTCCATGAATGTGTCTTCAATGTTTGCCCTATTACTTCCAAGATTACGTTTCACAAACAAATATAACTCAATCCATTACTTTCACGTCTGTGATATTTTCCTAGAGGTTTAACTATAAAATGGGTTGACTGCCTTGGACCCAGGAGAACTGAGAGAGAATTGTGCACAAACTTAAGAAAAGTATATGACAGAAATATTCTTCATTTAATCACAAGTGAGAAATGTAAATGTATAGATGAGCTTATTTTAATACCTATATCAATATTAATTTACTTTAGCAATATTAGGTATTTTGTGATGACAGTGACAGCTTTTAAAAAATAAAAAAGTTTCAGAAAGCCATCCCAACTTTTCTAATTCTAAACTGTTTCATAATTCTGGAAAAAGTCTCGGAAACAGCATTTCAGAATAGTATTTCACAAAGTATACTCATAAATGTAAGATATCTGTGCACATATACATATGACCTGGAAAGGAGAAAAGCTTATTTTAAAAACTAGTGTTTTAAGTTTATAAGATCTTTTAAAATTAAATGTGGTCTACTATATAGAATTTTCAAAATAATCTTTGAAATGATCTATGCATGTTTACCATTAGAGCAATCATTCTGCTCAGCATAGCTCATTGAATGCTTTTTATGCCAGCTAACAAAATAGGAATTAACTCATTTCGAATCATTTAATTCCTGCCACAAAACCTCAGTGAACTCTAACAAAGCACTTTATGAATCAGAGTGAGGGTGGAGGAAATAAAAAGAAGCTTAAAAAAAAATTCCACATCAGGTATCAAATGATGGTAATGTGAGCTTTTTACAAATGCTTGTGGATCTGCCTGAGTGGTATATGAAAAGGAAGTTAATTTTGGAACATAACTCTATTATGCTGTTTTACTCCATTGTCTAAAGACATTGAAGGATGCTAATTTAATCTAGCTTTTGTATTTTTGGTGACTTCCATTATAAAGGAGACTTTACATATAATTAGTAAGCTAGATTTTTTTTCTTGTGAATCTCATTGGCTCTTAACCACTCAGACAAAAGGAAAGGTTTCAATTGTTTTTCCTCTACCCCCATCCTCCATTTTGAAGACAAAATGCTTTCTTATTGGAAAAAATGGAGTCTTTCAAAATCCATGCTGCCTTTCATCAAGTTAATTGCCTGTGACTGCTGGACCTGTCCTGCGCTGTTCATTTTTCCTTTTCTCATCCATCCTTAACTACCTATCTAGGTCTTGTGCTACTGCCATCCTTTTTTTTTTTTTTTAATTTTTAATTTTTACGGGCACATAGTAGGTGTATTATTGCCATCCTAATAAACCTCAACAGTAAGATTTCCCAAGCAATGATTGGTAAGTGATTAATATTTTATACTTGTCCAATCATTCAGAAGTAATTTCCTATCAAATGTAACTGATTAAAAAGTATTTTGCCAGGTGAGGTGGCTCATGCCTGTAATTCCAGCACTTTGGGAGGCCGAGGGAGGTGGATGACCTGAGGTCGGGAGTTTGAGACCAGTCTGGCGATATGGAGAAACTCCGTCTCTAGTAAAAAATACAAAATTAGCCATGCATTGTGGCAGATGCCTGTAATCCCAGCTACTGAGGAGTCTGAGAGAGGAGAATCGCTTGAACCCAGGAGGTGGAGGTTGCAGTGAGCCCAGATAGTGCCATTGGACTTCAGCCCGGGCAACAAGAGCAAAACTCCGTCTCAAAAAAAAGCAAAAACTTATTTAACATCCATTTGATTGATTATTATTATTATTTTTTTTTTTGAGAAGGAGCCTTCCTCTGTTGCCCAGGTCGGAGTGAAGTGGCCTGATCTCAGCTCATTGCAACCTCTGCCCGCTAGGTTCAAGCAATTCTCCTGCCTCAGTCTCCCTAGTAGCTGGAATTACAGGTGTGCGCTATCACGCCCGGCTACTTTTTGTACTTTTAGTAGAGACAGGGGTTTCACCATGTTGGCCAGGCTGGTCTCGAACTCCTGGCCTTAAGTGATTGGCCCGCCTTGGCCTCCTAAAGTGCTGGGATTACAGGTGTGAGCCACCGTGCCCAGCCTGATTGATATGACCACGCCAGTTATGTTTCTTGGGTCAATGTCACATTCCCTTTCTGCACTGTTTTGTAACTGCTGGACCTGAAAGCCTGTATACTCCATTTCCCAGAATCCTTTACTAACTGCCTTCCAGTCAAATTTGGCCAATAGAGTTACTGATGGGAGGAGGAAAGAGACCATTCTGGTCTGTTATCAGTGGTAGAGGTGTCTCAGTGGCCGATTTGGCACTGGCCACATGGTGCTTCTTCTGTGAAGGTGGAGAACTGGTACTGGCCACAAATGTACCAGTAACCTCCAGCAGCAAATGGAGGTAGAGGGCTCCAGCCTAAGAGTGGTAGCAGCTCTCTCATCTCTGGCCAGTGTTCCTTCCTTTCTCCCCCTTTCTCCTTTAGCCCTTCCAATGCCTTTGCAACTATTTCCCAGAATTAAATCCCTTTGTGTTTGAATTATGTACAGTGTTTTTTGTTTTCATGATTGGGATGACTGGCTGATAACAGACTATAAAGTATTCAGAAAAACTACCAAGTCTTTGGGAAACCAAGGTGTTTTTAAGTCAAAATAGTGTAATGCTTTTCTGGAAATCATTCTTCCTTCCAAACATTCTTCCTTCCCTCATTTGAGGGAGTTAGAGACCAGCCTGGACCACATGGCAAAACGTTGTGTCTACTAAAAATACAAAAAATTATCTAGGTGTGGTGGCACATACCTGTAATCTTAGCTACTCAGGAGTCTGAGGCAGGAGAATCGCCTGAACCCCGGAGAAGAAGGCTGCAGTGGGCCGAGATTGCACCACTGCACTCAAGCCTGGGCAACAGAGTGAGACCCTGTCTCAAAAAAAAAAAAAAAAAAATTGAACTGACCTGTTACTGATATGAGTGAGGCAGGAATTTTATCTGCTTCTTTGGGGAGTTCATGAGTCACCTCTCTCACCTCACTTAGAATGGCCTTCACCATCAGACTTAAAATTAACTTCATAGGCAGCCGGGCACAGTGGCTCATATCTGTAATCCCAGCACTTTGGGAGGCCAAGGCAGGTGGATCACCTGAGGTCAGGAGTTTGAGACCAGCCTGGCCAACACGGTGAAACCCCATCTCTACTAAAAATACAAAATTAGCAGAGCCTGGTAGTGCGTACCTGTAATCCCAGCTACTCTGGAGGCTGGAGAAGGCGAATTGCTTAGAACCTGGGAGGCGGAGGGTGCAGTGAGCCAAGACCGCACCACTGCACTCCAGCCTGGAAGACTGGGTGACAGAGGGAGACTGTGTCTCAAAAAAAGAAAAGAAAAAGAAAAAGAAAAAACTTCACAGGCAATTTTCTCCATGATAGAAACATATATACTTTAAAACTTGAGTTGAAACTGTTACATATTCAGCCAGTCCAATATTTCAGTGTTTTCAATAGCTGTATTGCAGTCACATACAATTTTATTTAAAATTAGCTTAGCTTTTGGATTTTTTATATTTAGGCAGCCACCATTATTCCTAACTACTAAAGTTTATGACTTAAATGATTAATTCATTTATTAAATGATGATGTTTCAGCATTAAATGAATGGTTGCTCCAACCTCTATCCAACCTCTCTAAAAATAGTACTTTGAGATCTGTTAATCAAAAGATAATTCATTGAAATAATTCCTTGATTCTATTAGGTCATTTGAAACCCAAATCCTTTTTTTTTTTTTTTTTGAGACAGGCTCTCGATCTGTTTCCCAGGGTGGAAAGCAGTGGGTGCCATCATGGCTCACTGCACTTACTGCAGCCTTGAACTTCTGAGGTCAGGCCTTTTTCTTCCTCAGCCTCCCATGTAGCTGGGACTATAGATGTATGCCACCATTGCAAGCAAATTTTTAAATATTTTTTTTTGTAGAGATGGGTGGTGGGGGGCGCTGAGTGAGGGCTAACTTGATCTGTTACCCAGGCTGGTTTCAAACTCCTGGCCTCAAGCCATCCTCCTTCCCTCTAGACTCAGCCTCGAAAAGCATTGGGATTGCATGCATGAGCCACCATCCCTGGCCTGTAAGGCTTTATAAAATTTGTATTTTTCCATACTTGCGAGCTAACAAGGTACCAGAATGTGTTTTAAATATATTTGTATACACTTACAGCAACACAAGAAGCAACATATGCAGGATTATTACAATAGTATAAACACCAAATCTTAAGGTTTCAGTAATAATGGATGTAGATGTGGAGACTACATGTAAAACTGGTGTTTGCTGAAGTGCATAGTTTTGGAAAAAGTATAATTACGGTAATGGATTAGTACGATGGATTCATCTTTGCAAAGTAGTTCGATGATGTGGCTGCAATTTCAGCACTAAAGTGTTTATTCTATTCTTATAGTTCTCATTAAGATTTTTTTTTTGTTTTTGTGAACTCCTTTTTTTTTTTGAGACAGGGTCTTGCTCTATCGCCCAGGCCAGAATGCAGTGTTGCAATCTTGGGTCACTACACCCTCCACCGCCCAGGTTCAAGTGATTTTCCTGACTCAGCCTCCCAAGTAGCTGGGAGCCACCACACTCAGCTAATTTTTATATTTTTTTGTAGAGGCAGGGTTTCCCTGTGTTACCCAGGGAGGTCCCAAACTTTCGGGCTCAAGTGACCTGCCTACGTCGGCTTCCCACAGGGCTGGGATCACAGGTTTGATCCACTGTACCCGGATTCCAGAGGCATTTTTTTTTTTCTTTTTCTTTTTTTTTTTT
>NW_016107458.1:4451180-4466247 GCF_001604975.1 Cebus imitator
GCCTCCTGGGTTCAGGCAATTCTCCTGCCTCAGCCTCCTGAGTAGCTGGGATTACAGGCACGCACCACCATGCCCAGCTAATTTTTTGTAGTTTAGTAGAGACGGGGTTTCACCATGTTAACCAGGATGGTCTCGATCTCTTGACCTCGTGATCCACCCGCCTCGGCCTCCCAAAGTGCTGGGATTACAGGCTTGAGCCACCGCGCCCGGCCGCATTTTTTTTTTTAATCACAAGACAGCCAGGACTAAATAATTAACTAATATGTCCCTGGATGCTCAACAAAATAAGAATACAATTTAAAGATTAGACACAAGAATCCATAAATAGTTGTAAAACCATTTCTTAGATTCTAGAGTGGAGGAGATAACTAGTCATAAGAATGAGGTGTTCAAGGAACCCGTGAGATGGATGTAACTGGCACTCTCCCAAAGTGCTGGGATGCCTGACTCAGTGAACTCTTCTTATTAATTTTTTACCCATGATAATTTCTTAATATAATTATCCATAATTTATACATGGCAAAATGTTCATGTCCAGAATTTAAACCAAATCACCTATTTTAAAAAAATAGCAAAAATTCAGTAGCGTTAGATGCAAAAGTACAGACAGAGCTAAAAGCATGTAAACAAAGGGAAACAGCAGCAACAAAATGCCCAAAGTAGGAAAAACAGATCATTCTCAGAACGGCAAAATAAGGAGGCTCATATAGGAAGTAAGTGTCAAACCAAAATTTTTAAATGCCAGTATAAATAATTTTGGAGACATGAGCAGACAGATACTGATTCTCAACTGTTGACATACTGGAGATGAAAATTATTTATGCATAGTAAGGACATGTTTAGTGGTGAAATGGTCTGAGTTTTTAATATACTCGTACTGATTAAATTTCATACTTTGAAGCTGCACTGCCCAATATGGTAGCTACTAGCCACATATGACTACTTAAATTTAAATTAATTGAAATTAAATAGGCTGGGCATGGTGCCTCACACCTGTAATCCCAGCACTTTAGGAGGTCGGGGTGGGTGGATCACGAGGTCAGAAGTTTGAGACCAGCCTGGCCAACATGGTGAAACCCCATCTCTACTAAAAATACAAAAATTAGCTGGGTGTGGTGGTCCGTGCCTGTAATCCCACATACTCAGAAAGCTGAGGCAGAAGAATCGCGTGAACCCAGAAGGCAGAGGTTGCAGTGAGCTGAGATCATACCATTGCACTCTAGCCTGGGCGACAGAGCAAGACTTTGTCTCAAAATAAATTAGTTAAATTAAATTAAATTAAAAGAAAATTCAGTTTCTCAGTTGTACGAGCCCTGTTTCAAGCTCTCAGCAACCACACTGGACACAAAGACACTGGACGTGCAGAAATAGAACATTTTCATTGTGGTAGAAAGTTCTGTTGATGCTGTTGTAGAGTATGACTAGTTGTGAGTGAAAGGGTCATAATTAAGGTTTATTGATATTATTTACCGGGAAGTTTATCACAACCACTTTTTAATTATCCATGCCATGAGTTACTTCTATTTTTTCTTTTCTTATTCTTTATTAACACACCATTGCTGGCTTAAGGAGTTACCTCTAGAGGCAAGATATACACTAGATAAAACAAGGATCAACCTCTCTACTGCCTTTCTTCTTCCAAGGAAGACTTCCTTGGAATTTTATTCTCTATAAGCTAGTAAGAAATGTAATGGCTTATTGTGGCTATTATCTACTGGCACCTAAGAAATGCAATAGCTTATTGTGAAAAGTAAATATGCAGCAACTTTTGACTGGGTATAACATTTCAGATGCTGAATTACTAGGCATCATTTTATTCTTTCCATGATTGAGCAGAACAGCTGAGGAAAATAAAGGATTTTGTCTGCTTTATGTAATAGTATAAGCCATAGCACACCCAGACAGAAATAATCTTTTATAATGGGTTTGGCAGGCACTTTAACATGCTGGGGTAGAAAAAAAATAATCTCTATTAACAGTTAAAGGTATAAAACATCTCTACTGTGATATAAGCATTTATTTATTTTCCACTTTTAAATTTTAAAAATAGCATTATTTCCAGAAATGTCTTAGGAATACATAAATAATATGGACATGGCTAAAAATCATTATATATTTATTCTGGAACATAAGAGAAAATAATTATATATTATCTAGCTCTTTTATGAGCTAAATATAGCTCTGACACAATAATTCAATAAAGATATGATACACCAAAAAATTTTAGTAAGACAAATCTTACTATAAATATTAGATACTAAATAATTTAAATGGAAGCAAACAGTTCAAACATACACTAAAACTTTAACCTGGGCTGGGCAAGGTGGCTCATGCTTGTAAACCCAGCACTTTGGGAGGCTGAAGTAGGAGAACGGCTTGAGCACAGGACTTCAAGACCGCCCTGGGTAACACAGCGAGAGCCCCATCTCTACAAAAACTTTTTTTTTTCTTCTTCTTCTTCTTCTTTTTTTTTTTTTTTGCGACCGATTCTCCTTCTGTCGATCAGGCTGGAGTGCAATGGGACCATCTTGGCTCACTGCAACCTCCACCTCCTGGGTTCAAGTGATTCTCCTGCCTCAGCCTCCCAAGTAGCTGGGATTACAGGCACCCACCACCACGCCCAGCTGAGTTTTTCATTTTTAGTAGAGTCTGGGTTTCACCAGATTGGCCACGCTGGTCTCAAACTCCTGACCTCAGGTGATCCACCTGCCTCAGCCTCCCAAAGTGCTGGGATTACAGGCGTGAGGCACTGTGCTTGGCCCAAAAACTTTTAAGAAATTTAAAAGAAAACAAACAAACTTTAACCTGTTGAGGTCAAGAAGAATTTAGGATAGAAAACTGATAATATAAGGAAATGTATTTTGGAAATAACCACACCAATTAAGAAAAATTATATGATTCTCTAAATGCTGAAAGCCACCCAATGAAACTCAAGATCCATTTATATTCTTAATGGAAACATATTACTATATGAAATTAAAATAAGTGGCCAGGTGGGCTATAATCCCAGCTCATGCCTGTAATCCCAGCACTCTGTGAGGCCAAGGCGTGTGGATCACCTGAGGTCAGGAGTTTGAGACCAGCCTGGCCAAATGGTGAAACACTGTCTCTACTAAAAATACAAAAATTACCTGGGCATGGTGGTGCATACCTGTAACCCCAGCTATGAGAGGGGCTGAGGCAGGAGGATGGCTTGAACCAAGGAGGCAGAGGTTGCAGTGAGCCAAGATCTCGCCACTGCACTCCAGCCTGGGCAACAGAGCAAGACTCCGCCTTGAAAAATAATAATAATAATTAAAATAAGCAAAATGAAGAGTATTTCTTACCATTTTTTGTTTTTTTGATATGCAGTTTCACTCTTGTCACCCAGGCTAGAATGCAGTGGCATGATCTTGGCTCACTGCAACGATTGCCATCCAGGTTCAAGAGATCCTCCTGCCTCAGCCTCCTGAGTAGCTGGGATTACAGGCACGTGCCACCACATATGTCTAATTTTTGTATTTTTAGTAGAGACGGGGTTTCAACATGTTGGCTAGGCTTATCTTGAACTCCTGACCCCCTGGGTGATCCACCCACCTCAGCCTCCCAAAGTGTCGGGATGACAGGTGTGTGCCACCATGCCTGGCCTTTCTTACAAATTTTAAAAAGTCAAGTATGCCTAATAAAGATGTATTCTTTTGTCTTTTTTTTTTTTTTTTTTTTTTTAGACAGAGTCTCCCTTTGTCACCCAGGCTGGAGTGCAGTGGTGAGATCACAGTTCACTGCAGCCTCCACCTCCTGGGCTCAAGGGATCCACCTACCTCGGCCTCCCCAGTAACTGGGACCACAGACGCACACCACGCCACGCATGGCTAATTTTATTTGTACGTTCTGTAGGAACAGGATCTCAAAATGTTGCCCAGGCTGGCCTGAAACTCCTGGGCTGAAGCCATCCTCCCACATTGGCCTCCCAAAGTGCTAGGATTATAGGGTGTGAGCCACTGTACTTGGCCTAAAGATTCATTCTTTATCATCATTATTAAACATTTCACATTGTTTTATCATCTTTAGTGAATATAATGAAATATAAAACAAAAAAGAGAAATAAGCAGTGGAAGGGCAAAAACAAAAATTATATTTTTTAGAATATATGATTGCATAGCAAGAAAATTAAAAAAGAATCAACTTGTAACTACTATAACTAATAAAAGAACACAGATATTAAATGTTAATGCTGTCAAAATCAATATATTTCTGTAAAATTATCAATATTAAATTAGAATATATGTAAAATAAACTCATTCCCAAGCAAAATGAAACATATGCATGGTCTTTATAAGGAAAACTACAATGCTGATTGAGAGATACAAACGAAGACTTAAATAAATGGGGAAAACAACATATTTAACAGGAAAAATAAATATTATAAGGATCTTTATTTTTTTCCAAACCATCATATAGACTTGATGCAATTCTATTTAAAACATTATTTTTGGAGGCCATAAAAGAATGATTAGAAATTCACGAGAAAACATAGATTTTTTTTATTTGATAAAATAAATTACTCTCAGATAATTAAATATATTACTATCAGATAGTTAAGTCCCTTACTATGGTTTAAAACAATGGCTCCGATTAATCTCCCCTCCTCTCCAATACTAATGGCAAAGCAAGCTCCCTAAGACCTCGGACTCATGCTGAAGCAGGATGTCCGTAGACATTGATTTCTTCTCCTTTTTCCTCTTTTTACCCTGTGGTCTGCCCTCTGGTGACCTAAGTCAGCAACTACGTTTTCACTGCTGAAAGTTCACAACTTGTTATGGAAAGCCAAGGAATTAGGGTGCCTGGGTCAAAAGGGCATTAAATGACATTTTCCAATCTTACTTCCTATATAAAATAATATGATGTCTTGGTCTGGCAAAAATGCCGACAATTTTTAAAGCATGATGTTTCTTTTGTGTATGTTTGCAAATTTCCATAATGAAAAGTTAAAAATAGAAACAACAAAAAATTATTGCTCCCATGAATGTAAGTGACTAACATATAAAAGAATCCTGAGTCACATTAACAATTAAACAAAGGCAAGTTGAAACAAGTACATTTTTTTTACATCCAGACCAAAAAGAACATTGAAACACTAATAGCTTCTAGCACTAACGAGGATGTGGGAAAATAAGCAACCAATCTTTGGTGAGGGTACTAGTGCTATCTTTTGGAGGGCAATTAAGTAATACCAATGGAAAATTTTATTGTTTCAAAAATGTTTCATATCCTTACACCCAGAATTCCACTTTCCTTTTATGAAACCACTCAGGGAAGAATGCAAAAAACATATGTACATGAATGTTTATTGTAGTATTGTTTATGAGAATAAAACATTGGGAATGAGTATGAATACGTACTTATTAAATAAGTTAAGCTACATCATATAATGGAATGTATGTGTTATTTTATTTGTTCGTTTGCTTGTTTTTTGAGACAGAGTCTCACTCTGTCACCCAGGCAGGAATGTACTGGTGCAGTCACAGCTCACTGTAGCTTTGACCTTCCAGGCTCAACCGAGCCTCCCACCTTAGCCTCCCGAGTAGCTGGAACTACAAGCAGGAGCCACCACACCCAGCAAATTATTGTATTTTTTGTAGATATGGCTGTTTCAGCATGTTGCCAGGCTGGTCTTGAACTCCTGGGCTCAAGGGATCAGCCTGCCTTGGCCTCCCAAAGTGTTGGAATTACAGGCATGAGCCACTGCATCTGGCCATGCATCCTTTTAAAATAACAATCTCTTTTTATCAACACAGAAAAATATACTTGGAAAATTAAGTAATGAAAACAACTCGTATAAATGAGAATGGTCACATTTTGGTTAAATAAGATAATAATACATGTTAAAATGATCATTTAAAAAAATCTGGAAGCCAATAACCACAAAATTACAATGGTTTTCTTTAGATAGTAGGAAAAATGGGAGACTAACTTTCTTCATCGTGTAGTTCTGTAATGTTTGATTTTTTTCAATGCACATCTATTACTGTTCAGCTCAATGTCCTGGGATCCAAATATGAATCTTGAAGTTATTGTCATCATTTTCCCCAGGATATTCTAAAAGGGACTGGAGCAAATAGGACACTCAGTGACTTCCTTACTTGACTAAGAAGGATAAAGCCCAAGCTAGTGACCTCCACAGTGCGTGCACAAGATGATTCACTGATGCTCAGAGAGAAATTATTTGAACATCAACATGTATTTTTTAATCTCATCCTTTGTTAATTTCCATTGTCAACTTTTGTTTTTAACTCATACATTATATAATTATATTCATAAATGTATAGTACCTGTATATCATTTGTAAATAAATATATATTAGGGGGAGTGCTCAAATATTTTTTATTGTTTTACTAAAAAACATTAATCTAGGCCAAAGCTGCCTTCAAGAGAACTAGAATTAGAACTAAGGTAGATATAAACATTTTCCATAAGTTAGTTGTTCTCCCCAAAGTCACTAATACAGTATTTAAAAGGAAAAGAAATCAGGAAAATAGGTGAGAAAACACAATGGAAGATATATGAAAGAGTCAACTCAATAAGTAATAAAGGGTAGAAAAGAAGAAAATAAAGTAAAACAGATAGAATGATTACTTACATATACACAAATCAAATAATAAAACAATGGTGAAAACCTTAATGAATAAAGAAAGGGAAGTCAAAAAGCAGGGATAACCCACAAAACATTTAGAGATGAAAAAATCACATTCCATACTGATTTTTTAAAAAAGCAAATTATCACACTATTGGAATTTAGAATGTACCACAGCCATAGTTCTATGTTTTTGGCATAATGCTTCAAACATATTACGCGCTCAATGAGTAACGAAAGAAAGGATTTTAGGTTATAGCATTTTACACCGAATTAATTTGTTTAGCTACAATTTGAAAGGTTAAAGTATTTTTCTTATTTCTCTATTTTAAATTGAGCTGCTGAATATTTTATAGATCATGAGAAATCGAAAACAAAATAAATTAAAAAAACAATGGAAATTCTGTGATGCTACATTTGCAAATGCAATAAAAAAGCTAACAATTCATTAGGAGAATTTGAAGATATGGTAGATAATTGTTTATTTGCCAACCCATGGAAACCTTCTCTATTCATTTGCCATGATATGAGTCAAATAATCAAGTAAGAATATTTGAAATGAACCTATAATTTAGGACTTCTAAAATTTCTATAACCAGAATAAAGGCAATTAACAGGATTAAAGCAGTGACCTTTTTCCCTCACTCTTGAAAGCTGAATTCATTAGTGATGTTCTATATAATCTATCAATTGTTTTTGATAACAACCCTACTGTTGTGTGGGTATTTTTAAGCCTATTGCTAATAGTAACTTTAAGCCATCTGATCTAGAATGTAAGAATGTTTTGTTAGAGTTAAAACAAAAGGAAATCCTGCTTTGCCAGTAGTTACAACTTTACTGTCTCCCCCAGGGGCAGCAAAGAGAAATAGATTATTTTTAGGCCAATGTGAGGCACTATATTCTTAGATCGTCATTCAGATATTCATCAAATAGATTATTTTTAGGCCAATGTGAGGTACTATGTTCTTAGATCATCTTTCAGATATTCATCAAATATTCAATGAGGTTTTCTCAGTGCCAAACATTGTGTTGGAGTTGGAGATCCACTCCTGAAATTAATGAGTCAGCCTTCTCCAGAATTCACAATAATTTCTCTAGTCCTCCCTTGATTAATATTGCAATCTCCAAACTATTTGAGATATACCTGTGCATACGTATGGCTGTGTAGATTCATGAATATAAAACATTATTATAAAAAAAGATAATTACTTAACATTTAACCACTATTATTGTAGGATGTGCAATACTTACTCTTAAAAAAATGTAAGTACAAGTATCTTTAAAAGCTGCATAATGTGTGATTCAACAATTCTAAAAGGGATTCATCTTCACAAAATGATAAAGGTTAGCTGCAAATATTTGATTACAAGGATGCTCATAGTATAATTATTGTTATTATTATTATTATTACTATTTTAAGACACGGTCTTACTCTGTTGCCCAGGCTGGAGCAAAGTGGTGTAATCAGAGCTCACTGCAGCCTCCTGGGTTTAAGCAATCTTCCCATCTTAGCCTCCTGAGTAGCTGAGACTACAGGTGCTCACCACCACTCCTGGATAATTTTTTTTTTTTTTACAGAGGTAGGGTCTCGCTATGTTGCCCAGGCATATTTTCTGTTAAGCTATTAAGTACAAGAAACATCTTAGATCAATACAGGATTGCTTAAATTATGATCACACAATGGGAAACTAGGTAATATTAAAAAAGATTATGTAGAAGTGTCTTAATTGATGTGGAAAAAATTCCATGATATATTAGAAAGTGAAAATTAGGAGTTACCTTGTTGCTTAGGTGTCTAGTACAGAAAACAGGTCATGACTGTGCTCTGAGCCTGGGGAAGATACTTGACCTCACAGCCTCAGTTCTTCTATCTGTTATGTGTGGAATTTGTGTTACCCTCAAATTCATATGCTGAAGTCCTAATCCACAGTGCGTCGAATGCAATCATATTTGGAGATACAGTTTTTAAAGCGGTAATTAAGTTAAACTGAGGTTATTAGGGGGCCTTATTCCAATATAACTGATATCCTTATGAGAAAAGGAGATTAGAACACAGGGGTACAGGGCTAAGACCAGGTATGGACACAGGGAGAAGACAGTCATCTGCAAGCCAAGATGAGAAGCCTCAAAGGAAACCAACCCTGCCAGAAACTTGATCAGAGACTTCTAGACTTCAGAATTTTGAGAAAATAAATGTCTGTTGCTCAAGCCACCCATTCTGTGGTAATTTGTTACAGCGGTCCTGGCAAACTAATACACCACATAGAAGATGGAGAAAATCTTAATACCATCTTTATTCAGCTCACAAGTTTGATGTAAGTCAAATAGATATAATCCCTTTGAAAACTGTAAAGCACTATATAAATGTAAATAATGTTACTCACTTGGTCCTTGAAAATCCTGGAGGAATGCAGTCATGTTGTTAAGATTTGAGTTTTATATTCCTTTAGTAGGGCAAACAGTACCAAAACAGGGTGTGGGGAGAAGCAAGAGATTTCTTAGGGCTGCAACAAAAAACACAAATGATTTGCCATTGAAAGAAGAGGCAAAATAAAAGGAATAGTTCTTTACATCCATGCTGCAAATTGTTAAGCAAACAGACACCTAAACTACACATAATAACAATATCTAATATATATTAAGCATTTACCAAGTACCTAGCACAATCCCAAGTACTTTCAATATGTCTTCCTGGCTGGGCGCGGTGACTCACGCCTGTAATCCTAGCACTTTGGGAGGCCAAGGCTGGTGGATTGCCTGAGCTCAGGAGTTTGAGACCAGCCTGGGAACATGGTGAAACCCCCATCTCTATTAAAATACAAAAAATTAGCTGGGCGTGGCAGCATGCGCCTATAAGTCTCAGTCACTTGGGAAGCTGAGGTAGAATCGCTTGAACCCGGGAGGTGGAGGTTGCAGTGAGCCAAGATTGTGCCATTGCACCCCAGCCTGGGTGACAGAGTGAGACTCTGTCTCCATAAAAACAAAAAACATATGTGGGTGTGTGTGTGTGTTTTCTCTAATTAAATCCCATATCAACCCTATGGTAAAAGTGCTCTGTGTATGTGTGTAGTATACTGTATGTATATATACATATATATATGTTTATTTATGTGTGTGCCTATATTTTAGTTTTGTTACATGTATTTTTTTTTTGAGATGGGGTCTCACTATGTTGCCCAGGCTGGAGTGCAGTGGTGTAATCTTGGCTCACTGCAACATTTGTCTCAAGGGTTCAAGTGATTCTCCCACCTCAGCCTCCTAATTAGCTGCCAGTACAGGCATATATCACCATGCCCAGCTAATTTTTAGTAAAGATAGGGTTTTGCCATGTTGGCCAGGCTGGTCTCAAACTCCTGACCTCAAGTGATCCATCCACCTCGATCTCCCAAACTGCTGGGATTACAGGCATGAACCACCACACCCAGCCTGTTATATGTATCTTTAAAATGAAAATGTGTTCATATGTGATAGGTAAAAAGAGTAATAAAATTGGCAAAATAAATTGTGATTTTTCCAAGAGATGACTGTGCTTTGCATTACTGTGAAACATTGAAAACACTGCTGACTGAATGAAGTGACCTATGGTGAAACACACACCCATGCCACCTTCCTACTCTTGCCCCAGTTCATCCACATTTATTGCCCTAATATCGGGCACGCTGTTCTACTGTTTGTGTTTATTTTATGATAAGCATATTGAATACATTATCTCCAACCTGAGTAAGCATCCTGCTAATAAGAATCTCAAGTAGTGAATAAAAATAAAAGGCTTAAGTTTTAAGGAGAAAAATGAAATAATAAAATATTTTGAAATACATGAGAAAATTTGCAGGAAACCACATTACTCATTTAGATTTAGAGATTTAGAAACAAGGCTAAGAAAATAAAAGAAAGGAGAGCTCCTACATCATAATTATCTGCTTCCAGTGGAATTGAGAAGCATTTGGAAGAGAAGGAAGCTAAAGACTCTAATGCTGAATAATGAGTGTAGTTGAGGCTGGGTGTGGTGGCTTACACCTGTGATCCCAGTGCTTTGGGAGGCTGAGGTGAGTGGCTCACTTGAGGTCAGGAGTTTGAGACCAGCCTAGCCTGATCAACATGATAAAACCCTGTCTGTACTAAAAATATGAAAATTAGCCAGGGATGGTGGCAGGTGCTTGCAATCCCAGCTCCTCAAGAGGCTGAGGCAGGAGAGTTGCTTGAACCCGGCAGTGGGAGGTTGCCGTGAACTGAGATCTCCCCACTACACTCTAGCCTGGGTGACAGAGCAAGACTCTGTATCAAGAAAAAAAAAAAGGTGGGGAGGGGTCTACCATTTTAACCTAGGAGATTGGCAAAGATTATATTTGTAAAAAGGTTTAAAATAATTAGTTCTGTAATTTTCCCTTGAGAATTTGTTCAAGGGAAATAATGAGACTAGGGTTCAAAAACATATGTACAAGAATTTTCATTACAAAATTGTTTATGGGTTTAAAAAATTGAAGTAATTTAACGTAGTAATTGGGGTTTGGTCAAATTAACCAAAGAATATATTAACCAATATATTCTTTTATTTAGCATTTCTACTGAAATCTATCTCTTGGAATAGTAAATAAAACCAACAGTTCTTAGGATGCAACATTTATAACAGCAGTTTGTAGAAGCAAAAAATGGCAAATCCACAGCATGGAGGAGGGAAAAGAAAGAAAACTGCTCATGTCCTGGCGCGGTGCCTCACACCTGTAATCCCAGCACTTTGGGAAGCCGAGGCGGGTGGATCACCTGAGATCAGGAGTTCGAGACCACCCTGGCCAACATGGCAAAACCCCGTCCCTACTAAAAGTACAAAAATTAGGCGGGCGTGATGGCATGCGCTTGTAATTCCAGCTACTCGGGAGGTTGAGGCGAGAGAATCACTTGAGCCCAGGAGGCTAAGGTTGCAGTGAGCCAAGATCACACCACTGCACTCCAGCCTGGGCAACAGAACGACACTCCGACTCAAAAAAAAAAAAAATCAAAAAAAAAAAAAAAAAAAAAAAAAAAAAAAAAATTGCATATAATGATCATCTTCATGTATTCAGGTAAGAGGTAAGATACTGTGTGCACATTCACGAAATAAAAATAGACTAAAGGGTGCTTTACGAAATACTGTGCAGTTGTAAATAAAGCACAAATTTATATTTTTTAAAGATAAAGATATAAGTGAAAAAGGTTTCATAACTGTACATATAATGATCCCATTTAGGTAAATATATGTATAAGGTTGTCTGAAGATATTTTGGGACCCCAAACACCTTGACAATGACCAGTGAAGACCCCATTCCACAATGGACTTCAACCCAAAAGCTGAGTTGGAGTCATTCGTCACAAGATTTGGTTACCGAGACATTTATTTAAATGTGTATTAACATTGATCTTGCCCTTGAAAAGCTCCTAATTCTAGTTACCTTTATCCAAGCATAAGAGGTTAAAGACCTGCTGGAGATCCAGATGCAAACTGACTGTAAGACTATCGGCGAGTCTCACAGAGCTCGGCTTTGTATTTTCAGACAACCCTTTAATTACAAACGCTTCTGGGCCAATAGGTCTGAAAATGGCTGGGAGTGAGGGGCTGGGGATACAATGATGAACTGTAGCCGTTGAAGCCCTGTGAGTCGGTGACCCGGTCACTTCGCATCCTCACTGAGCCTTTTTTTTTTTTTAGACGCAGTCTCACAGGCTGCAGTGCAGTGGCGCAATCTCGGCTCACGCCTCACCGGCTCAAGCGATTCTCCCGCCTCAGCCTCCGGAGTGGCTGAGATTACAGGCACCCACCACCACGCCCGGCGAATTTTTGTATTTTTAGTAGAGACGAGGTTTCACCATGTTGCCCAGGCTGGTCTCGACCTCCTGACCTCAGCTGATCTGCCCGCCTCAGCCTCCTAAAGCGCAGGATTACAGGCGTGAGACACACTTCGCGGCCACTGCACCTTTTCTAAATCTCGGCTTCTACGCACTTCTCAGCAGAGAGAGCGCGGAGAATCTGTCTATGACTTCCAGCCAATAGCTACACTACTTTTCTCAGCCCTACAACTACGGACCAATAGATAGATGGCTTTCTTTTGACGCCACGTTCTCTTTCAACCAATCAGAAACGTTTTTCAAACGTTTGCCCGCCCCTCCTTATGCGCTCAGTCTCCTGGAAAGCTGAGTTCACTTCCGGGCCGCAGTCTAGGGCAGCTACGTGTGTTGTCATAGCGACCATTTTGCGTTAACTGGTTGGTAGCTTCTAGCCTGGGGGATGAGCGACTGCGCGCCAGCGCTTCCCCTACTCCCACTCGGCTCCCTGTGGCCCCAAGGCCTAAGCGGGCTCCGGCGGTCTGGCCTAGGGGTCCCCGTGGCCCCTTTGGGGCGGGATGGCTACGGAAGAAGAGGACGAGGTGGAGTGGGTGGTGGAGAGCATCGCAGGGTTCCTGCGAGGCCCGGATTGGTCCATCCCCATCTTGGACTTTGTGGAGCAGAAATGTGAAGGTAAAAACCAGAGCCCGAACCGACAATCCTTTTCTCCTCTCTCACACCAGCGGCGGGCAGGGGGCTGGTAACCACGAAGCATTTTTGTCACCCCCCCACCCCTCTCATCAGGTTTAGAGCTGGTTTTGTGGGAGGAGTTCTTTTCGCCCTGACAATGTGTTCCTTCTCAGACCTGAACCTGGGGGCCGAGACTCCCCTTCCCCGAGGCCCAAGCACATGTCCGAAGAATGTTAGACTTTAATCGTAAATTAGGCCTCTTACTTTGTCCTGCACGTTTCTGCCCGGGGCAGGTGGACTGTTTGGCTGGGCTTCTTCAACAGATTCCCAGACTTGAGAGGAGAAGCGTCGGTTTACCTGAGTTACTTAAGATCCCTAGCATTTCGCCCTGTGTAGTCAGCTTAAGAAATGAGAAATGATTCACTCCAAACCAACGGTTGACTGCAAAGGAGGCTGTGTGATAACTCCAGGAAGCCCACAGCCGGTGATTTTGGTGGCCTGCATTCCCCTTGGAGAGCTCTCTACTCTTGGCTATACCAAAAATTTGCCAGGTGGGGCCTGGGAACCATTCTTGGAACAAATGAGGCATATAGATGTGGTATAATATTCCCTGTGAGGGACAGGCATCTCCGGGTTCTGAGCAGTTCACGCTTTGAGTTCTGCATTCAGTTCGTGGAGACAATTTGCAGTCCATTCGCAGAAAAGGAACCAGAAATCACGTCATATAAATGAGTGCCCAAGCGTTACTGTGGTTGTTTAGTCGGGCAAGACTTTGAGGGTAGTAATATTAATCAATTACTGGAACATCTGTTTTGTGTTGTAAGGTTCAGTGGAATAGAGTTGGTTCAGTGGTCAGTTGGTACAAGCCACAGGGAAATAAATATTAGTGAAGGACATACTCCATGACAGAATGTATCCAAGATGAGTTAGCCAGCCTCAGAAGGTAATGAGCTTCCTGGCTCCAGCAGTGTTTGAATGGATCTGACAGCGACTTAATAGGGTTAGAGGGATTCAGTTATTCAGCTATCAAATGGTCGGTTATCCTGGATGACCTTTTAAGACTTCTTTAAATTCCAAGATATCATGAATCTGGTAAAGATGAAATTCAGTTTGACCACTGAATCTTTTCATTACATTTTCATTGCTGTAATCAAAATTCAAATCATAGCTATTGAAGTGTTGTTTTTACAGGTAATTTTTTAGCAATGTTCAAAAACAAGATAACTTCTATTTGTACTCCTTTTCGTTTGTTTGTTTTTGAGACGGAGTCTCACTCTGTCGCCCAGGCTGGAGTAAAGTGGTGCGATCTTGGCTCCCTGCAGCCTCTGCCTCCCGGGTTCAGGGTTCAAGCGATTCTCCTGCCCCAGCCTCCCTGGTAGCTGGGATTACAGGAGTGCACCACCACACCCGGCTAATTTTTGTATTTTTAGTAGAGATGGGGTTTCACTATGTTGGCCAGACTGGTCTAGAACTCCTAACTTCAAGTGATCCACCTGCCTCGGCCTCCCAAAGAGCTGGGATTACAGGCATGAGCCACCGTGCCCAGCCTGTACCCACCCCTTTTTATTTTGAGACGGAGTCTTACTCTGTCGCTAGGCTGGAGTGCAGTGGCGTGATGTCAGCTCATTGCAACCTCCGCCTCCGGGGTTCAAGTGAGTCTCCTGCCCCAGCTTCTCAAGTAGCTGGGACTACAGGCGCACACCACCACACCCAGCTAATTTTTGTATTTTTAGTAGAGATGGGGTTTCACCATGTTGGCCAGGATGGTCTCCATCTCTTGACCTCATTAACCACCCACCTTGGCCTCTGAAAATTCTGGTGTACTCCTTTTAAGAAGTTGAAATGTGGCAGGATGGCTCACACCTGTTATCGGAGCGCTTTGGGAGGCTGAGGTAGGCAGATCACTTGAAGTCAGGAGTTTGGGACCAGCCTGGCCAACATGATGAAACACTGTCTCTAATAAAAATA
>NW_016107458.1:4466529-4482106 GCF_001604975.1 Cebus imitator
AAAAAAAAAAAAAAGTTGACATGTTATTAACCGGGCTGGGTCACTTGCATCTGTACGCCCAGCAACTCAGGAGGCTGAGACGGATCACTTGAGTCCAGGAGTTTGAGGCTGCAGTGAATGATGATTATGCCACTGCACTGTAGCATGGACGACTGAGACCCATTTCTTTTTAAAACAAAACAAAAAAAAAAGACTGGGCACGGTGTCTTATGCTTGTAATCCTGGCACTGTGGGAGGCCAAGGTGGGTGGATCATGAGGTCAGGAGTTCGACACGAGCCTGACCAACATGGTGAAACCCTGTCTCTACTAAAAACACAAAATTAGCTGGGCATGGTGGCATGTGCCTGTAATCCCAGCTACTCAGGAGGCTGAGGCAGGAGAATTTCTTGAACTTGGGAGGTGGAGGTTGCAGTGAGCTGAGATCACGCCACTGCACTCTAGCCTGGGCAACAAAGTGAGACTCCATCTCAAAAAAAAAACCCCAAAATCTGAAAATGCTATTGTGAGACTGATAAGGCATGTGGAATTTGACCTCATTTAGAAGAAGAAATTATGCCACCCTTTGATTCCATTTTCCCCACTGAGACCAAATGCTGAAATGGAAAAAAATTAAAGCATTGTCCATCTTTTTATCCCTAAATGTCAAAAGTGGATGTATCTCAGTAATAACATACCTGATTGTATAATTTTACAGAGAAGCAGTAATCTACAGCCTTATGAACATGTACAGTGGTGATTTGGTTTCAGAATTAGCTGCTGTTTTAAGTACCCACTGTATTGCTTATATGTGCAGTGTTACATAGAGCAGATGCCAGGATAAACAGAAGTGACATGCCAGTGACACTTGAAATAATTGTTTATAGTTCATTGTCTCGGGGTTGCCTGTATGCTGTTCTCTACCTCAGATTTAAAGATTAGTTTTTATTTATTTATTTATTTATTTATTTTTTAAGATGGGGTTTCACCATGATGGCCAAGCTGGTCCTGAACTCCTGACCTCAGGTGATCCACCCACCTCGGCCTCCCAAAGTGCTAGGATTACAGGCATGAGCCACCGCGCTCAGCCTAAAGATTAGTTTTATGCAGCCTTGTGACATCAACTTTTATTTCAACAAACATTTATCGAAAGTGTCGTTGGGCTAAGCTGAGGCTAGAAGGATGAATGCAACAGAATCTTGTCCTTGAGAAGTTTATAGTGTAGTAGGGAAGACAAGCAGGCAAACAGGATAAAATACAAAGTGGCAGGTGCTATAATAAGGGTAGGTACATGGTGCTGTACAGTATGAATTCAGAGGAAGGGATCTAGCCAGGCTAAGGGCTGGGAGTGAGTAGCAGGTCACGGAGAATATGCCACTTGGTAATATTCTTAAGAATGATCGGGAGAGAGAGGGGATGGGGGTAAAGTAAATGCAAAAAGGAAGGAACAGCTTGAGCAAAGGCCTGGCAATTTGAAGTGGTGTGTGTTGTATTTGGCGATGTTTCAAGTAGTTGTGTGTTGTTAGGAGTGTAAGGTTTGAGTTTCCAAGTTGTGGGAAATGAGATGAAACCTAATTGTGGAGGGTTTTGTCTAGCCTTCTAAGGATTTTGCACTTTTTCTCTAGAAAATCAGCACTTGTTGAAGTGTTTAAACTGAAAATTGCAGAAGTTAGTTTTGCATTTTAGAAAGATCAGCCGGGAGGAATTTAAAAAATATTTATTGTTACAATTCCCAAGTTTGTCCTGTTTCCCTGATTAGATTATAGCTTCTTGAGAAAATATTTATTTTTCTAATCTACATTGTTTTATACATATGATCTTTCAGTAAACACTTGTTTTGATTTTATTTAACTTCATTATTTATCTATAATAACAAAAATGGCCTGGTCACTTTCAGTAACATTTACATCGGCAAAATTCCAGTACAGTAAAATAATTTGGAGCCTATTGTAAAAGGACTTAACCATTAATAAGAATATTCCATTAAAAGTTATGAAGAAATTATTTCCTCATATTGATTGAAATGTGTTTTTGGTCTTAAATATGAGATAGTGTTCATTTTAAATATTTTCTCAAGTAGGCAAAAAAGCTTGTTTATGATTAATAGTATATATATACACATATATACAACTGATAGTATATATATATGTATATATATAAAATATATATATATGTGTCTATATGTATATTTTTTTTTTGTTTTGTTTTGGAGACAGAGTCTCACTCTCGCCCAGGCTGGAGTGCAATGGCTCGATCTCAGCTCACTGCAACCTCCATCTCCCGGGTTTGAACAATTCTCCTGCTTCAGCCTCCCAAGTAGCTAGGACTACAGGCGCCTGCCACCACACCTAGCTAATTTTTATATTTTTAGTAGAGACAGGATTTCACCACTTTGGCCAAGTTGGTCTTGAACTCCTGATCTCAGGTGATTCGCCTGCCTCGGCCTCCCAAAGTGCTGAGATTACAGGTGGGAGCCACTGTGCCTGGCCAATAGTATATATTTTTAGATATATTCATTTATATATTTTTTAAAAGATAATCCCTAAGAATTCAAAGCTGAAGAGCTAGGCTATAGGAATGACAGTTCTATTTGTAAGGAGTGGATTTTTGTATTTGCAGTAATAAAATGATTTTTTTACACTATGTAATATTTTCTTTTAAATTTAGTTTTTGATGATGAAGAAGAAAGCAAATTGACCTACACAGAGATTCATCAGGAATACAAAGAACTAGTGAGTATTTTTTTTTCACTGATTTTTAAAGGTAATGAGGCTAATATTACTTCCAGCTTTTCTAAATGAAGAAATTTTTTTTTCATTAAAAATCCTAAATTTTACAAAAATCCAGTCTACCTTAACAATAGTGCCTGTTATACCTGTTTCCACAGATTCTCTGAGCATCTCATTTTTATGACTTCTTATCTCCTCTGCTCTTAAATCTAAGGAATGGTTTTACAGCTGTTTATGGGTTCTTGCATGTATTCTTTATATTTTATTCTTATTTTGTTGATGCATCCAAGGACATATTAGTTACTTAGTCATGATTGTCTTGTGATTTTTTTATTTTTGAGACAGGGTCTTGCTTTGTCACCCAGGCTGGAGTGCAGTGGCCCTATAACAGCTCATTGCAGACTCAGCTTCCCCAGGCTCAAGCAATCCTCCCATCTCAGTCTCCTGAGTAGCTGGGACCACATGCCTGCACCTCCGCACCCTGCTAATTTTTTTGTGTTTTGTAGAGATGGGGTTTCACCATGTTTCCCAGGCTAGTGTCCAACTCCTGAGCTCAAGCAATCTGCCTGCCTGGGCCTCACAAAGTGTTGGGATTACAGGTGTGAGCCACCGTGCCTGGCCTTGTCCTGTAATTTTTTTTTTTTGAGACGGAGTCTTGCTCTGTCGCCAGGCTGGAGTGCAGTGGCGCAATCTCAGCTCACTGCAACTTCTGCCTCCTGGGTTCAAGCGATTCTTCCGCCTCAGCCTCCCGAGTAGCTGGGACTACAGGCACGTGACACCACACCCGCCTAATTTTTGTATTTTTAGTAGAGACTGGGTTTCATCATGGCGAGAATGGTCTCAGTCTCTTGACCTCGTGATCCGCCCGCCTTGGCCTCCCAAAGTGCTGGGATTACAGGCGTGAGCCACAGCGCCCGGCCGTCCTGTAATTTTTAAAAATGCCTCTGGCAGTGAGGCGCAGTGGCTCACACCTCTAATCCCAGCACTTAGGGAGGCTGAGGCACGTAAATTGATTGAGGCAAGGAGTTCGAGACCAGCCCAGGCAACATGATGAAACTCCACCTCTATAAAAATTACAAAAATTAGCCAGTCATGATGGCATGCACCTCTAGTCTTAGCTGCACGAGAGGCTGAGGTGGGAGGTTGGATCTCTTGAGCCCAGAAGGTCAAGCCTGCAGTGAGCCATTACTGTGCCACTCAACTCCAGTTTGGGCAACTGAGTAAGACCCTGTCTCAAAAAAAAAGAAAAGAAGTCCAGATGTAGTAGCTTATGCCTGTAATCCCAGCACTTTGGGAAGCTGGGGTGGGCGGATCACCTGAAGTCAGGAATTAGAGACCAGCATGGCCAACATGGCGAAACCCTGTCTCTACTAAAAAAAAATACAAAAATTAGCGGGCATTGTGATAGGCACCTCTAGTCCCAGCTACTCAGGAGGCTCAGGCAGGAGAATCACTTGAGCCTGGGAGGCAGAGGTTGCAGTGAGCCAAGATCACACCACTACACTCCAGCCTGGGTGACAGAGTGAGACTCCATCTCAAAAAAGAAAGGAAAGAAAAGAAGAAGAAAAAAATGCCTCTGAGTAGCAGAAGAGTTGTGCTACACTGAGCTTCATAATCCTGACTTCAACTATTTCTATTAGAAGAAATACAGTTTCATGTGATTTTCTGCAAAAATATTAACTTTTAATTTGTGTTTTGGTGGAAGACAATGTCACTGCCATGTAATATAATATTATGTAGATTAATATTTGCAAAAAATTTGATTATACGTTTCTAAACTCAATACTTAATATGCAAACTGTCATGTAGAACTTTTCTATGTAATTATAACAGTGAAACTTTGTCTTTTTAGGTTGAAAAGCTGTTAGAAAGTTACCTCAAAGAAATTGGAATTAATGAAGATCAATTTCAAGAAGCATGCACTTCTCCTCTTGCGAAGACCCATACATCACAGGTTTTTGCTTTGTATTATTCTGCTAACATACAGTTTTAACAAAAATGCCCAGGGTTTCACTTAAATTTGAATGTTTGATTGACAAGCAATATTTTAGACATTGTGAGAAGTGGAAAGATAATTCATCATATATGAGTTCTTTTTGAGAGCAACCCTGAAATATGATAATTTGAGGCATAAATGAACTGATGCAATTCAAAGTGACCTTTCTAAACTCAGAACTAGAATAAGATCACAGGCATTATACAAACTACTGTTTTATTTACATAGATCTCTGATAATTCTGTAGTTGTTCCTTTTATAATTTTAGAGGATCCACAGTCAGTAGTTCCTGTAGCTTCCTTCTCTTAGAACTACTTTTATTATCTTACTGGTTGTGTAGTGCTAGGCTGAAGTAGTGATACATATGTTTATAAACTGTTTTTGTTGTTGTTTTTGAGATGGAGTCTCACTCTGTTGCTCAGGCTGAAGTGTAGTGGTACGATTGCAGCTCAATGTAGGCTCAACCTCCTGGGCTCAGGTAATCCTCCTACTGAATTCAGCCTCCCTAGTAGCTGGGACTGCAGGTGCTGCACTAGCACATCTGGCTAATTTTCGTGGTTTTTTTAGAGACAGGGTCTTGCTGCGTTTCCCAGGCTGTTCTTGAACTCTGGGCTCAAGCGATTTGCCCACTTTGGCCTTTCAAAGTGCTAGGATTATAGGCATGAGCCACCACCTGCAGCCTATAAACTAATATCTATTGAGGGCTTATGCTAGTTGATATTTTAGGCACTTGACATGTTTTATTTCATTTAATCTTTCTAACACTCTTAAGAAACTGGTACTATATAACTTCCATTGAGAAATGAGGAAACCAAAGCACAGAGATATTAAGCTAATAGTCCAAAGTCCACAGCTAAATAAGTAGTAGAGCCAGTATCCCCAGCCAAGGCAAGCCAACTGCTCAGAGGGTAAGGACTGGGATATATTGCTAGTACCCAAGTAGCCTTCTGCTCAAAAACTAAAGGCCAGGCAGTGACTCATGCCTATAATCCCCGCACTTTGGGAGGCCAAGGCAGGAGGATTGCTTGGGGTTTGAAACCAGCCTGGGCAACATAGTGAGACCCCAACTCTAAAAATAATACAAATGTTAGCCGGTTATGGTGGTATTCTCCCATAGTCCCCTTACTCAGGAGGCTGAGGCAGGAGCATCACTTGAGCCCAGAAGGTCAACGCTGCAGTAAGACAAGATGGTGCCACTGCTCTCCAGCGTGGACAGCAGATTGAGACCCATCCCTGAAAAACAAAACACTGGCTTTGGCATCTCATCTTCTACCAAATAAACTCTGATTTCTTAGCTAGCAAGATAAGGTAAGAATTGTTTAAGATGAGACTCCAGATTATAATGTTAGCCATGATTTCTTGCTGTAGTTCTCCAATGTATTATGTTCTACTGCCATTCCAGGTCACTTGCTCTTAGGAGCATCTGTGTACCTAGCTTTGCTCATGCTGTCCCTTAACCGGGAATCTGTGGTCCCCTCCTCAGACTACTCCATCATTCCTTTCATCACGTGGAGAAATCCTCCTCATCAGGACCTGTTTGAATTGCTACTTGTTACAGCAGCTTTGTTGTTTATTCTAATCAGAACCAAATTCATTCTCCTTAACTAGCCCAATTTTAAATTGATATTTTTGTTATTCTGCCTTGAATTACAGTTTCCTACAAGTCTATTTGCCCTACTAGATTGTAAGTCCTTTGAGCTGTTTTTAGTATCTTTGCACTCCCTGCTGGTAGAACAGAGATGAAAACTTAGTTTCTGGTACGTAGTTCTCAATAAATGTTTATTAATTTAAATTATCTTGTTATTATCACCTAGAAGATGTTGCCTTGACTACTTTTTAACCCAGCATTTCCTCTTTTGTACAACTTTTCATTTGATGATCAAATAGAAAATCTTCTTTTTGTTTTTGTTCTTGAGACAAGGTCTTGCTCTGCCACCCTGGCTGGACTGCAGTGGTGTAAACATAGCTCTCTGCAACCTCTAACTCCTGGGTTCAAGTGAATCTCCTGCCTCAGCCTCCTGAGTAGCTAGTACTATACATGTGCACCATTATGCCTGGCTAATTTTTCAGTTTTTTTTGTAGAAAGGGAGTTGTGCTGTGTTGCCCAGGCTGGTCTTGAGCTCCTGGCCTCAAGCAATCCTCCTGCCTCAGCCTCTCAAAGCTCTGAGATTACAGGTATGAGCCACTATATTTTGGCTGGGTGTGATAGCTCATACCTGCAATCCCAGTGCTTTGGGAGGCCAAGGGAGGGGGATTGCTTTAGGCCAGGGGCTCGATACCAGCCTAGGCTACAAAGCAAGACCCCATCTCTACAAAAAATACAAATACAAGAATTAGCTGGGCATGATGACACGCTCCTGTAGTCCTAGCTACTTGAGAGGCTGAGGTGGGAGGATTGCTTGAGCCCAAGAATTTGAGGCTTGCAGTGAGCTATGACTGTACCACTGTACTCCAACCTGGGCTGCAAAGTGAGACCCTGTCTAAAAAAAAAACTAATAATAATAATTTAGATGTTATTGGTATGCCCACATTATGTGAAAAAATCTGGCGATTTCCAAGAAGACATAACAATCCTTAACGTGTATGCACCTAATAACAAAGCAACAAAATGTGTGAGGCAGAAACGGAACTGCAAGGAGAAATAGATTAATACGTGATTATAGTTGGAGACTTTAGCACCCTCTGTCAGTTTTGGACAGATCCAGTAGTTAGAAAATCAATAAAGACATAGTTGAACTAAGCAGCACCTTCAGGCCAGGCATGGTGGTGGTTCATGCCTGTAATCCTAGAACTTTGGGAGGCTGAGATGAGCAGATCACTTGAGGTCAGGAATTCGAGACCAGCCTGGCCAACATGGTGAAACCTTGTCTCTACTAAAAATACAAAAATTAGTGTGGCTTGGTGGTAGGCGCTTGTAATCCCAGCTTTTCGGGAGGCTGAGGCAGGAGAATTGCTTGAACCTGGGAGGTGGAAGTTGCAGTGAGCTGATATTGCACTACTGCACTCTGGCCTGGGCGACAGAGCAAGACTCTGTCTTTAAATAAATAAATAAATAAATAAACAAACAGCAGCTTCAGTCAGCTGAATTTAATGGAGATTTATACACCACTTCATCTAACAACCAAAAATACACATTCTTCTCAACATCACACATAGTCAAGAATAGTCAAGACAGATTACATTATGGGCCATAAAAGACATCTCAACAAATTTAAAATGGAAATCATACAGTGTCTGCTTTCAGACCACAACCTAATTAAACTGGAAAAAAATAACAAAAGATAGTTGGGAAAAGCCAAAATACTTGGAGATTAAACAACACACTCTAAAAAACACATGTGGGCCAGGCATGGTGACTCATGCCTATAATCCCAAGCACTTTGGGAGGCCAAGGTGGGCAGATTGCTTGAGCCTAGGAGTCTGAGACCAGCCTTGGCAACATGGTGGAACTACATCTCTACAAAATACAAAACAATTAGCAGGGCATGGTGGTACGTACCTTCCACCATATTGGCCAGGCTGGTCTCAAACTGCTGACCTTAGGTGATCCACCCACCTCAGCCTCCCAAAGTGCTAGGATTACACGCATGAGCCACCGTGACTGGCCACAATTTTTGTTTTATAGAATTATAAGGAATTATGTAATTACACTATATATAAAATATATAATCATAGAATAATTGTAAAGTATTATATGTTATAGAATTGTAAACAAATGTCCGTCTTTATTCCTGATCATCTTTCTTGTTCTGAGGTCTACTTTATCTGAAATTAAATTAAGCTATTCCAGCTTTCTTTTTAAACAACTTTATTGAGATATAATTTGCATACCATAATATTCATCCTTCTGAAAACTTTTTTTTTTTTTTTTTTTTTTGAAATGGAGTTTTGCTCCACCACCCAGGCTGGAATGCAGAGGCGTGATCTTGGCTTACTGCAACCTCTGTCTCCTGGTTCAAGCGATTCTCCCATCTTAGCCTCCTGATAAGCTGGGACTACAGGAGCGTGCCACCACACCCAGCTAATTTTTGTATTTTTTTAGTAGAGATGGGGTTTCACCATGTTGACCAGGCTAATCTTGAACTCCTGACCTCAAGTGATCTGCCCACCTCAGCCTCCCGAAGTGTTGGGATTACAGGCATGAACCAGTGTGCCTGGCCGAGAACCCTGTTTTTAAAGTAAAAATTTTAAATTGTCCTTTTGAGACATCTAGTCATACATAATAAGGTAGCATTCTTGAATTAATCTATGGTTTTGCAGTGGAAATAATTTGAATGTGTGGGCAATAATTTTAAAATTTGAACCTTCATTTCACTTGAGACTTCTTTCCACAGGCCATTTTGCAACCTGTGTTGGCAGCAGAAGATTTTACTATCTTTAAAGCAATGATGGTCCAGAAAAACATTGAAATGCAGCTGCAAGCCATTCGCATAATTCAAGAGAGAAATGGTAAAATATTGAAGTTAGAAATAAGTGCTAAGTGTATTTTTGTTTACAGTTTTGACTATTCTAATTTTAATATGGTCTTAAATGTAGCTACCTTGTGTACATTTATTTCGTTTGAAAGACTTTAGCTGACTTGAGATTTAAGAGTAAACTTCCTGATCTGTATTTGACATCTCAAAAAAAGGAGACCAGAATTCAGTGATACTTTGGATTTCACAGAGTTCGATTTTCTGCCCAGCCATTATGTTTATGAAATTAAGTATTTTTAAGTGGTCATAGTGGTAGTTACTGTTGAGAGGTGTTCATCCTTCTTCTGGCTTATGATTGTTAGGACCTTTGTAGGAAGCAGTGGTTCTTAAGCCTTAGCAAGTATTGGAAATGGTTGGAGGGCTTGCTGAAGCACATATGGCTGCCTCCCAGTTTCTGATTTAATAGGTCTGGAGTATTGATAATTTGCATTTTTAACAGTGATATGGTTTGGCTGTGCCCTCACCCAAATCTCATCCTGAATTCCCCTGTGTTGTGGGAGGAACCCAGTGGGAGATAATTGAATCATGGGGGCAGGTCCTTCCCATGCTGTTCTCCTGATAGTGAATAAGTCTCACGAGATGTGATGGTTTTGAAAAGTGGGAGTCTTCCTGCACAAGCTCTCTCTTTGCCTGCTGCCATCCATATAAGAGGCGATTGCTCCTCCTTGCCTTCTATCATGATTGTCAGGCTTCCCCAGCCATATGGAAATGTAAGTCTGGTTAAACCCGTTTGCTGTGTAAATTGCCCAGTCTTGGATATGTCTTTATCAGCAGCCTGAAAACAGAGTAACACAAACAAGTTCCCAGGTGATGCTGAAGCTGCTGGTCCTGGGACCATACCAAAACCTACTGTTCTAAGGCACTGGGCAGAGACAGATATGCTTGTACCAGTGTCATGCGGAAGAGAAAAATGGAACTCAAAGCCCTATTGACCCTCATTAGTTTTATCTTTCCCCGACTCTGTGTCAAGCTCACTTTCTCTCTAGCTCTTCCTGCTCTTGTTCCCTTCTTGTGTGCCTGAACTACATTTAACATCCTGACTCAAAACAGCTGAGTTTCTAACCATGCTGCTTGTTATTGTACCCAGATTATCATCTCTTTCTAACCCGTATTATCATTTCTGTTTCACATTTCTTGCTGTGGTAACCTCACCTTAATTTCTATGTCTTCCTTAGCTCACTAGATGGCCATGATGTTTTTTACTATGGCCGATAATCTCTTTAATGGTTTGGCAGCAGGACCTTTCCTTTGATTGTTTCTTGAAGATGTGAGATCTATGGTTCAGTTGCGTCGTTTGCTCTTAAGGGCCTGGAACGTGAAACAATAGGGCTTCTGTTGTTGCATGGCAAACATGAGAATTTTGCAGAGCCCTTGTTGGAGAGTTTACTTCTCACTTGACTATGTGAGTAGAGACTTGTAGAGCCAGCCACCATCATAATCATCTACTAGACCCCCAAGATGCTTTCCCCAGTAACTAATAGAACTGTTGTTTGTGGGTAGGGGGAGAACACCACCCTAGCCCTGAAGAATGCATCACAGTGCTATTACTTCCATGTAAATAAGTTTGGAAAATAGTCTGTGTTTTTCTACTGTGGTTTGCTCTATAAAATCCTTTCCTTTGAATTTTCCTGAAAACTGTGCTTCATTCTGACTTGTGGGTTAGAGAATTTTAATAAGTGTGTTAGTAAAAAATATTTTTTAGGGGATCAGGAGAAGACATAGTGAACTTGACATTGGCATTCTGTAGTTTTCAGTTTGGAATTTAATTGGAAACTCATTTAGGTTTTAATAAAAAGGGAATAAATGCATATCTTATATCATGTGGATGCCTCAGGCTATCAGTAAAAGAATACCCCAATGAAAAAAACATCTCCCAGAACAAGAAGTCCAGAGGAAGGGAGAGAAGGAAGGCAGGTTCAGAGTTGGTTAACATAGTGGCTCAGTGATGTGATCAAGGACCTTGACACTTTGCATCTTTACACTGTGCCATTCTCAGGATCTTCTCTCATGATTATACTTTGGCTGGACTGAATGCAGACTCAACAATGTCTTATGAAGAAATGGAATAGTACATCCTTCTGTATATCTCTTTTTGTTAGCAAGACAACAATTTCATGAAAGCCTTCCAGTTTTCCTCTCAAGTCCTATTGATTAGGATTCAGGTCACTTGCCTTTCTTAAACCATCTGGCAAGGGGAATGAGACCATTATGATTGGCTTGAACCAATTAGGTGTCACTGTCCTGGGATAGGGGAGGGCCCTGCCTCTAAGTACTTAGCTGCCTGATAATTCTGCAAAAGCTGACTTCTATTAGCAAGGGAGGAGAAGGGGAATGATGTAGAATAATGACTATCGTCAGACCACAGCATGGGGCATTTTACTTATATTTAAACATAAACTAATAACTTAGTTTCTGCTATAGACTTTCTAATACATGTATTTAAGAGTTTTGCTGGCCAGGCACAGTGGCTCATGCCTGTGGCCCCAGTGCTTTCAGAGGCTGAGGCAGGAGGATTGCCTGAGCCCAGAAGTTTGAGGCGGCAGTGAACTATGCCTCACTGCATGCCAGCCTGGGCAATAGAGTAAGACCCTGTCTCAAACTAAAAAAATAAAAGAAAGAAAGAAAGAATGTTGCCTAACTGAGATCCAGGGGTGAGTACCTTAATGTCGATTATACTCAAAGCTGCAGACTATTTGAAAATAGTCCTAATGATGAGAAAAAAAAAATCAAAGGCTCTCTGGATTCTTGGTTGTATCTTATTAAAGAATTTGGAGAAAATGCAAATGAGAGTATTATTTCGATGGTTTTTAAGTACTTTGTACTGTTGTGTTATTCTTAGTACTTTCAGTTTCCTTAGAAAGATGATTAGAATAATAAGTGTATATTTTTTTGACTGAGCAAAAATGCACTTAAGATTGATGGATTATTCAGATGTCAATTTTCTGGTTGTGATACTGTACTACTATAGTTTTGTAAGATGTTATCACTTGGGGAAACGGGGTAAAGAGTACATAGCAGCTTTCTGCATTATTTCTTAAAATTGCACTTACCCCAAAAGAAAACATTTAACTTTTAAAAACGTATTTAAACATGAGGAGGATTAGAGTAATAAAGCTGTTTTAGAGTGGATCCAAAATCCCACAGTCATATGTGAATAAAGAAATGGAAGGTAAAAATTAAGCAGCATTCTGCTAATGTTGTGGAATGTAATAATTATAGATATAAACAGAACAATTATTACCAATCCACCTGCTTTGCAGGAAGAAAAGATAATAAAGTAAATTAAACCAATATTTTAAGTTACTTTTTATTTTCTTGGGCTGAAGCTGCTACTTCCCTGGTTTATGGTTATTAGACCAGTATCTGAACAGAAGCTTCAAGGGCAGAGATCATTTTATTCATCTTTGTAGCCCCCCAAAGTGCTTAGCACCATGCTTTTATTGCACATAGTAAGCAGGGCCCTTTTCAATAGCATCTGTTAAAATATGAATGAAGAGTTTTAATGTTATTTCAATTAACAAAATCATATTTTGTTTTGTGACTCTTCTCATTTAAGGGGCACCTTTGAGATCAGTTTCATTGTTAAGCCTAACTCAATGATTTCCATGGTATATTCTCAGACGCTATGTGATTATGGAAGAGAAAAACATATTAACAAATGTTTGTTGCCACACATTGTTGTTTTAATTGACAATAAAATAGTTACTAATAAATATTTCTAGTTAAAATTGTGGGGTTTTTGGTGGGGCTTACTCTGTAAAATAAAAAAAGGCTTAAAAGATGGTAGTTAAAAATGGCTGGGAGTGGTGGCGCATGCTTGTAATCCTAGCACTTTGGGAGGCCGAGGCAGGCACATCACTTGAGGTCAGGAGTTTGAGACCAACTTGGCTGACATGTTGAAACCCCACCTCTACTAAAAATTGGCTGGGCGTGGTGGTGGGCAGCTATAATCCCAGTTACTCCAGAGGCTGAGGCAGAATTGCTTGAATCTGGGAGGCAGAGGTTGCAGTGAGCTGATATCACACCACTGCACTCTGGCCTGGGTGACAGACAGAGACTCTGTCTCAATAAAAAAAATTAAAAAATAAATAGAAAACAAAAGATGGTAGTTAAAAAGATAATACCTTAGGAAGTTACCATGATAGATCTGAAGTTAACTTCTGCGTAAGGAACTAGAACAGTGAGAAATAGATGTTTTCAGTTGAGTTGATACTATTCCATGTGGTCTTTGGTTTCAAACAGGTGTATTACCTGACTGCTTAACGGATGGCTCTGATGTGGTCAGTGACCTTGAACAGGAAGAGATGAAAATCCTGAGGGAAGTTCTTAGGTACCAATCTCTAATTATTTTTTAAATGAATCATTAGTAATATTGTATGATCTGTACATATGCTTTTGCCTGACAAATATGAACTAATAAAATTGCTGAATTCTCCACTGAAGACCATCAAAATGATTTATCATTATATGACTGTGAATATATTTCTTAATGACAAAAAAAGTTATTTTCAGTCTAAGTGAGAGGGTCTTTTTACACTCCCATTATAGGAATAGGAAAGTAGCCACCAATGGGAAAAGTTGCAGTAGACCCAGCCTGATCTCTGGAGAGAGGCATAATGACTTGAGCTAAGCAGAAAACTCTATGGCTTCTGGATCTCATGATGGAGGTGGCATATTCTAGGTGTCACATGGTAGGAGGCTGGGCATCTAGACTCCACAGTTTGAATAGCCAACTTGGTGATAGTAACCTGCAAGGGAGCAAGGACAGTGAGAGGCATCTCTCCTAGATGAGTGTCTTGCCAGTCTCTTTGTCTCCCCTGTTATATGATTCTCAGCCAAATGCCTGGCAAGGAGTGTGCAGACCAATAAGGGGGTCCACACAGAACTAATAAAGGTTAAGGGACATTCCTTTTTCTTTTGAGCCTGTTGTGCCCTGACCTTCATGGGAATTTTGGAAGGAAGGAGCAGTAGTAGCTCCTAATTTTTAAATCTCCTGTGAGAATATATTAGGTTTAGGGCAAAAGGATGCTATAATCACGGTGTCACCTGCAGACTATGGCATTGGCCTTTGGGGTCACCACTTCTCCAACCATACTACCACACATGACCATTGTCTAGCATCCTGTGGTTCCCCTGCTTAGGAACTTTGTCCCACCTCCAAAGCAGAAGAGAGGATAGGAGGATGGGCCTGGTGGGAAACTATGGCAGGAGCTCGGTACTTAATTTCAGGGAGTTTGAGTGATTATGGAGAGGCCAGCAGATATGCTGGTGAACTAAACCCTTTCTTGCCAGATCCTTCTTTGGATGGCAGGGGAAAATGGGAGCCTGAGATGATACAGAATGCTATGAGTTTAAGGTTTGAGAGGTAAGGGTTTTTGGTTCAAAGGACTGGTAAAGTTTTGATTTGGACTGGTTGTGTTGGTTGATTGGTGGCCTGAAAACTGGTCAGCACTGTATTTTTAGATTTTATTTTCTAAGAGCTTTTGAGGGGATACACTACTGTATAAGTAATAGAACTTAGTTGTGAACATGTATAACAGTTGAACTTGGTTACTTTCCAAAATCAGTATGTCTCAGTGAGCAGTTTACAAAAATTGATAGGCTTTGGGACAGTGGTATCACGAGTGCTTGATGTTAGCTCAGATGTCACCGGAACAATAGCATTTTATCAAGAGGGGCGTAATGGCTCTTATCAAGAGGGGTGTAATTGATCTCTCTAAAGAGGGTGATTGAAGTCCTTATTAATGAGATTTGCCATTCAAATTGGGTTTATTAATTATAACCTTATTAATGAGGTTTGCCATTCAAATTAGGATTTCAAATCTGTTGATCTTTGTTCATTTGGAGTTCTAGAAGAAATAGGTAGACCTGTATTTTATGTTACTAACTATATTATGCTGTATGCCTATGTGTGTCTTTCCCAGTTGACTGTAAGCCATTTTAGAGCAAGGCTTGATTATCTTCCATCTTTGTGTCTAATATGCCTTGTATTGTAAGCTTAGGTTAGCATGTTGCTTAGTTGAATATTTGTTCTTTGACCAAAATAGGAAAATTACTTTTTACCTTATTTTTGTGTATTTTAGAAAATCAAAAGAGGAATATGACCAGGAAGAAGAAAGGAAGAGGAAAAAACAGGTGCCTACAGAACATATAACAAAAGTATTTATGGCTGTTATCTCTTATTAAGTTTACACCTAGTTCTTACTATTAAAATTTATACTTATGTGGAACTACATAATTCGTCAAAGTAGTCATTTTTTTAGCAAGTATAAGCATTTGTATTTAACTTTTTATACTTTTTTCCCCTTTATTTTTGTCCTGGTAACTCACAGAACAACTTTTTTTTTTTTTTTTTTTTTTGACTGACTCTCACTCTGTTGCCCAGGCCAGAGTGCAGTGG
>NW_016107458.1:4482746-4545975 GCF_001604975.1 Cebus imitator
CAACCTCTGCTTCCCGGGTTCAAGCGATTCTCGTGCCTCAGCCTCTCGAGTAGCTGGGATTATAGGCACCTGCCACTATACCTGGCTAATTTTTGTGCTTTTAATAGAGACAGGGTTTCACCATGTCAGCCAGGCTGGTCTCAAACTCCTGACCTCAAGTGATCCACTGGCCTTGGCCTCCCAAAATGCTGGGATTATAGGCATGAGTCACGGCACCTGGCCAAAAGTATATACTTTCCTATAAGAGTGTATACTTTATACTTTCTTTTAAAGAGGCCAGACATGATGGCTCATGCCTGTAATTCCAGCACTTTGAGAGGCCAAGGTGGGTGGATCACCTGAGGCCAGGAGTTTGAGACCAACCTGGCCAACATGGCAAAACCCCATCTCTACTAAAAATACAAAAATTAGCCTAGCGTGGTTGGTGCACACCTGTAATCCTATCTACTCAGGTGGCTTAGGCATGACAATCATTTGAATCCAGGAGTCGGAGGTTGCAGTGAGCTGAGATTGCACGACTGCATTCCAGTCTGGGTGATAGAGTGAGACTCCGTCTCAAAAAAACAAAGAAAAAGAAACATATAATGTTTTTGGATCCTTTAGGTAGTGAATTCATTAAAATGAATCTAAATTGTATTTTTTTTTTTAACTGTATCCTAAAGTTATCAGAGGCTAAAACAGAAGAGCCCATAGTGCATTCCAGCGAAGCTGCAATAATAAATAATTCCCAAGGGGATGGTGAACATTTTGCAGCCCTACCCTCAGGTAAGATTTATGAATACATAAACACCATATATAATGTGCTACTTTCAAAAGAAAAAAAATGTGCTACTTTCTAATACTTAATTTACTTCAAAAACCCTGGGAGGGAGTATTGAATGTCTTTGGTATTTAACGTTCTTTGTGAATTTGATTAAAGAGGTTGCAGACAAGAGATACTGAGCTGAAAGAGAAAGTAGAGTCCCCAAATTTCCATGTAAAGCCTGGAACCCAGAGTAGAGAGCAGAACTTTTTGAGGGAATAGTTAGCCTTTGTGCGTGGCTGCAGCTTACAAGACAGGTTCACATAACATTCGGTATTCTCTTCCATGCTCACAGTTATTTGGTATTTGTGAGTGAGAAGCTGAACTTGGAAAGATAATCTTTCTTTTCTAATGAATTAAGTACAGCTAGAAAATAAGAAGTAGCCATTTTGTCCAGATGTTTAGTCAGAAATTGTATCTTAAAACCAAAATTGGTAAGAATCCTTGTAGGAAATATTAGTGGATGACCTTTTCAACGTGGCAAAATCTATGTTGAATATGAACTGATTTTCTATGTAAGAAAACAAGTAGTTCTGAAACAGATATTGTAGTCATGAATTCAGTTCATTTTATTATGTATTCCTGTGGTTTTAATGTCCTTTTCTCAATTAAAAAAATATAACTCTGTGAGGTAGATATTATGATCCTTGTTTTTCTTTTACCTTTTTTTTAAAAAATATTCTTGTTGAGTCAGGTATTACTGTGTTGCCCAGACTGGTCTCAAACTCCTGGCCTCAAGTGATCTTCCTGCCTCAGCCTCCTAATGCACTGGGAATACAGGCATGGGCCACTGTACCCATCCCTTCTTTTTTTTTTTTTTTAAGAAATTCAAGGAAGCTGAGCAACTTGTCTAACAAAGATCACTGAACTCTTCAGTGGTGGAGTTATGACTTACCTTGGTCTTCTGACACTAAATATGTTCTTCTATACCTTAGTTTAGAAGAACTTCTATAATTGATATTAATGTGATGTTTACCCATTAATTTTTTATGTAAGTTGGAGAGCAATTTTCTTTTTTTAATATGCTTAATTGAAGCTGTTTTAGATTCACAGTAAAATTAAGCAGAAGGTACAGAGATTTTCCCCATATGCTCTTTGCCCAGTACATGCTTAGCTGCTCCCATTATCAGCCCCCTCAAAAGTAGTGCATATGTTACGTTGGTGAACCTACCTTGACACAACATTACCAGCAAACCAGAGAGCATAGTTTACATTAGGGTTCACTCTTGGTATTGTATATTCTGTGGGTTTTGACAAATGTATGATGATATGTATTCGCCATTATGGTATCATGTAGTATATAGTTTCACTGCCCTAAAAATTCTCTGTGCTCTGCCTGTTCATCCTTACCACCTCTTAACCCATGGCAACCACTGATCTTTTTACCGTTTCCATAGTTTTGCATTTTCTAGAATGCCATATAGTTGGAATCATACAGTAGTACATAGCCTTTTCAAATTAGCTTCTTTCACTTAGTATAATGCATTTAAGGTTTCTCTGTGCCTTGTCATGGCTTGGTAGCTAATTTCTTTTTAGCGCTGAATAATACTCCATTGTCTGGATGTGCCACAGTTTATTTATTCACTTATCTGCTGAAGAACATCTTGGTTGCTTCCAGTTTTTGACAGTTATGAATAAAGTTGCTGTAAACATCCATGTGCAGGTTTTTGTGTGGACATAAGCTTTCAGTTCTTTTAGGTAAATACCAAGGAGCGTGATTGTTATGTCTTACAGTAAGGGTATGTTTAGTTTTGTAAGAAACTGCCAAACTGTTTTCCAAAGCGGCTGTACCATTTCCATCCCCATAGCAGCGAAGCTCTTGTTGCATCCTTGCCAGCATTTGGCGTTGTCAGTGTTCTGGGTTTGGGCTATTCTAGTTGGTGTGTAGTGGTATCTCATTGTTAGTTTATTTGCATTTCCCTGATGACATGATGTGGAGCATCTTTTCATTGCTTGGTTGTCATCTATGCATCTTCTTTGGTGATATGTCTGTTAAGGTCTTTGGCCCATTATATTTTTTGGGTTGTTTGCTTTCTTATTAATTGGGTTCATTTTCTTATTGTTGAATTTTAAGTATTCTTTGTATATTTTGAATAACAGTCCTTTATCAGATGTGTCTGCTGAAAATATTTTCTCCCAGTCTATGGCTTGTCTTCTCATCCTCTTGATACTGTCTTTTACAGAGCAGAAAGTTTAGTAAAGTTCAGCTTATTAATTATTTCATAGGCTGTGCCTTTGGTGTTGTATCTAAAAAGTCATCACCATACCCAAGGTCATCTAAATTTTCTCCGATGTTATCTTCTAGGATTCTTACAGTTTTACACTTTACATTTAGGTCTGTGATCTATTTTGATTTTTTTTTGTGTGTGAAGGGTATAAAGTTTGTGTCTAGATTTATCTTTTTTCTTTTGGATGTCCAGTTCCAGTTTTGTTTCCTCATTGTATTGCCTTTGCTCCTTTGTCAAACATTGTTTGATTATATTTATGTAAGTTTATTTCTGGGCTCTCTATTAAGGTTCATTGAACCATTTCTTCATTCTTTTGCAAATACCATACTGTCTTGATTACTATAGGTTGAAGTCTTCAAGTTGGGTAGTGTCAGTCCTCCAATTTTGTTCTTCAGTATTGTGTTGGCTATTCTGGGTCTTTTGCCTGTCTATATAAATGTTAGAATCACTTTGTCAATATCCACAAAATAACTTGTTGAATTTTTGATTTATATTCTATTGAATGTATAGATCATGTTGGGAAGAACTGACATCTTGACATTATTGAGTCTTCCTGTCCATAAACATGGAATAGGCAGGCATGGTGGCTTGTGCCTGTAATCCCAGCATTTTGGGAGGCCAAGGCGGGAAGACTACTTGATCTCAGGAGTTCAATACCAGCCTGGGCAATTTGGCAAAACCCCATCTCTACAAAAAATACAAAAATTAGCTGGGCATGGTGGTTCATGCTTGTAGTCCCAACTACTAGGGAGGCTAAGGCAGGAGAATTGCTTGAGCCCAGGAGGTGGAGGTTGCAGTTTGAGTAAAGATTGCATCATTGCACTACAGCCTGGGTGACAGAGTGAGACCCTGTCTCAAACACAAAGTTAAAATAAAAAAACAACAAACCATGGAATATCTCTCCATTTGTTTAGTTCTTTCTTTCTAGAATTTTATAGTTTTCCTCATACAGATCTTGTGCATATTTTGTTATTTTTATATCTAAGTATTTTATTTTTTAGGGGTGTTGTGCTAAAGTAAATGATATTGTATTTTTAATTTCAAATTCCATTTATTCATTACTAGTATAAAGGAAAGTGAACAATTTCTGTATATGAATCTTGTATCCTGTAATCTTGCTATATAATTATTCTTTTCAGTTTTTCTGTCAATTCTTTTGTGTTTTCTATGTAGGTGAACATGTTCTGCAAATAAAGACATTTTTATTTATTCCTTCTCAATCAGTGTACTTTTTATTTCCTTTTCTTGTCCTACTGGATTTTTTTTTTTTTTTTTTTTAGACGGAGTCTTGCTCTGTTACCAGGCTTGGAGTGTAGTGGTGTGATCTTGGCTCACTGCAACCTCTGCCTCCTGGGTTTAAGTGATTCTTCTGCCTCAGACTCCCTAGTAGCTGGGACTATAGTCATATGCCACCATGCCCAGCTAATTTTTTGTATTTTTAGTAGAGACAGGGTTTCACCATGTTGTCCAGTATGGTCTCAATATCTTGACCTCATGATCCGCCTGCCTCGGCCTCCCAAAGTGCTGGGATTACAGGTGTAGTTAGAACTGCCTCGGCAACGGTGGACCGCCTCTGTATTGGCGGACTCTCTCTGTAATGGCAGGTTGCCTTTGGCAACGGCAGGCTGCCTCAGCAATGGTGGACTACCTCCGTAGTGGTGGAGTGCCTCGGTAATTGTGGACGCCCCTCCCACACAGAGCTGGACCGTCCCGGGTTCAGCTGCGCTTGCTGTGAAAACTCTCAATCCAGAGAGTTTCTGATAGCTGTTCTTTTGTGGGGGTGGGACCAGCCGAGCCTGATCACCTGGCTCCCTGCCTCAGAGCCTTTTTTTCCCGTTTTTAGTTGAACAGTCAACTCTATCCCAGGTGTTCCAGTTGCCTGTTGAAAGGGCGCCGGGATCTGTGTGATTTCCTGTGCAGCGACTCACTGTGCCAGCTTAAACAGCAGTGCTGAGATTTGTGGTGCTTTTTTTTGCCCAGGAATCTCCTGGCCTGGCTCCCTGTTCAGTCCCCTCTTTAATCAGATGAATGGGCGACTTCCTGGGGCTCCAATTGCCAGTCAAAAGGGCACCTGGACCAGTGTGTTTTGTACAGAGAACTGCCAGGCAGGGGCACCGACAAAGCAGCCACGCGGGGCAAAGCAGCCATGCCGACCAAAAGAACCGCTCCAGCCAAAACAGCCACGCTGGCGACCTGTAGGGCTCCTCTGCCTGGGAATCTCCTGGTCCGTGGGCAATAAAAATGCGGTGTCCACTTACCCTCTGCGCTTTCACTGGGAGCTGCAAGTCCGAGCTGTTCCTAAATGGCCATCTTGGATCTTCCAGTTTTATCTTTTTAAAAAAAATCACCTTATAATAAAATTTGGCTCAGAGGAGTAATGAGAATGTTAACCCTCTCTCTTGGTTGGCACAGTTACCAAATGGCTGGAAAGCATTTCATGCTCATGTTTATATGTGCTTCCAAGTTCTACTTGCTTTAGAAATCTTTACATTTTCACAATGCATTGGCAGCTTTATAGTTACCTTCAATTTATAATTATAAACAAAAATTATTGATGACATTTATTCTTGCAGTACAAAAAATGACAGCTTTCCATTAATTGTTCTGAAAATATAGTGTGACTTTTTACTTGCGAGCAAAAGTTTGGAAACCAGTTACATTGTTAGTAAGGGATTAGTGTACTGTCTATTTGGCTTATGTGGCAATCTTGTATTATAGTTCTAATCTTTAGATAAGGATTGTACCTTTTTGTAGCTGTAATACTGTACAAACAGCAAGAGCATGGTACTTATTGAGATACAGGTGAGAAACTGTAGTTCCAAGCTCCTTAAGGATAAAGATGATGTTGATTGTTCTTGCCCAGTGGCTGGCACAATATAGACACTGAATATATGTTGACTGAGTGAATATTAGGAAAAGCAAGTATTACTAACGTTAGCTCATTTTGGTAAACCTAGCCTAATACTTAATATTTCTCATAATATTCTAATTTGTCTTATTTTCTACTTACTGCCAGAAGTTAAAGTGCATTTTGCTAATCAGTCAGTAGAACCTTTGGGAAGAAAGGTGGAAATGTCTGAAACTTCCTCCCTCCCACAAAAAGGCCTAAAGATTTCTGGCTTAGAGCATTCGAGCATTGAAGGACCAATAGCAGTAAGTAAAAGACATCACTTTTAAGAACTATAAGCAAAGTGACAAGGTACTGGGAAATCAGACTTTGAATTGCATCAGTCAGTGGGCATCTGTGCTACTTACTAAATGGACTTGAATTTAGATAGTTCCTTTTCTTATTTGACCCAGAATTTATCAGCACTTGGAACAGAAGAACTTCGGCAACGAGAACACTATCTCAAGCAGAAGAGAGATAAGTTGATGTCCATGAGAAAGGATATGAGGACTAAGCAGATACAAAATATGGAGCAGAAAGGAAACCCCACTGGGGAGGTAGAGGTATGGCTAGCCTTAGTATGTCAAGATTTGCAAATCTGGTAGTAGAACTCTCAAAATCAAAATATGTGCAAGACAGCCTCTTAATAAATTTTGCTTGCAAACTCATTCTTATGAACTACCTTCTAGTGCAGTAGCTGCTAAGTGTTTTCTAGGAAGTGAAATTGTTGTGATAAGGATTTTATAAGGCAGAAAATAACAGTGGTGTCATGGTACATTTTTTTTTCTTATGCTGTTTCTTTCCTTGCTCTGCTCTGAGTATGTAAGAGTCAGAGGTCTGTTTTACCTGAGCATTCTGAGATGTTTTCTCAAAGGGCAGCATCAGTACCCCAGCCACCATCTCCAACAGGGCTTCTCCAAGAAGAGACTTTACGAGGAAGAGATTTAGGAAACCTAGTCTACGTCTGCCTCTTCTTCCGTCCCTAAAAAAAAATGCCTCTAACCTTGGTTCATTTGAGGCAGTATATTGGGAATTTTAGACAAATGACCCTGTTCATGGTGTAGCCAACTTTTTCTTTTTTTTTCAGGAAATGACAGAGAAGCCAGAAATGACAGCAGAGGAGAAGCAAACATTACTAAAGAGGAAATTGCTTGCAGAGAAACTGAAAGAAGAAGTTATTAATAAGTAATCATTAAAAACAGTTTAACAAAATGGAAGTTCAAATTGTCTTAAAAATAAATTTAGTCCTTCCACCGAGACTTTTAGTTTCAAACACTTTTGTAAATGCAAGTATCTTATTATTTTAAACACTTTAGGTAAAGGACAGTAGGGAAGGCAGCTACTCATACTGATTAGTTTAATAAAATTCCTGTGTGTTTTCCCTTGGAAAGAGAGTATAGAAACTAGTTTGATAGTTCATTCATTCATTCAGACTCGATTACCTACTGTTTGTGCCAGGCATTATGCTAAATGCTAAGGATATAGTAGTCACTGGATTGACAGGGTCACTGCCCTCATGAGGCTAGTGGAGAAGGCCCAAAGACCAAAGTGTTAGAAAGGCAGAGGGTAGAGTGCTATGAGCAGGGCTAAGTTTCTTTAAGCTGAATGGAAGGTTAATTACACAAAGAATAGGTAAGGAATAACTCAGGTTCTGCAGCAGGAAATAAAGCACATACTGAATAACTGGAGAGGGTTAGCTTAAGAGATTGGAGATGGGTGGTGTACTGATAGTATTGCAGGGTCTTGTAGGAAATGTGAGGATTTAATTTTTTTTTGAGAGACAGGATCTTGCTCTGCTGCCCAGGCTGGAGTGCAGTAGCACAGTTACAGCTCTGGATTTTAAATGTTGTAATACCAGCAGTGTCAAATCACTGAAAAATTTTAATACAGGGGTCAGGCACAGTGGCTGACACTGTAATCCCAGAACTTTGGCAGGCCAAGGTAGACAGACTACTTGAGCCCAGGAGTTTGAGACCAGCCTGGGCAACATGGTGAAACCCTGTCTCTACTAAAAATACAAAAAAATTAGTCAGGCATGGTGGCACACACCTCTAGTCCCAGCTACCTGGGAGGCTGAGGTGGTAGAATCACCAGAGCCCTGGAGGTCAAGGCTGCAGTGAGCTGTGATCACAGTACTGCACTTCTGCCTGGATGACACAGTGAGACCCTGTCTCAAAAAAAAAAAAAAAAAAATTAAAGCAGGTAAGTTACATGATCAAAATTTTCATTTTTACTGCTTTATGGCAACTAGTGCATGAGGTAGAATAGTTGTGCTTGTACCACATCTGAGACAGTCAAGAGTAGAGGTACCTTGGGCAGTGGTAGGGTGGATTTTACATTTATCATTTGTTCTTATATTTAAGGCAAGAGCAAATAGGACTTGGAAAATAGATGTACAGGATGTAAAAAATACTCAATTACCCACTCTTTTTAGACAAACTATTCCTAAAAAACAGGCAAAGGGAATAACTGAACCTGTTGAAGAAAATACCACCACTGGGTGTTGGTGTTTTTTGTGAGAAGTGACCCCTAGGATAGTTTTCTGTAGTCTATTTGTTTAAAGATAAACCACAATAATAGGACAAGTGGTTTCAGAAACTTCTAGGCCGGGTGTGGTGGCTCATGCCTGTAATCCTAGCACTTTGGGAGGCTGATGCAGGTGGATCACCTGAGGTCAGGAGTTTGAGACCAGCCTGGCTAACATGGTGAAACCGTCTCTACTAAAAATACAAAAGTTAGCCGGGTGTGGTGGCGGGCACCTACAATCCCAGCTACTTGGAAGGCAGCAGCAGTAGGAGAATCACTTGAACCTGGGAGGCGGACGTTGCAGCGATCCAAGATCGCACCACTGCATTCCAGCCTGGGCGACAGAGCCAGATTCCATCTCAAAAAAGAAAAACCAGGCGCAATGACTCACGCCTGTAATCTCAGCACTTTGGGAGGCCGAGGCATGGGCAGATAACTTGAGGTCAGAAGTTCAAGACCAGCCTGGCCAGCATTGGTGAAACCCCATCTCTACTAAAATACAAAAATTAGCTGGGTGTAGTGGTGTGTGCCTGTAATCCCAACTATCTGGGAGGCTGAGGCAGGAGACTTGCTTGAACCTGGGAGGCAGAGGTTGCCGTGAGCCAGGATTGTGCCACTGTACTCCATCTCAAAAAAAAAAAAGAAAAGAAAAAGAAAAAGAAATTTCCAGTCTTGTAACATCCCATATCCACCGTTTCCTAAGTACAGGATACTCCCAAGATTTAACTTAAAATCACAATCTATCTCCTTAAATCTATACTTATAAACTTTTAAAAAGGGATATCAAAATTAGTTTAACAAGAATTGCTCGTTTCAGTCATATAATTCCAACCTTTAACCTGCAGAAAAACCAGTATTCTACATTTGTTATATTTTCATCATTAGATGGATAAGAGGAAATGCTAGTGATTAAAACACAGAAATGTTTCATTTAACTTTTTATTAAAAAGTTTTTATATTGGATACATGTTTACAGATACCATTTTAAGAGGACCTAAGGCATACAAATGTGGGCTTTTGCCTTGCTTCACTGAATGAAGATATAAAAATCCAGATCTGTCTGAGGGTAGTCATTTAAAGACAGCCGCTAACATGGAATTCTCACAACTGTTCTTTCAGGAGGTATTTTAAGCCTTGTTATTGTCGTAGGTAAGCACTTGTAACATGAAAACTGTTACCTGTATTTCAAGACACCATTCACATTTCTGCTACAAGAAAAGATTCTGATGATGATTTAAATGTTTAAGACTTACGGCAGCTTTTCAGAAAGAAAAAATAAAGGAAGTCTTCATAAGATACAAAGCTAGTACTTCCTACTAGGACTTAAAGTTGAGGAGTCAAGAGTAATGAGGACGGCTGGACGCGATGGCTCACACCTGTAATCCCAGCACTTTGGGAGGCTGAGGCAGACAAATCACTTCAGGTTAGGAGTTCAAGGCCAGCCTGGCCAACATGACAAAACCCTGTCTCTACTAAAAATTAGATAGGCATGGTGATGGGCACCTGTACTCCCAGCTACTTGGGAGGCCGAGGCAGGAGAATTGCTGGAACCCAGAGGTGGAGATTGCTGTGAGCTGAGACTGTACTGCTGCACTCCAGCCTGGGCAACAGAGTGAGCCTCAAAAAAAAATTTTAAAAAGAGTAACTAGGAAAGTGCTTTACAGGTGGGCTTATTATAAGAAATTTAATAAAAGCTGAGAGACAGGTCTTGATAAAACTTGCTTTAAAGAAAGTGGATGGCAATTTTACTGATCTTGGTTTAAAATAGCCTGAGTCACCTGCCTTATGAGGTGAAAGGTTTTTCTTATTATATGTATACCTTTAATCGAAGAGGTGAGAAAAGCTCCATACTGTGATGCTTTGATTTCCCCAAGGCTTACCTTCTATAAGAAGTGATATTTAAAGTGCCAGTGACCCACATTTGTTTAGAATTATTTCATTAAAATTGGTGTATGAGCTAGTAGTTTATATTTATGGATAATTTTATTGGCTTTTAAAAGATACTGTAAAATTGACATATCTCAAAATGGAGTTAATTTATATTTACAACAAACCAAACACAAACATCAATTGTGGAATTACAGGGTCACATTTTAATTCCTGAATTTTACAGTTTAGCATTAATATCACCACATGTATACAAATGGTGTAAAACAAGTACAGTGGTATTTTTAATACAAAATAAACATCTGTTTTATGGAAAAAACTATACTTCATATCTACACAGACAGCTCATCTTTTCCAAACAATAGCCAAAATTAAAATTAACTACAAAATCTCCAAAACAGGGGAAACTGCTTCAGTTTAAGCTATTCCAGGAAAAATGGACCCATAACACATTACAAGGGCGATCTAAAGATTGTGGCGGGAATTACTATTAAAATTTTTTTTCCCAATGCATTAAATTGTATTTTGGGGACATTTTTCTCACTTCAGCATGATCTCAGATCATAGATGAGCAAACTAACATTAAAATATTTACAGTTAACTTGCTGCTGTAAAAATAAAACTTCTTAACGGTTTGCCTCAGTTTATTTTTAAAATTCATTTACATACATGGAATGTGCTTTTACTCTTTTTTAAAAAGCAGCTTTCATATCACACCCTTATTTATGGAGAAACTTCATGTGCTGCATGCTGACTTTGACACTTAAGTAGCTGCTTGGATCAAAATGGCTTCTAGATATTAAATGCCAGTTAATTCAGCACTATTCTTTGTTGGTCTGTATAAATAACACTTTAAAAGTTGCTGTAGCTCTGGAGAGAGAGACAACTTTACTAACAAAGCAGAAAGTGATTTCAAAGTATCTTCCACAAAAGATTGTACTGGTCTGCGGTTGAAAACATTGTGTTTTATCCACTCTCAAATTTCTAGAGAAAATCATTTTGGAATACCACTGTACTGATTATTGGCCTTTGTTTTCTCTAAAAGTGCTGATTTTAACATTATCTTTAAAAAACTGTCCATTTTGAATCCAGCTTGTTTTCATCACCATATGTACTGAAAATTCCTGCTGTAGAAACTCAACATGTGCTGAATACGGGGTGTACTTCCCTTCAACTACCGAAAAGGCTGAGTTTTTGTTAATATCTTCAAAGAAATGGTCCCAACATTTTTAAAATGATAATTGAATGTGTTTTCCATAAAAATTTATTTTAAAAAGAGGCAATCCTAAAACAACATGGCCAGCACCATTATAACATTATGTTATTGAGTTTACAACTGAAGTTCTGTAATTGTTTCTAGATTGATACCCCAAAGAGCAACCCTGCATTATTATATCAACCTTTTCCCCTCCCCTAAACCGTCCCCAAACCTGTGACTTTTCCTTGCTGAGAAGCTATCTTCCAGGTTCTGGTTACAAACTTTGTTTTGACAGCATAAAAGGCAAATCCCTTAATTACTAGCAAGCAATCAAGTTCCTGGGAAGCCTGTTTTCTTAATAGAACTAAACTCTCTTAGCTGATATACTGAGTGTCTTTTGCTACTCCTTGTATATTTTTATAAGGTCAAGTGCGAGAGCTTTCTGATTCAGATTTTCAGCTCACTGAACAGTTGCAGCATTTTAAGACCACATGTTGAGGGTCCCCTAATAAATACTTTATGAGCCAAGACGAGGTCTTTTCCTGGGGGATGTTTCTTCTTCTTCATCTTCCTCTTCATCATCTGGATAATCCACTAAACCAACCAAACTTCCCTATTGAATAATTTAAAAAATTTTCTTTAAACATATGTAACAAAAAAGAGTCTTTAGGACAAATACAGTCACTTGTAAAGATATCAGAAACTGTTTTCCTATATCATATAAGAAATTAACACATTTGAAATGTATAAAGGAACCACTTGAAATTAAGAACGTTTGAGTAATAATCGGTAGCACTTGCAGTAACCCTTAATTTTTCTATCTAATCTAGTTCCTGGATTATTAATGACACTTCAAAACTCAGTTCTGCAAAATTTTACTGTGGAAAAATGACTGCTTTTCCAAATAGTAGGGATAACAACCATAACATTTGGAAGCTGGAAAGGACATTGGAGATGAACTAGTGCATTTCCCTAATTTTATTGCCATAAGAAATCTTGTAGTTTTTGTTCATCATGTGTATATTTCATCATTAAGTACACATTATTGTTTTCATTGTGCTTCTGAAGAACAGCTTAAATGGCTGAAAATAAAACACATGAAATGATTCCTATAAAATAGTAAGTGAAACATTTAGGGCTAGGTCTCTGACCAAAAGAAAAATAAGGATGAGGTAATTCGTGGTTTTGGCCTTTAATGAGTAACAGACCCCTGTGAAAATCCTAGATAAACTCTGGGCACACTCCAGAAAATTACATGTTCACAGGGTTTCATTCATTTTGAGCCAATCCCATAAAAACTTACACACATGTCCTACAGGTTAAGAAAGCTACTTTAACACTGTATTTAGTTCAAACCCTTCAGACCTCTAGGGGATAGACAAATACAATTGAAGTAACTCATACTTCATACCTAAAGTACTGAGGTATCTGGTTTTACCAGAATGTAACCAAATCCCTATAATAGTAGCCAACCAAAAAAAAGACCTCTGGGCAGCTAGAAATGGTTATCAGAAAGATATATACCTGTCTGAGAATTTGTTTCTCAACTTAATCACACATCTTAAGTCTGGATATGCAAGAGGCAATATGGCTAAATTGTTAAAAATACACTGACTGTAGGTTTAATGTCAAATTCTAATGATACCACATTTTATATTTAAAAAAAAAAAAAAAAAAACTTGGCCAGGCACAGTGGCTCAATTAATCCCAGCACTTTGGGAGGCCGAGGTGGGTGGATCACGAGGTAAGGAGATCAAGACCATCCTGGCTAACAAGGTGAAACCCCATCTCTACTAAAAATGCAAAAAATTAGCTTGGCAGGGTGGCATGCACCTGTAGTCCCAGCTACTCAGAAGGCTGAGGCAGGAGAATCCCTTGAACATGGGAGGTGGAGGTTGCAGTGAGCCGAGATTGGGCCACTACATTCCAGCCTGGACAACAGTGAGACTGTCTAAAAAACAAAACAAAACAAAACAAACAAAACCTTTGGGGCTAGGCACGATGGCTGATACCTGTAATCCCAGCACTTTGGGAGGCCGAGGTAGGCGGATCACCTGAGATCAGGAGTTTGAAACCAGCTTGGCCAACATGGCAAAACCCCATCTCTACTAAAAAGACAAAAATTAGGTGGGTATGCTGGCGGGACCCTGTAGTCCCAGCTACTCAGGAGGTTTAAGCATGAGAATCTCTTGAACCTGGGAGGTGGAGGTTGGAGCAAGATTGTGCCACTGCAATCCAGCCTGGGCAACAGAGCAAGACTCCATCTCAAAAAAAAAAAAAAAAAAAAAAAAACTTTGGGCAAGTGGTTTAATATCTCTGTCTCAGTTTCTTCATCTGCAAAATTGGTATAGTAGTATTTAGGCCCCAATTAACTATTTTGAAAATTAAATTGCTGGCCAGGCACAGTGGCTCACACCTATAATCCCAGCACTTTGGGAGGCTAAGGCAGGTGGATCACCTGTAGTCAGGAGTTTAAGTCCAGCTTGACCAACATAGAGAAACCCTGTCTCTACTAAAAATACAAAATTTATCTGGGCATGGTGGCACATGCCTCTAATCCCAGCTACTCTGGAGGCTGAGGCAGGAGAATCGCTTGCACCCAGGAGGTGGAGGTTGCAGTGAGCCAAGATTGTGCCACTGCACTCCAGCCTGGGCAACAAGAGTGAAACTCTGTCTCGAAAAAAAAAAATTAAATTGACAACAAAACAGCTAAAGCACTTCAGCACAGTACTTGGTACATAGTTATTCAATAAGTGCTATTAGTTGCTATTACTACTATCATTTTTCTGCCATTTGGTTTCTAAGCCAAACACACTGGAAGAGAGGGGAAAAAGAAATAATTCTGGTATAAAAAGGCACCAATGTGATAATCAAAAGGATGACAGCAAAGTTACAAAGTTTTCGTTATGCTTAGTATTACATACTATTCATAATGTTCAAACATTTGGATTCCAAACGGTTAACACTTAATTGTTTTTGCCTAAGATTAATAAATTGTCTGAAAAGCTCAGTTACACAAGTTGTTTTACTTACATTATCTCTGCATATATACACCATAAGCAAACTAGTATACATTTAAATCATGTTTGCAATAAAAATATAAAAATGCAAAATGTGAAATGTTGGACGTAAAAAGGCCTGTAATCTAGAGATGCACTTTGTGCGTTTTGGCTCAAAATGAATGAAACTCTGTCGATGTGTAATTTTCTAGGGCGTGCCCAGAGTTTTTCTAGGATTTTTCACAGGGGTCCATTACTTGTCAAAGGCCAAAACCACAAATTTCATCCTTCTGTTACCTCATCCTTTAAGTTCCATTTCATTGTTTTAAACCCTTGCATTCCATGGTATGAATATATCATCATATGCTTTGGTTTTTTTTTGAGGCAGAGTCTCATTCTGTCGCCTGGGCTGGAGTGCAGTTGTGTGAACTGCAACCTCCGCCTCCAGGGTGCAAGCAATTCTTGTGCCTCAGCCACCCAAGTAGCTGGGACTACATGCATGCACCACCAGGCCTGGCTAATTTTTGTATTTTTTGGTAGAGATGGGGTTTGGCCAGGCTGGCCTTGAACTCTTAGACTCAAGTGATCCGCCCACCTCAGCCTCTCAAAGTGTTGCGATTATAGGCGTGAGCCACCATGCTCAGCATCACCATATACTTTAATTCCTGAATTCCTGGTTGGACATTTGGGTTGTTTTTGCTGGGTATTTAAGTAAGAAATTTAAAAAGTAAATACCAGCAAAGAAAACAGGAGAAGAGAAAATAGCAGTTGAGAGTTGCCAAGGCATTTTTGGAAAAGAGAAATCACAGGCAAGGCAACTCATATAATATAAAGAAGCCAAGAACTAAGTATTTGCAGAGGGATACAGAAACGAGAAACTCATTTGCCTTACAAGAAATCAATGAAGCTGGGCAGTAAACGGATCAAAATACTGGGGAAAGCAGGTAAAACAGTTAAATTATAGTAAAACAGACAACTGGGTCATTGATTCTACACCTCTGACAGCCAGGAGATTCCCGTTCTCCACCATCACTAACTGTAGAGAACTCTACAGAGAAAATGACTCTATAAAGAATGAACTCTATAGAGAATGTAATTAACTTTACAGAGAAACGGACTACATACTTCATGACTTTAGGCACAGTAAAGGGCATGGTAAGGCCAGGCTGAAAATGGAAGAATAAATTTAAATTCTGTATACTGAGCAGACATGCCCACCCCCACAATCCCACAATAAGTTTTGTTATATGGGCTCTCAGAACACTACCAACCACACTTATACTCACCAGGTATAAAAAACTAGCTTGGTCTGTAAAAATTAGATGGCTTCACACTGGGGGGAATGAGAGAAACTACAAACACTAACACTTCCTGAAAAAAGCAGGATACTACTCTAAGTCCATACCATAAAGTCAACTTTTTAAAGTGTACAATTTTCAGACACCATAATTCACACACCAAAAGTGTATAATTCAGTGGTTTTAGTATATTCACAAAAGTTGTATAATCACCACTAATTCCAGAGCATTTTCATCATTTCACCCACCATAAAAGTCCCATAAACGTCCTCATTCCCCCACCACGACCCACACCACCCAGCTCTTGGCAACCACTAATCTACTCTGTTTCCATGGATTTATTCTGGATAGTTCATATCAATGGAATCATCCAACATTCGGCCTTTTGTGACTCATTCACTTCAGTTACCACAGTGTTTTCAGTTAATCTATGCTTAGCATATCAGGACTTCATTCTTTTTTATGGCCAATTAATAACCACTGTATGAATATGCCACATTTTGTTTATCAGTTCATCAGGTGATAGACATTTGGGTTATTCCCACATTTTGGCTATTACAAACAATATTACTATTAACATTCATATACAAGTTTTACAGTGGACACATTTTTGGTTTTCTTAAATATATACCTAGGAAATGAGATAGCTGGGTCATATGTTAACTCTGGGTCATATGGTACTCTGACTTTTTGTAGAACCGCCAGACTGTATTCCAAAGCTGCTATACCATTTTATTTATTTTTTGAGGCATGGTCTTATTCTGTTGCCCAGGCTGGAGTGCAGTGATTTGATTTTGGCACACTGCAACCTCTGCCTGCTGGGCTCAAATGATCCTCCCACCTCAGCCTCCCGAACAGCTGGGACCACAGGCATGTGCCACCATGTTCAGCTAATTTTTGTAGAGATGGGGTTTTGCCATGTTGCCCAGGCCAGTCTCGAGCTCTTGGGTTCAAGCAATCCTCCTGCCTTAGCCTTCCAAAGTGCTGGAATTACAGGCAAGAGCCTTTGCACCCGGCCTGCTGTGCCAATTTATATCCTTACTAGCAATGGATGTCACAATTTATATTCTTGCCAACACTTGTTTTGTGTATCTTTTTTATTATAGCTATCCCAGTGGATGTGAAATGCTATCATATTGTGGTTTTGATTTGCATTTCCCTTACTAATAATGCTTAACATCTTTCTATGTGCTTATATGGGCCACTTGTATATCTTCTTTGCAGGAATGTCTATTAAAATCCTTTGTCTATTGTAAAACTGGGTTGTCACATTGAGATTTAAGAGTTCTTTACATATTCTGGATACCAGTTCCTTATCAGATATATCATTTACAATTATTTCCTTCCATTCTGTGGATTGTCTTTTCCATTTGTGACAGTATCCTTTGGATTACAAAATTTAAAAATTTTGATGGAGTCCAACTTATTATTTTTCTTTAGCCACGTGTGCTGTTTTTATCATATCTAAGAAATCATTGCCTAAATCCAAGGTCATAGATATGTATGCCTATTTTTTTTTAAAAAAGAGTTTTATACTTTTAACTTTTATGTTTAGATCTTTCATCCATTTTGAGAGGAGTTTTGTATATGACGTGAGATAGGGATCCAACTTCATTCTTCTCCATGTGGATATCCAGTTGTAACATTTATTGAAAAAACTATTTTCCCCCATCAAATTGTCTCGGCACTCTTATTAAAATCTTTATTATTTTTTGTATGAAAGGAAATCCAAAGAGTACCACTTGAGTAAAATTCCCAATATGAAAGAAGGGATCAAAATAAATGACAATAATAACCTATAAAAAAGCACTTTGGGAGGCTGAGATGGGTGAATCACTTGGGGCCATGAGTTCCTGACTAGCCTGCCCAACATGGTGAAACCCCATCCCTACTGAAAATACAAAAATCAGTCAGGCATGGTGTGGCACATCTGTAATCCCAGCATATTTTAATAAATTCAAGTTCTATACAGAAATACACATGTATATGAAATATGTAGGTGGTCACATATTGCAGCAATGATTATAATTACAAAAAGCTGGAAACAACTTTAATGCCCATCGACAGAGGCTAAATATAAAGTAAAATATATCCATACTTTTGAATTCTATGCAGGGAATTTCTTAATGTCCTGATAGGAAGAACTCACCAAGATAAATTTGTTACATAAAAATGCAAGATATCAGGCTTCTCTGCTGTGAATCTGTGACAAGTGTTTATTTTAGCATCCACAAATGGCTTCTCATTCTGATTTTGTATTTTTCCTCATAGAAAATATGCATGTTTTGCAGTTTTACAACTAAAGAAGTACTTTGTGTCTTTATGACATTTATATCATACAAACAAATCTTTTGTTTAAATTCATTAGCAGCTAATGTCTAGCCAGCCTTCAACTATGACAATTAACACTATTGGTGAAACTGGATAAACCAAAGGGCAACTGGTGATAAGAACCTGCCACCACTTAGGAATGGTTTCTTAAGAAGGTTGAGAGCAAATTAAAGTGGTGCTTAACTTCGATCAATGCCTATCTTGCTTAATTTCAAAATTCTGTGTCTATAGTAATTGAGCAAATGTTTTCCAAGAACATTGTTTTCATTCCTATTTCTAAAAAGGTTGTATAACAGATGTATTTTGTAATCTGCTGTTAGGGTCAAGAAGAGTAAAAAAGGTGTTGGTGCTTGCATTTAATTTTGCTCATTCACAAGTAAATTATCTGGAAAGACAAAAACTCAGAGAAATATCACAGAAAATGTAATAGGAAAAAAAAAATTAGTAGGATAGAAAAGGTATGAAAATTACTTTCAATCCAGAAGACTCCATCCAAACAGTAAGTTATAGTGAAAGAAAGAGCTTGAAATGTCCTAAAACTTAAGGACATGACTTTTATTTTTTTTGAGACAGAGTTTTGCTCTTGTTGCTCAGGCTGGAGGACAATGGCACGATGCCAGTTCACCGCAACCTCCACCTCCTGGGTTCAAGTGATTCTCCTGCCTCACCCTCCCAAGTTGCTGGGATTATAGTCATGTGCCACCAAGCCTGGCTAATTTTGTATTTTTAGTAGAGACGGGGTTTCTCCACATTAGTCAGGCTGGTCTTGAACTCCTGACCTCAGGTGACCCACCTGCCTCGGCCTCCCAAAGTGCTGGGATTACAGGTGTGAGCCACCATGACCGGCCAGGACATGACTTTTTAACTGAGGAATGCTCCAAGTACATCATCATCAAGTTTCAGAATGCAGAAATAAAACCCCAAATGCTTCCAGGAAGAAGAAAATCACACAGAAAAGATCAGAAATAAGAATGTCTTTGGACTTCTTGACAGCAGTAACTTCAAATTTCCGAGAGAAAATGATTTCTGATCTGGTTCTGTGTTTAGCTAAATAATCCTGTGTTGAGGTTTGAATAAAGACATTTTCTTTTCTTTTTAATTTTTAAAATTTTCCTTTTTTCCCCCATGTTCTTTCTTTTGGAAAAGAATAAAGACATTTTCATACATGCAAAGTTTCAAATTTTACCCCTCATGGGATTTTTTTTCCTCAGTAAACTGCTACAGAATTTGCTCCACGAAAATGAGAAAGAAAATCAAAAAAGAGAACAGAGACATGAGATTCAGGAAATAAACCGTGGAAGGAAAGAGAGAGGCAAAAGGAAGTCTTAGGATGTTGGCCAAGGAAGCCCCAAGACAACAGTTGCGTGGGAAGTTTAGACAGCAATCAATCTAGGCTGGAACAGGATTGGAGAAGAGGCTTGAAGAGAGATGTCTCCAAGAGGAGACTATATGAAACCTAGTCTGGTAAGGTACTGAAAGAATTAGCAAGAGGCACATAACTAGTGCAACAAATGAAAAAACAGTGGCAATTACTTACTTTAGAAGAAGTGAAAAGTTATAAGAAAAACAGTATAGAAAAAACAAAAACAAAACTATATTGTCATAACTATAAAATTATCAAATGTTTTTATAAAAAATTGTGATACAGGGAGGAATAAGGTGAGGATGTGTTAAGGAATATTCAATTTATGTATATACATAAAAAAGCTAAATTCTCATCTATCTAGTAAGAAATAAATAAATAATGTCTAAGCTAGGAAAAACAACATAGCAGTATTGACATATTATTTAGAAATAGAAGACATATAGCTAAATGAGTTCAAAGATATCTTTGTGGAGGGGAACAGGGAGACGGAATTTTTTCTAATATAAACTTGCCTTTTGGTAATGTTTGACTTTTGAAAGTAAGTGCATGTATTACTTTGATTAAAAAAAAACTAACATATATTAAGAAGGTGTCAAGCAGCGTTCTAGGCATTTTACATTTGCTAAATAGTTTAATCTTCCCAACAAGCTTATAAAGTAAGTCTCATCCCTTTAAAACAAGAAAGCCAGCTGGGCATGATGGCTGATGCCTGTTAATCCCAACACTTTGGGAGGCTGAGGTGGGAGGATTGCTTGAGACCAGCCTAGGCAACACAGCGAAACCCCATCTCCATCTCTACCAAAAATACAAAAATTAGCCAGGCATGGTGGCATGCACCTGCATTTCCAGCTACTTGGGAGGCTGAGATGGGAGGATCAGTTGAGCCCAGGAAGTAAGGGAGACTGTGAGCTGTGACTACACCACTGCACTCCAAGATGGGTGACAGAGTGAGACCCTGTCCCAATAACAACAACAACAAAAGGGAAGCAGGAAGGCAGGCAGGCTAAGGCTCAGAGAGATTAAATAATTTATTCAAGGTGAAACAGCTAGAAAGAGACAGCCAATATTTGAACCCAAACAATGCAACTCTATGGCATTTTTTTTTTTTTTTTTTTTAATTTATTCAAGGTGAAACAGCTAGAAAGAGACAGCCAATATTTGAACCCAAACAATGCAACTCTATGGCATTTTTTTTTTTTTTTTTTGAGATAGGGTCTCTTTCTCTTGCTCAGGCTGGAGTGCACTGGCAAGATCACGGCTCACTGAAGCCTCCACCTCCCAGGCTCAACCGATTCATCTGCCTCAGGAGAGGCTGGGACCACAGGTGTGTGCCACCACACTCAGCTACTTTTAAGTATTTTTTGTAGAGGTGGGGTCTTACCTTATTGCTCAGACTGGTCTTAGACTCCTGGGCTCAAGTGACCCTCCTCCCTTGGCCTCTCATAGTGCTAGGATCACAGTGAGCCACTGTGCCCAGATCAAACACTCTTAATGTAATGTCACAATATTACTCTAATTTGTCCTATCATAAAGTTGAAAATTTTAAAATTTTCCAGTTAAAAAACATAAAATGTGTTTCGAATACAGAATACCATGAAAATGCTACTTATGTGTTCTTTAGTCAAGAGCCTAGCTCACTATACTAGTGAATGAAGATTCTATATTTTTGTAAAATAAACTCATACTTATATTTTGTGTTGAAAACAAGACACATTCCTTCAGTTAGGTTTGTACTACCATGACATTTCTTCTTGTCTTTCTACCCTTATACAATAGTTGTCCCATATTTATATCTTTTTATTTTAAGCCACTCCTTTATGGGGAAAAAGGATGGTTTCATATAACATATCAACAAGAAAAATGTTTCATATGAAATTTAAACTTGTTTATAAAAAAAAGGTAACAATGGAAATACATTTGTTATAAGAACAACAGAAAGTTTAATATCCTTAACTAAAGATTCATCAATAATAATATGCAATTTGCTGAGAAGAGCAAATTCAAAAGGCTAATATTCAACCTTACTACTAATAAAGTATACACAATTGGAAATGAGATATTATATACTGTCTCCCCTACCTAACTGGCAAATACTAAAAATAATTATAGCACTGGCAAAGCTGCAATTAGCTAGGCACATACACAATTTATGGTAACATAAATTAGCACAGACTTTATGAAGATGAATTTGACCGTATGTGTGAAGACATTCTACTACTCATCTATCCAAGAAAATAATTTAAAGTGCAATACCACTAAGTAGTCAGTGAAATATGAGAATCAACTTAGTGCTCCAAAATAGAATGGGGAACAAGGAGGAAGGATACTTACATTTATTATCATAAGCCTAAATAAAATGAAATTCTCTTTGGGAGGCTGAGGTGGGTGGTTAATGAGGTTAATAGATGGAGACCCTCCTGGCCAACATGGTGAAATCCTGTCTCTGCTAAAAATACAAAAATTCGCTGGGTGTGGTGGCATGTGCCTGTAGTCCCAGCTACTTGGGAGGCTGAGGCAGGATAATCACTTGAACCTGGGAGGTGCAGGTTGCAGTGAGTCAAGATCGTGCCACTGTACTCCAGCTTGGTGACAGAATAAGACTCTGTCTCAAAAAAATAAAATGAAATGAAATTCTCAATCATCAACAATGTTTTGATAACAGAAAGATTCTTCTAACAAATAAAAGGAGAATACAAAATTATGTTTATAGAAGGATCTCAATTACATGCCAGATAAACTCAGACATGAGAAATCAATGTCAGCTGTCATGTTCTCTGATAACAATGTATGCAACATTTTTCCATCACTGAAATTGTTTTGATTATCCACATTTTCTTTTGTAAACAAGAAATAATCTCACAGATGGGAAAAGCAAAGTTTGTTTGCATGTAATGCTGTTTCACCTACCTTGGTGGCTGTTACTGATGTAGCCAAGTTTGTAGTTTTGGAAGAGGATCCATTAGAAGTTGCTGGTGGTGTCTGAGCCACTACAGATTTACTGTTTGTTCCATTAGCAGCACTGGCAGAGTGGGAGAAAGTAAATTTGAAGCCACCAGGAGATGTCCTTTTCGGAAGATTTTCCTTGTCTTCACTTTCTTTTGCTAAAGTAAAAGTAAAATTTTGCATGTGTATCAATAAGTGCTGATAAGTCAAAATGTCTGAAAACAGCAATAATTAAAAAACTTATAAAACATTGCCTTTGTTTCCTAAGAACTAAAAAAGCAGAGCATGATGTGTACAGTGATGGTATGGTTTGGCTCTGTGTCCCCACCCAAATCTGAAGTCAAACTGTAATCCCCACGTGTCAGGGGAAGGACCTGGTGACAGGTGACTGGATCATGGGGGTGGATTTCCCCCTTGCTGTTCTTGTGATAGTGAGTTTTCAAGAGATCTGGTTGTTCAAAAGTGTGGCACTTCCCCTCTTGCTTTCTCTCCTGCTGGCATGTAAGACATGCCTTGCTTCCTGTTTGCCTTCGGCCATAAGTTTCCTGAGGCTACCCCACCCATGTGGAATCGTAAGTTAATTATACCTCTTTTCTTCATAAATTACCCAGTCTCAGGTAGTTCTTTAGAGCAGTATGAAAAAAAACTAGTACAAAAAATTGGTACCAGAGTGGGGTACTGCTATAAAGATACCTGAAAATGGAAGGGTACAGTGGCTCATGCCTGTAATCCCAGCACTTTCGGAGGCTGAGGCGGGTGGATCACTTGAGGTCAGGAGTTTGAGACCAACCTGGCCCACATAGTGAAACGTATTATCTACTAAAAATACAAAAATTAGATGAGTGTGGTGGCAAAAGCCTATAATCCCAGGTGCTCCAGAGGCTGAGGCAAGAGTGTCACTTGGTAGCTGGAGGCTGCAGTGAGCTGAGACTGTGCCACTGCATACCAGCCTGATGACAGAGTCAGGCTCCATCTATACCTGAAAATGTGGAAGCGACTTTGGAACTGGATAATAGGCAGAGGCTGGGACAGTCTGGATGGCTTAGAAAAAGACAGGAAGATGTGGGAAAGTCTGGAACTTCCTAGAGATTTATTGAATGGTTTTGACCAAAATGCTGACAATGATACAGACAATGAAGTACAGGCTGAGGAGGTCTCACATGGAGATGAGGAACTTATTGCGAACTATAGTCACTCTTATTGGGAATAAGTCACTCTTGCTATGCTTTTAGCAAAGAGACTGGCAACATTTTGCTCCTGCCCTAGAGATCTGTGGAACTTGAACTTGAGATGATTTAGGTTACCTAGCAGAAGAAATTTCCAAGCAGCAAAACATTTAAGGGGTGGCCTGGGCCAGGTCCGGTGGCTCATGTCTGTAATCCCAGCACTTTGGGAGGCCAAGGCGCTGGATCACTGGAGGTCAGGATGGCCAACAAGGTGAAACCCTGTCTCTACTAAAAATACAAAACTTAGCCAGGCGTGATGACACATACCTGTAGTCCCAGGTACTTGGGAGGCTGAAGCAGGAGAACTGGTTGAACCTGCGGAGGAGGAGGTTGCAGTGAGCCAAAATCATGCCACTGCGCTACAGCCTGAGAAAGAGAGCAAGACTCTGTCTCCAAAAAAAAAAAAAAANAAATAAAATAAAATAAAAAAATGAGGTGTTCTGGCTGTTTCTAAAAGTGTGCACTCATGTGCATGAAGAAAGAGATGGTCTGAAATTGGAATTTATATTTAAAAAGGAGCAGAGCATAGAGTTTGGAATATTTGCAGCCTGACCATGCAGTAGAAAAGACAAACTCATTTCCTGGGGAGAAATTCAAGCTGGTTGCAGAAACACGCATGGGAGCCAAATGTTAAATTAACAGGCCCAGAGGCCTAGGAGGGAAAAAAGGTTTTGTGAGCTGGGCCCAGGGCCCTGCTGCTCTGTGCAGTCTTGGAATATGGCACCCTGCATCTCAGCTGTTACAGCTCCAGCCATGGCTAAAAGGAGCCAAGATGCATCTTGGGCCATGGTTTTAGAGGGTGCAAGCCCCACAACTTGGTAGCTTCCATGTGGTATTGGGCCTATGGGTATGCAGAAGGCAAGAACTGAGGTTTGGTAACCTCTGATTCCCAAACCACCTAGATTTCAGAAGACGTATGAAAATGCTTGGATGTCCAGGCAGAAATCTGCTGCAGGGGCAGAGCCCTCATGGAGAACCTCTGCTAGGGCAGTACGGAAGAGAAATGTGAGGAGGATGGAGCTCTGACACAGAGTCCCTACTGGGATACTGCCTAGTGGGGCTGTGAGAAGAGGGCCACCATCCTCCAGACCCCAGAATGGTAGATCCACTGACAGCTTGCACCATGCACATGGAAAAGCCACAGGCACTCAACATCAGCCCATGAAAGCAGTCACGGGGGCTGTACCCAGCACAGCCATAGGGATGGAGTCAGCCATGGCCTTGGGAGCCCACCTGTTGTATCAGCATGCCCTGGATGTGAGACGTGGAGTCAAAGAAGATTATTTTGGAGCTTCAAGATTTAAAGACTGCCCTGCTGGGTTTCAGACTTGCCCAGGGCCTGTAGACCCTTTGTTTTGGCAAATTTCTCCCATTTGGAATGGGAACATTTACCCAATGCCTGTACCCCCATTGTATCTTGGAAGTAACTAACTTCTTTTTTATTTTACAGGTTCATAGGCAGAAGGGATTTACCTTGTCTCATATGAGACTTTGGACTTGGAACTTCTGAGTTAATGCTGGAATGAGTTGTGACCCTAGGGGACTGTTGGGAAGGCATGATTGGTTTTGAAATGTAAAAAGGACATGCAATTAGAGAGAGGCCAGGGTTGGAATGATATGGTTTGACTATGTGTGCCCATTCAAATCTCATTGTGAACTGTAATCACCAGGTGTTGGAGGAGGTGACTGAATCATGGAGGCAGAATACCTCATTGCTGTTTCTGTGACAGTGAGTTCTCATGAGATCTGGTTGTTTAAAAGTGTGTCGCACCTCCTTCTTCACATTCTCTGTCTCCTGCTCCACCAGGGTTAAGACATGCTTACCTCCCTTTCACCTTCTGCCATGACTAAGTTTCCTGAAGCCTTTCAGCCATGTTTCCTGTTAAGCCTATGGAACTGTGAGTCAATCAAATCTCTTTTCTTCATAAACTACCCAGTCTTAGGTAGTTCTTTTTAATAGTATAAAATGAACTAATACAAGTGATAAGTCTTTATTAGCTAGAATCTTAGAAATCTCAGTATTAGAAAGGAACTTAAGGATCCTAACAAAATTAGCCATCTTGTGCTAGAACTCTACATTGCAGTATCTAGCACGTACATCTAAATTCTCATTAGCTATCTGACTCTTCCTTTTATTGTCTCCCTGTAGCTTCCACTCACTGACTCTACACTTCTTTACTCATTGTAAAAACCTAGTAATTTCTCTGACAAGTCAACATTCCAAATGCCTGAAGACAATGATCAAGTCTATAAGTCCGAAATATTCCAAGTTCTTTTTCCTGTTTCTTTTATGACACAGCGTTCCAATCCCCTTTAACATCTGGTTACTATTTTGATATATGATTCTTAACAGTGTGTCATTCGACACTAGATAGAGAACTTCAAATATGGCTGTACTGCCTCTTTTGACAGTAGTCAGGGCAGTACCTGTAATGAGTAAAGGCAGAAGAATTTGTCTAGCAAAGATGCCTATTCCTTAGGACATTTTAATAGGCTTGCTGCTCCCTTATGCTGAGGCAAATAAAACTTATTAAATTAATAAGTTGAAAATGAGTAGGAACAATAGTTCCAAAGAAAATGTAATAAATAAATGAAATTAATTCTCTGAGAATTGCCTTTAGAAAATGTCACATTCAAAATCACAAACTTACATAATAAATCCAGGAAAGGCTTTTTATCTTTTAAGGTATAATTTTTTTTGTTTTTGAGATATGGTCTTTCTCTGTTACTCAGGCTGGAGTGCAGTGGCAGCTGATGACTCATTGTAGCTTCGACCTCCTTGGCTCAAGTGATCCTCCAGCCTCAGCCTTCCTAGTAGCTGGGACTCCAGTTGAATGCCACCATGCCCATCTAATTTTTGTGTTTTTTGTAGAGACAGGGTTTTACCATGTTACCCAGGGTGATCTGGAACTCCTGGGCTCAAATGATCCACCTGCTTCAGCCTTCCAAAGTGCTAGGATTAAAGACGTGAGCCACCATGCCCAGCAAGATATGAATTTTAATTAAATATTTAAATGATATATGCAGGGCAGTATTCCAAAAAATGGTAATTCCTCATTTTAGTTCTTTTGAAAGATAAGTGCTAGCAAGATCTTTGTTTTATAAAACATGTTAAATACACCTGAACGCCAGGGGAAATTTTACTTTTTCACTTCTCTTGACAGTGTATCTTTATGTAACTTTTATAATTTAAAAATTTTAAAGAGCAAAGTTACTTCTTTGAGCTTAGTTTATCAGCTGTAAAAGATACAGGCAAAGTACTCTAGAAGGTTTCTATGAATCTATACGGTCTCTATTATTCCTGGGAATTTCAGCATAGAAATAAAGACAAGACTGTTTACAGAAAGAAAAGTGTAAGTAGATAATTCAATTTCTAACTAGCAAATTAATAGCATTACAGAATGGCAAGTTTGAAGAGAAACATTTTAAACATGAAAACAATTCTCAGATTTGGAAAAGTATATAATTTTAAAAGAACATGATTCGGTATAAAATGGTCTTTCTTGCTTTGTAAATTATAAATAAACCTTCATAAGCAACAGAATAATTTTTGCACTAAATAAGAAGGCATACTGTGCAGAAATTCAGAAATTTAATACCTTTTTTAGTCTCCATAAACTTTTCATAATTATCTGGAAAATCATCTTCTGGCTTAGACTTTTCCACTGGTGCCACAACCGCTTTTCCTTCCTCTTCCTCATCTTCATTAAACCACATTTCTTCATCCTCTTCCAAGGTTTTTGCATCTCTGCGAAATCTGTTACTACGCAATATAGATGGTACACTGTAAGAAATGTATCACAAATATTGAGTAATGATTTAAGTTCATGATCAGATTGAATTGAAGGAAAAATATGTATAATCAGGAGGAAGTGAAGTAATTTTAACTGCATATAATTTGTATCAAAATCATCTCTGTCATGATAGAAGATGTAGCCAGAGAACACTAACACTCCAAATTATTTTAGGATATTGTATATTAAACTAAATATTCTTCTTAAGTTACAATATGGAGTGGTAATTCATCACTTAAATGATATGGGGTAGGAGAACACCTTACCCTCCTATTCAACTCTACGCTATCCAGTGATGGAAAGAAAATTCGTCAGTAAATTTCACATGGAAAATCTGAACTACAGACAATTTTGGACACAATTTTGTAGGCTATAAAAGCAGTATACTCAAACAATACCTGTTCAGTTTCTGATTTTGTCTGTCTTTTTCTTGCTCATATTTAGTCTTCAATCCTTTGAATGTCTGAACATACTCAATCGATTCAAGTGCTTTATAAAAGTTTTCAACTATATGTGCAGTAAGAGACTTGATATCTTCCTGTATAAGCACAAAATTCACATTTGAAATATAATACAATGCTTATTAGAAAAAAAACTTTAAAATTTTGTTTTGTAGTTCTAAAGCTGATCAAAAAAGGTTTTTCAAAATCACCTTCCAACATGTAATGTCCTGGTTTCTTTACATATGAGTCAGGACTGCAGAGAAAACTTGAAAAAAAAGGAGAAGCAATTTACTGGAGCCCTTTTGTGGGACTATAAAAAACATTCGAAAAGTAAATGGATTTATTTTACATCTTCTGTTTATGTTTTGTATTTATATATAGCACTTTACAATTTAAAAACTACTTTTACATACAATTTCATTTAATCTGCATAACAATTTCATGAGATAGGTTTTATTATCCCCATTTTAGAGAAAAACAAAATTGAGGCTCAAGAGAGGCTGGATGGTTTGATCCAGAGCACACAGCTGGTTAGAGCAAAGATGTTAAAATTGTTTTCAAAATACTTACGGTGATGGATACCCCAAACACCCTGACTTGATCATTATACATTCTATGCATGCAAAAAAAATAAAAATAAAAAATAAAAAAATAAAAAGTACATGTACCAAAAAAATCTGTACAATATTATGTATCAATAAAAGAAAAATTATATTTTTCAACAAACAGGTGTTATTTAATGACTTCCTATTTAACTGCTATCAAAATGGGATATGGTTGTGGTGGTTTTCTTTCTGGTACATTCGTTAACTTTTCAAATGAGCCTAACTCTGCCACATACATTACATAGAAGCTGGCAAAGGCTTGATGACAAAGAGATCACTCTCAAGCCTTTCCCATATCCGAGGCTGGCTCTCACACATAGAATAAGAAAAAAGCAATGAAGGATACATCTTACCTAAACAATAAATAAGCACAGATTTCTCTGACTATATTATATATACAGATCTGATAAACTATCTGGAATTCTACTTATCTATTCCTGTAGTCTTCCGATAGTATAATCTTTGTGAAATAAACTGATAGTAATAACTTCTAAATTCTAAATCATCACTGCAAATGCATGCATGCCCAGTAGGCTTATTTAAAAAAAAAATTAAAGTTGTGATTCAGGACTTTATAAATAATACTACATATTTAAGAAACACACAGCTCATTTCTTGAAAAGATACATCATAATTTGGTTGCATTACGGATTTTAAGTCTTAAAACTAGTTCTCCTGTACATGTCAATAAAAAATATGCAACTCAGAAATTAGAAACCTAGGTAATGGCTCTGTGTTATACATGAAATGAAAAACACATTAAATTTTGGGACACAAGGTACATAAATCAACCACTCAAAAACTTATTTTCAGAAAAACAATTCAATTGCGGGCATAGGGATGGGGTTGTAAACCCTACAGTTTGCTTTATCTCTATCTCACCAAAATTTTAAAGGAGAAAAATATAAAGTAAATAAAATATTAAAAAGTTTTGATTTATTCCAACAGTACAATGGGAACTAGTGAGCTAGTTAACCATATTCCTTATTTTCCAAGGTTAAAGACTTCTGTCCACTTCATCCTCTAAAAAATCATATACTTGGCAACTAACCACTTTTATAAAAACAATCCAGTTAGCCAAATTATCTTTGTATGAGGATAGCATGTCATCAGCAGAAATCTAATTTGTACGAAATAAAACTAGAGAATGAATTTCTAGCTTTGACTTTCTTTTTTCAAATTCTTTCCAGTTAAGTGCAGTGGCTCATATTTGTAATCCAACACTTTGGGAGGCTGTGGGAGGACTGCTTGACCCTAGGAGTTCGAGACCAGCCTGGGCAACATAGGAAGACCCCTGTATCTAAAAAAAAATTAAAATTAGCCAGGCATATTAGTAAATACCTATAGTTTCAACTACTCAGGAGGCTGACATGGGAGGATGTGCTTGAGCCCAGGAGGTCAAAGCTACAGTGAGCTGTAACTACGTTATTGCACTACAGCTTGGGCAACAGCATGAGACCTTGCCTCAAACAAAATAAAACAAAAAATAAAACCCAAATTCTTTCCAACCTTGTGGTCATTTCCTCAGTGGAATGATTTCAGTGTATATAAGTACAGGTAAGGTCAATTTGTTGTATTGGTTTTAAAGCTATCTGTTGCACCCCTATTATTCGCATAGATTGCCCTCCAGATTGTTTATGACAAATCTTCTGTTGCCCAAAATTGAGGTGGGATATAGTTATAAGTTCTAACTGGTCCTGATTGTGCTACTAACCAAATGGATGTTCTTGAATAGGTCACTTAATTATTCTGGGTGTCTTAATTTCTTGATCTATAAAATATGATAATTGGAGTAGTCCATCTAACTTCCTGATCTCTTTAACTTAAAATTCCAGTATTCCATCCTACCTATTATGCACTTATATTAACGTCTACCAAATGAAATTTTTTTTTGAGACAAGAGTCTTGCTCTGTCACCCAGGCTGGAATGAAGTGGCGCAATCTCGGCTCACTGTAACCCCACCTCCCGTGTTCAAGCGATTCTTGTGTCTCAGCTTCCCAAGTGGCTGGGATTACAGGCGTGTGCCACCACACCTGGCTAATTTTTGTATTTTTAGTAGATATGGGGTTTCACCATATTGGCCAGGCTGCTCATGAACTCTTGACCTCAAGTGATCAGCCCACCTTGGCCTCCCAAAGTGCTGCAATTACAGGCGTGAGCCACCGTGCCCAACCCCAAACGAATTATTTTTCAATATTTCTATTCTTTTTAAATCACTACCTCTACAATAAAAATATCACCTTTTCCTAAAAGATCACGTGAATAAGCCATGATTGACTGAAAGGCTCACATACACCATATGTTATCCTGAAACATTTGGCCAATAAAAGTGGAACTGAGAAAAATCAAGTAAATATGGGCTGAAAGACTACACTGAATTTCACTTTTATATTTCACAATTTAAAATATTAGCGTTAAAATATATTAGTGTCAAAAGTAAAAACCACTAAACCATAACCATGTGGCAAATACAAACTAAAAAGGTATTGATTTTTTAAATTTCAGTTTATTAGAAATAGGTTCTAAGGCACATGGAATATATAATTTCAGGGGCAAAAGGGAATGAAGAAATCACTTTGCTTACATATAATTCTTTTACTTTGACATAAAAAATTATGGCTTTACATATAATTATCTTACATATAACAGTTGTTTTATAATCACTTACCACTCTTATAAATTCAAACAACTCAATAACAGCTGAATTCAACAGATTGTACCGAGTTCCATTATCCAGAAGTGCATTTATAACCGGCTCAAAAAGATTTCCCTTGGTGATGTAACGATTATAAAATTCATCTTTAAGTCCAATTATCCGCCTCATAAAGCGAAGAGCACCTAATTAAAATAATACAGAGAATAAGTTAATGATCTTACTAAAATCCATGATTATACAGGTGTTTTTCCACCATAAAGTAATGTCTATGTTCTTCTGAAATGAAAAGTAAAACTGTTCATAAGGTAAAAAGTAAATTGTTCTAAAAAGAAAAGTAAATTTGTCCAATAAAACTGGACTTTGAGGAAAATAGAGCTGGAGAGGACCTCTCAAAACTGTAAAACTTTGTAGCCAGAACTAACAAAAAAAACCCACAAAAAACAGTAATTGGAACCTAGGAGATAAACTACCCAGGCAGGTAGCTCTATGACAGGGATTTAAAAAATATGCAAAATCCACAGACTGCAAATGCTAGCAGTACTTAGAGTAGTGCTACTGGATGGCTGAGACAACACAGTGAAGGAAGCTTAGAATCAGTGGGGGCACTGTCATTAAGGTGGGCACAGGAGTGGGCAACCTGCTATGAGCCAAGATTGCCTTGGCTCTCTGAGGGAGGGAGCTTTAGAAGCAAATGGTTTTTAATTTTCTCAAAATACTGCTAAAGAGGCTCCTGATACCATATGCCAATCACATAATAGAAGATCTAAAGGTTTTTAATTCTCTAATGAAGGCTATTTCCATTCACACTTCTCTATGTCTTGAAAAAAAACTTGTGAACCAACACCATCTTCATATTATAATGACATCATTCTCTTATGTACCAATTGCTTACAAGCTATTTTACCTAGCTAAAGATGCACTGTGGCAGATCAGATTGTATTTGTTAAAGAAAAACAGCAATGAATAAGAGGTACAACTTGAACTTGACTTTTCACATTTTAGAATACTGAGAAGAGATCTCCTTTTTAACTAGTCTTTTCCCTAGCTACATAAAGCTTACTAAATTTAGCAATATTACTGAGAAAGGTCTTATGGAACAGAGAGGACTATAATTTTAATCCTTTATTTTTATATGTGTTGATCCTTTAACTTGCATCTTTTCCCCAAGTAGTTTAATTTATTCTACAGATACCAGTAGCCCAGTCTTCAAAACGCAAGGCTTCTGACTGTGTAAGTCATTTCTCATTCCATTAGATGAAACTCATGAAATAAAGAAGTTGTGCCTGTCACAAGAGTTTCTAAACATTATCTGAGAATAAAACAGTAATAGGCCACATAAGGTATAAATGTAACACCAAACAAGTGTGGGGAGAAGCATTAGACTTGCAACTTCACCTCTCTTTGTAGCAGGATAAGAAATGGTTTACTTAAGATGCAAAAGACTGAAGCACTGGCAAGTGTGTGAGCAAATAGGCACACTTACACACTGCTGGTAAATGAACTGACAAGTATTCAAAGCTATGGTTACAAGAGCACTGATTATAATAATAGAAATCCTGAAACAATATAAATATTTAAATATTAGAAATTCTGGCCAGGTGCAGTGGTTCACACCTGTAATCCCAGCTCTTTGGGAGGCCAAGGCGGGCGGATCACGATGTCAGAAGTTTGAGACCAGCTTAACCAATATGGGGAAACCCCCTCTCTACTATAAACACAAAAAATTAGCCAGTCCTGGTGGTAGGCACCTGTAATCCCAGCTACTCGAGAGGTTGAGGCAGGAGGATTGCTTGAACCCAGGAAGCAGAAGTTACAGAGAACCAAGACCATGCCACTGCACTCCAGCCTGGGCAACAGAGCAAGAATCCACCTCAAAATAAATAAATAAATAAAAATAAAAATAAATTGGAAATTCATTCAATTACATGTTCATATTAAAGGGAGTACTCTGTAGTCATCAAAGAGTACTATTTATAGAGAGTCAAATGGGAAAATCTGTCTTAAGAACATCAATCATTCCAAAACTAATACAAAAACATAACGTAATTCCAATCAAAATGAACTGGATATAATAATTTAGTTATTATGAAAGAGAAAATGTCCAATAACTAAGAAAATTATGAAAAAGAAAAGTGAAGGGGGACTCAGTAGGTATTAAACCTTATAACAGAAACACTGTAATGCCTGGCATAATATAATAAACACTATTTTTTTTTGTTTGTTTTTGAGACAAGAGTCTTGCTCTGTCATCCAGGCTAGAGTGCAGTGTTGCGATCTCAGCTCACAGCAACCTCCGTCTCCCAGGTTCAAGTGATTCTCCTGCCTCAGCTTCCTGAGTAGTTGGGATTACAGGCATACACCACCACACCTGGCTAATTTTTGTATTTTTAGTAGAGACAGGGTTTCCTGATGTTGCCCAGGTTGCTCTCCAACACCTGACCTCAGGTGATCCACCCACCTCAGCCTTCCAAAGTGCTGGGATTACAGGCATGAGCCACCGTGCCTGGCCAACACTGGTATTTCACTTGGTGAAATTAAATGACAGTCCAGAAATAAAACAAAAGTGTATATATATATATGTTAACTTACTGTATAACAAAAATGATATTTCAATTCAGAAGGAAAGAGGAAAGGTATGGTAGTCTTAATTCAAGCGCGGATTAAGACTGATACCGTTGGCTATATATCTAGAAAACACTCATTTCAAACTCTCATTTCAAAACATATGCAAAAACAATTTCACATGTGTCACACATATAAATATAAAAAAGAAAGTGAAAATATCTGTATAATCTTAGGACACAGACTTTTCTAAGCAAAACGAAAAACCCAAAAGTCATAAAAGGAAAAGAAAGAAATCTGTGTCGTAATAAGGACATTTTCAAGTTATTTGGAAAACAATATTATAAATAAAGCCAAAGACGAGACAATGAAGATGTACATTCTCTCGGCAAAACATGATAAATTGTTAATATCTCTACTATACAAAGAGCTCTAAGAAAAAGATAACTGGTAATTCACAACAGATAAAAATGCAAATTATACTAATATACGAAAAGATGCTGTCGGGGAATATGCAAATTAGAAAAAAATGAAATATCACATTTTCCATTATCAGACTGGTAACATTTTAAAAAAAGGAGTAACACTGAATGCTGGGAAATGTCAAAATGTTTCAATTTGGGGGGAAGTAATCTAGCAGCTACATGGCAAATTAAATAGATACATTAAAAAGCATAAAACAGATAAACATATTGTCTTTGCAATCTCATTACTGAGAATCTATTCTTTAGAAAGAAATAAATCAGTACTTAGAAGATTTATGTACAAGACTATTTACCACAGTATAGTTTGGAGTGGCAAAAAAGCAAAAACAATCCTGTAATTCATCCAGTGGAGAATGGCAGAAGAATCTGTGGAAGAGCCATACTATAAAATCTTACTCAGCTATCTCCAGGAATAAACTTAGTCTACATGATATTGAGCTAGAGTAGTGTTAGGGGGCTGAGAAATGTGTTGGTATGATCCTGTTTGGTAAAAGTAAAAAACAAAAAAAAATCCTCTATACATGTGATTATGTTTATTATATAAATTGGTACAGGTATAAAAAGAGAAATAATGCAGACAGTTAATACTGGCTATTTTAAGTCCACAAAAATAAAGATTAGGGAGATTAATATTTTCTCAATACATTACATGCCTATATTTAAACTATAATCTTTATGGTCAGAATAACACCACAAAGTAATTTCCATCTGGAGAGAGGATGTTTCTTTCTGTTTGCAGGTGAAATTATGAAAGTGAAGGAAAGTTTATAGTCTGCTAAAAATCAACATTGAATATCAGGATAATTATAAAGAGTGACTACTAAATGACAGTTTTATGAAGTGATATAAAAAAACGGCAGGCCTGGTTCTGTTAGTAAAATGGTGTCATTCCACATGGTATTGTATCACAACAAAAGACAGGCTCACTGAATTTAAATGTGAGCAATATGCAGGTGGGGAAATCACTACAACCTAGTCCTCTTGCCCTTTGAGTAAGAATGAAAGAGTAGGACTTCTCACAATCATCTAATTAACAGAATATACACTGCTAATAAATAATAACTTCAAATGGGTAACTTCAGCTTTATCTCTATTAAAAATGTTGCTTTTTAAACATTTTATACTTACACAAGGCCAGAAAAGTGTGCTTTGAATTCATCAAGACCAAGACTCTTCTTAGCAAGTCCTTGTTCATAATATAGTTTTTTATGTGATATGTGTGATGTTCCACACAAAATGTGAGTAACTCTAAAATTAAGGCAAGTAGCTGTGCTGTTTGATAATTATCTACAAAAGAAAGTAATCTCATGAAAATAAATACCGAATATATCTAAATAAAGAATAAATAAAGCTTACATCCTATATTTTTTTTAACAAAATCTAAATTGTAATTCCTCTAATTCCTTTTTTTTTTTTTGAGACAAGGTCTCACTCTGTCACCCAGTTTGGAGTGTGGTGGCAGTCATGGCTCATTGCAGCTTCTACCTCCCAGGCTCAAGTGATCCTCCCACCTCAGCTTCCAGAGTAGCTGGAAGTACAAATGTATGCCACCATGCTAATTTTTTTTCAATCTTTTGTAGAGATGGGGCCTCACTATGTTGTCCAGACCGGTCTCAAACTCCTGGGCTCAAGAGATCCTCCCATTTGGCCTCCCAAAGTGCTGGGATTATAAGTATAAGCCACTGTGCCTGGCCTATTTTCTCCAATTTTATATCCATTAAAAAGGCTACAGATTTAAAATTTTTCATTAGCCAGACTCTCCAGAAGCACATTAACAGTTTTAGCTACTAGATAACTTTCTAAGACTCTTATTTGCATAAAATACAAAATATAGAAAGAAAAGCAGTAACAATCCATGAACATGATAATACCTTGATGGCACTGAGGTATTCTTTATTAATATTAATAAATATATAAAAGGGCCCATGGTTTAAAAAAAACTACTTAAAACTTTTGGCCTAAAGTGGCTCAATGCAAACTTCCCCCAAAAAATTATTTAAAGATGGTTTAAGAAAAGGATATTTTTGGCTGCTTGAACATCAAATGAAAAATATTACATTAAGATTCTTAAACATAACTTAATATAATTTTATAAACAACTTTTAAAATATCAACTCATGATATCTACAGAGAGGGATCAACTGAATAAACTTGCATTTTTTCTTTCCCTGAGACTTCGGTTTACACATTCATGAAATGATTTTGAACTGCTTCCTAAACAGTTTAGGAATTTAATTTGTTTAATTAAAATTAAACAAATTTTAATTTACGTCAAAGGCCTATATGGACAATCACACATCCCTATTATAAGTGCTTTAGACAAGAAAATATTTTCTTGCTGTTGTTTAAGACAGGGTGTCATCACTCTGTCACCCAGGCTGGAGTGCACTGGTGCAATTTCGGCTCACTGCATCCTCAACCTCCCAGACTCAAGTGATCCTGCCACCTCAGCCTCCCTAGTAGCTGGGACCACAGAGGGCAAACCACCATGCGCAGTTTATTTTTTGTAGAAATGATGTCTCACTATGTTGCCCAGGCTGGTCTCTAATTCCTGGGCTCAAGTGATCCTCCTGCCTTGGCCTCCCAAAGTGCTGAGGTTACAGGTGTGAGCCACTACGCTTGGCTAGACAAAGAAATATTAAGCTGTGAGGAAATTATAAAATCACAGTCTTACAGAATTTTTTAAAAAATGACATCATCTAGTATAACTATTTTATTTACTTGAGATTATATACATAAATATCTCGTGGAACTACAATGCTATCAGGAATAAATTGGCATTATTTCTAATAACAGAATGACCATCACATATAAATACACAAAAGAAAGTTCTCTTATTTCAAGGATTGTTTCTATTTTAAATGCAAGTAAAGAGTTTCCCTTCCTCTAGACCAATTTCTATGACAGCCAGTACAACAGCCAAAATTTGAACTAGTTCCTCACCATTGAAAGCAATTCCTGGACAGGAACGGTGGCTCACGCCTATAATCCCAGCACTTCGGGAGGCGGAGGCTGGTGGATCGCCTGAGGTCAGGAGTTTGAGACCAGTCTGGCCAAAATGGTGAAATGCTGTCTCTACTAAAAATACAGAAGTTAGCTGGGTATGGTGGCGAGCACCTATAATCCCAGCTACTGGGAAGGCAGCAGCAGGAGAATCACTTGAACCTGGGAGGTGGAGGTTGCAGTGAGCTGAGGTTGCACCACTGCACTCTAGCCTAGATGACAGAGTGAGACTCCGTCTCGAAAAAAGAAAAGCAATTCTTCTTTATTTTTCAACTCTCCAATTTTATTAACAAAAGACTTTTCAACCTTGACACTCACAAATGTCTGGATTTTTTGTTTGTATTTGAGATGGAGTTTCGCTCTTGTTGCCCAAGCTGGTATGCAGTGGCGTGATCTCGGCTCACTGCAACCTCCACCTCATGAATTCAGGTGATTCTCCTGCCTCAGCCTCCGGAGTAGCTGTGATTGTGGGCATGTGCCACCACGCCCAGCTAATTTCCTGACCTCAGGTGATCCACCTGTCTCAGACTTCCAAAGTGCTGGGATTACAGGCGTGAGCTAACATGCCCAGCCTTAAACAAATGTCTTGTCTTCATCTTTATAACTGGGACAAGAAATTATTCATATCTCTAAACAGTCCAATCTCCAAACTGCCTCCTTACTTGAAACCGGCTCCCCTTTGAGATTTGATGAGGTTGGTAGAAAGGGCATGGGATGGTAGGTGCGCACAGCACGTCTTTATTAGTATCAAGCTTATACCTAGTATGCCTATTCTAAGTAGAAACAACTGCTTTTAGTCTCAGATTCACAAACAATAAGCATAAAATGGACATAAAAATTAGCTGCAAACTAGTCTTAGTTTACTACATTTCAAAAATAAGAATTACATCCTCAACTTTCAGACAATGCCTTCTTCTCATAACAATGTCAGAAAACAAGCTATAAATTTTCAGGAAAAAAAAACAGCAAAATTCCAACTCATTTTCCATTTTTAATATTGGGGATAGTGAAATTTTTTCTTTACAATAAAGACAAAAGTAAATTTGTTCTTGCATTTGATTTTTATGCCAAAATATGCTTTTCTTAGCCTTATATAAAGCATTACACTTAGAGTAGAAAAAAGTTTATAATTTGCACGTATTCATAAAGTATGAATTTATACTTACCAGGACAAATTGTGTTGTTTTTGTTTGATCCAACTATATTATCTAATAAAAAAAATTAAAAATTAAAATCAAATATTTCAGTAATATTTCACATTTTCCTAGTACTTTATAATATACAATGTATGTCTTCAATCATAATCTCCTTTACCCTCAAAATAACTGTTAAGACTTGGTTGCTTCAGTAAAATTATAACTATATCTGCAATATTTTAAAAAAGTGGTTACAGGTGTGGAATTAAAGGACAACATAGTATAAATATTCTGATAAAAAGGAAGATTACAACCAGAGATAAAACTGACATATCTTCTTTTATCTTCTCCTATTCATCATTCAACAATTAGGATATTTCTCTCCATTTCATTTTTGTTTTTTTATTCTTAATTTTTTAAAATAACACTTGCATTTGGTCATCCTTTATGCATCTCGTTTTTAAAAACAGAAAATACAGGAATTTTTAAAACTCCAGAATAAAAAGTATGTTTATGCTTCAAATTTTTTTAAAAACTACATTAAGTGGCCATTATCAATAAGTTCCAATTTCTAGGCATACATTCTAGAGCACATCAAGGCACATGTACATAGGGAAACACAAGAATGTAACTGGAGCATTATCTGTAATAGCAAAAAGCTAGAAACAAATGCACATTAGAGGTAGAATGGCTCAATTACAGCATACTCATATACAGGAGTTAAAAATAAATAAGAACTCTATATGAGTTAAAAATAAATAACTCTATTTCAATATGAATTAGATCAATATGAACAGGTATCAGTATGAACAGATCTCAAAAATAACATTGGATAAAAAATATGCAGCATAGTATGTATGAGACATTAAATTTATAGCAACTTTGAAAATATGAAAAATAATACCATATATACACATCATAAAAACATAAGCAAATATAGGAGTGATAAACTCCAAATTCAGCATACCTTGAGAGATGGAGGAAGAGGGGGTAGAATGGGAATGGGAATGTGAAGGGGTACATACGAAACTCCAACTATATCTGTAATGTTTTAAAAAAAAATCTGAAAAAAAATATGTCAAGTTAGTTTTGATAAAGCCAACAGGGAGTATATGAGCGTCTGTTATACTATTATCTATCTATTTCTGTAGGCTGGAAATGTTTTGTTAAAATGAACATAAAAAATGCATTATTTTAATTTACATAAATGGAACCATTCTTCAAGAAAACCCTCTGTGATGTGCTTTTGTACCCATTCACCTTGATATTTTTGGGAATTATTCAGTTGATACATCAAAATTCAATGATTTTAACTGCTATATGGCATTCCATTATATGAAAAATACATATTTTATTCATTTTCCTACCACAAACAATGCAGCAACATTCTTGTACCTGTCATGCATATGCACAAATATTCCGTAGAGTATACACTCAGAAATGGAACTAACAGTATTACATAGGGTATGCCCATGTTTCAACTTTATTAGTTTCATGAACATTCTCCTAAATACCTAAATAACCTCCTCTTAAGTGATTCTTCGGGTTAACAAATATTCTCAGATAGTGGCTAATGTTCTATAGCCCCACATATTTCTGATTTCACTAATTAAGTTGTATGCACATCAAAGTCCTTTGCCTATGTTAGTATGTATTATGGTCATATGATAACATAATTTAAATACTGCAGATTGATGAAATCTAAGAGAACTGTAGTATCTATGGCTAAGTTGAATACAGTAGAACTCAATTTAAAAATTGCCTCCAGATTAGATATATGCAACTATGAATACCTAGAGGGATATAGTAAAACCATAAGATTATGCACTCAGGCTTCTTCAAAAGCATTTTTAGACTTTCATTCCATTTTAATAAACTGAAAACAAATTGCAGCTGATGAATTATGGGTGCTGATTATGTAAGAAAGAGAATATGGAAATGCATATACTAATGAAAAAGCCTTGCCCCTATATATTAGCATATATTGGCATATTAATGTGCATTTGGAGGCTCAATTAAAATATACTATTTGCTCCTACTCATTACAGATACCAACTCTAACAAATTTGGGGACAATGCCTTTTTTGATGTCTACATCTTTTTTTTTTTTTTGGGACGGAGTTTCGCTCTTGTTACTCAGGCTGGAGTGCAATGGCACGATCTCGGCTCACCGCAACCTCCGCCTCCTGGGTTCAGGCAATTCTCCTGCCTCAGCCTCCTGAGTAGCTGGGATTACAGGCACGCGCCACCATGCCCAGCTAATTTTTTGTATTTTTAGTAGAGACGGGGTTTCACCGTGTTGACCAGGATGGTCTCAATCTCTTGACCTCGTGATCCACCCACCTCGGCCTCCCAAAGTGCTGGGATTATAGACTTGAGCCACCGCGCCCGGCCCTGATGTCTACATCTTAATTCCTTAGTGTGTAATACTGTTTGCCACATTTCCTTTTCTTTTCTGCCAGTGGTCTATACACGCAGAGAAACTTCTGTAGTAACAAACTATAGAAATGGCCTCTGAAAGAATAGTCTTGCCATATTTTATTATTCACTTCCATAACCCTAAGAAACAAGAAAATCAGCTGGTTGTGTTGGCTCATGCCTGTAATCACGGCACTTTGGGAGGCTAAGGCCGGTGGATCATGAGGTCAAGAGATCGCGACCATCCTGGCTAACAAAGTGAAACCCCATCTCTACTAAAAATACAAAAAGTGTGTGGTAGCATGTGCCTGTAATCCCAGGTACTTGGGAAGCTGAGGCAGGAGAATTGCTTGAATCCAGGAGGTGGAGGTTAAGTGATCCGATATCGTGCCACTGCACTGCACCTTGGGTGACAGAGCGAGACTCTGTCTCAAAAAAAAAAAAAAAAAAAAAGAAAATCATAATTTTACACTGCAGTTTAAGTTTTTCAGTTGTAGTTTCCCTGTCATATAAAGTCTCAAGTAAATTGCCTGTTAGTTTTAATATTTATCTCATCCTTCTTTAAAAACAGAAATCATAGCAGATAAGTAAGAGATCCTACCCTTTTCACATTTGTCTTCTGAAGTATTGGTCAAAAGTGGTGCCGTGAGAACATGCATACAATGGTTGTAGAAAAAATTTAGAAATTCACTTTTTTCAGTTTTCTGAAACAGAATTTTTAAAGGAATAGTGTTACTTTTGTAAATAAAAACATCTTCAAGAATTAGCAGTACATACCTTTTCCAGAACCAAAACAAAACAAAAAGAATTAGCAGTACAGATCATATATAAGCAGGTACTTTAAGATACTATGAAAAAAATCAAGGACTTAGTTATATACTGTAAGAACCAAAAATTAACTATATTCACTTTAATCTTGTATCTGTGGAACTGAAAATTAAATCTACTTCATATTACATGACAAGTAAAAATGAGTACAAAATAAAGATCAGATAGCATCACAAAATGTTTTTCTGAAGAAAATTACTCAAAAACTTTTTAAAGATGCCTGTGATATGAATATGAAATGCAATGAAGAAACAATCTATTGTACAACACATTACTAACAATTTCTTATACTTGCAAACCGCTAAGAGAGTAGATTTTAAGTTTTCTCAAGAAAAATAAATACTTGAGGTAAAACACACACAAAATAAACAACATGTAAGTCAGAACAGCATGCACCATAATCACTATTGATTCATTTGTCTCTTTGCACAGTGTACTGAGTTTTTCCCAAGAATGTAACAAGGAAAGAAAATTCTCTCAACTTTAAAAATAACAACACTCAAATGTGGGAAAAAGGCACATTTGAACCTGTTTTGGAGGAATAAAAATTTTTAGAAAGCAAAAGAACCAATTAAGCCCATGTGATAGCAACTTAACTACTTAAAATTTGTAACCCCAGATTTCACCAACTTTATGCAAATTTGAAAAACCACTGAATAACTTTATCAAGCCATTAGATGAAGAGACAAAATTTAAATCAATTTTTAACATTTTAAAAGTTTATAATTTGGAAAATAATGTCTTTGAATTTTGTCACTTTTTTACACAATTGGGCATACAAACTTGTAATGATTTAAAAACAATGTACATATTATCTAAATATGAGGAAATCTTATAAAGAAAAATATTCCTCCATATTGAGAGAATGACTATTAATATTCTGGAGTGTCTAATCCTTAAGTATTAAGGAATTAATCCTTAAATCTTTTAAAATGTCTTATGCAATTGAGATCATTCAGTATATTTAAATTTTTCCTTTGTGATAAAAACCGCATAAAACTTACTATTTAAAAATTTATCATTTTTAAGTATACAGTTCAGTAGTGTTACGTATATTCATAATGTTGTGTATTAAAGAAATTAACACATCATAGAGGTCAAGGGCCATAAATGGTATTCCTAACATTTTACTAAGATTTTACGATTACAATTTTGTATTTTACCACAAATAAATTGCTACAAGAATACCACTGCTACTTAAATACCAACTAGACAAACACTTAAAATACCTGTTTCTCAAAATTTTATTAAAAAGCCACCTAAAACTGAATAGGCCGAAACACTTTTATCTCAGAGTAATTTCTTACATTAGTTGTGGCCAGCATGTTCTCTGGATCAATTAAAGTTCGAAGAAGTCCCATTAACTGAACAGCACCTCCTAGCTCAGGATCAGTATCACAGATCATTTGTTCAATTACCACATTAATAAGAAGAATATCCTGGTAACAAAACAAAACATGTTTCCATTAGTCCTGGTTTAGATCTAAGACAAAAACACCAACTGAAAGAGCAAAAAGAGAATCATATTGAGAAAAAGCAAAGAATGAAAAAGCTTATTTAAACTTTTATTTCTAATGCTTTTGAAAGTTCTATAAACATACTACATACTAGAGTGAAAAAAAACCCCACTCCAAAAAGAAAAAGAAAAAAGAAAAAAACAAAAACAGAGAATGCTGCAGCTTATAGAGAATGAAAAACAAAATTCTTTAGCAGTAATTCTTGTTCAGTGGAGGTTCTAATAGATTCTCATTTTGGTTTTCAGACTTCAGCATAAATTTAGAGGTTGACTAAACAAGCAAGATCACGGGAACTTAAGACGTAAATTATGTCAGCCTCTAACTAGAAAATCCTTCCTAGCCAAAAAAAAAAAAAAAAAAATTGACCAAAAATAACCCAGTACACAACTCTTCATGCAAGTGAACACCATGTTATATAACAATCTAATATTAAATAGATTTGTTGTTACATAAATAACATGCTCTTGTGTTTTATTTATTTATTTACTTATTGAGACTGAGTCTCATTCTGTTGCCCAGGCTGGAGTGCAGCGGCACAATCTGGGCTCACTGCAACCTCACTGCAAACGAGTCTCCTGCCTCAGCCTCTAGAGTAGCTGGGATTACAGGCGTGAGCCACCATGCCTGGCTAATTTTTGTATTTTTAGTAGAGACTGTCCTGATTCTAAGCTGGCATCCCTATTTTCTGATTAGAAAAGATAAAGAAAATTGTTTGTTTCATTGATTCTAAAACAGATTTCTTAAAAATTTTAACCTCTTAAAAATTAAGATACATTTTGTAATTGATGGCATTTGACAGTCACTATCATTGAAGTGGTAATCATGACAAAATTACATAACAATCTACTGACACTGTCTGGTAAGATCAAGAAGATATTGGCAACTGCAAATCTTAGGTTTGATGGATACAGTAAATAAGAGGAGAAAAGAAGAAATGCCAAGAGCAAAAATATTTGAATTGGTAGAATAAAAATAATTGGTGGATGTTGTAAAAACATTTCCAGTTTGCTTAATACAAACACAAGAATTTAATAAACAGTCCGTTAACTGGCTGGGTGCAGTGGCTCATGCCTGTAATCTCAACATTTTTGGAGGCCAAGGCAGACGGATTACCTGAGGTCAGGAGTTCTAGATCAGCCTGGCCAACATGGCAAAATCTTGTTTCTACTAAAACTACAAAAAATTAGCTTGGTGTGGTAGCCGACACCTGTAATCCCAGCAACTTGGAAGGCTGAGGCAGGGAGAACTGCTTGAACCCAGGAGGCGGAGGCTGCAGTGAGCCGAGATCACATCACTGCATTCCAGCCTAGGTGACAGAGCGGGACTCCGTCTCAAAAAATAAAAATAAAAAAATAAAAAAAATTTAAAAAGCCACTAACATAATTTGCTTTTAAGCAACTTAAATGAATGCTTCTAAGTACATGTGTGTGTATGTAAGTAATACAGTTGGCCCTCTGTATCTGTAGGTTCCATATTCACGGATTAAACCAAGTGAGAATGAAAAATACTTGGGAAAGGAAAAAAAAAAGAGGATGGTTGTATTCACACTAAAACATGTACAGATTTTTTTCTTTTATTATTCTTATTCTCTAAACAGTATTATTCTCTAAATAATACAGTATAACAACTATTTATGGTATTTGCATTATATCAGGTATTATAATGTAAAGTAAAACAGAAGATTTGCATAGGTTATATGCATAATTGGAATTTGGTATCCTTATGTCCCAGTGGAAGGGGAAGGTGGTTTCCTGGAACCCATCCCTCACAGAAACTGAGGGATGAGTATATACAGCATATACATACCCACATACACACATATATACATATATATAAACCAATACTTCTTTCAACTCATTCTCATATATTTGAAGAGTGAAATGTAAGTAGCTCCTCAAGTTCTACAGAACATAATGCTCAAACTTCTTAAGTCTGTCGAATAACAAACAGCCTGGACAGAGAAAATGAAAGCTCAATCTTTTTCGATTTTTTTGAGTGTGGTCTTGCTATGTTTGAGTGTGGTCTTGCTGGTTTTGAACTCCTGGGTTCAAGAGATCCTCCCACCTCATCCTGCAAAGTAGCTGGGATTACAGGCATGCACCGCTACCACGTCTGCACATTCATTTTATAAAGTTAGGGGGACCAGCACCACAACCCGCACATTCATTTTTAAAAGCTGGGGAGATTTCCTGATATGACATACTGAAGGAAATATTACTTCAATGCCATACCTGCCACAAAGAAGTAACCAGAACTAATTGTGAGGAAACAACAGACCAACCAAAGTTGTTGGATAATGGATCAGAAACTTTTTGTTTTTGTCTTGGTTAAAATGAACATTACTGAGACAAAGAATAAAAAATGAATGAGTACCGTAGTCAGATATTAGTATTATAAAAATCTTAATATCATGATTTTGATAATTACACTGTGGTAGTGTAAGAGTTTTTAGTTAGTGGAAATTGAAGTAACTAGGGGTAAAGGGACATATTGTCATCATTCCTGTACCAATTCTCAATGGTTCAGAAGGAAAATAATACATGCCTATGTTTGCATGTGTATTTATACACATGCAAACACAGAATGATAAAACGAATGACAGATAAAATGTTAACATTTGGGGAATTTGTGTGAAGGGTATTTGGGAGTTCTTTTTATTATTATTATGACTTGGAGAAATTTTAAGAAACTTGGAGATTAATAAAAGGTGATTTGATACAAAATACTGAACAGTCAATCCATAGAGATTAGCTTATGTATTTCCTAACTTCTTTTTATGATAAATCTCAGATGCATAAAGAACTAGAGAGAATATAATAAATCCCATGTATCCATCACTCAGCTTCAATAACTATTAGCTCACAGCCAATCTTGTTTAATACACCAACTTAACTCTACCCTCCAGATTTATTTTGAAGCAAATTCAATATAAATATTTCAGCATAAATCTTTAAAATACAAGGATTCTTCTAAAGTAACATCATGTTATTATCATATCTAAAAAATTAACACAAAATTTCATTCTTTAAATGGGAAAAGTAACTGTATTACTTATCCAGTTGGGTTCTATAAGTTTTACTGAATGTTTCAAAGGCCATTAATATAAAAATATGTGCAATCTGTGGCATAACAAAAAGACAGCATTACTGCTAAATTGACCCTTTCTGCTTGGATAGAAACAATGACTATAGTAAAAAATGTTAATAATTCCATTTATCTTAATACATATTTGAATAATGTTGCCATGTTGCCAAAACCAAATCTACTTCATAACACCTTAACAGAAGGAAATGCCTGAATGCTGAGCATTTATTTTAAAAGGGCACCAAAACATCAACTGCCACTGAATATACTGCTAAGTTATTTTCTGTTTCCTTCCTAAAAGTCACCACCAACCCAATATAGAATTCGGCATGTAGAAGACTTAATTGGGATTTTTTAAAAATTAAATTTCTCTTCTCTTGTGGACTAAATTATTTTGAGGCAACACAGTTTTAAAACTGTAAAATTGTTAGCTCTCAGAAAATTCAGGAAAATGAAACCCCTTGAAGGTTGTTATAAGAAAAAGAAACATTGAGAAAGGAGCTTCCATAGTGAAAAAAATCACTGCTTTTCTAAGTCTTAAGCATCAATTAAACAAGAAATACTTCTGATTAAAACAGGAATCAAAGCTTGAAAAGTTAAGAATTCTGAAAGTTAACAGTTTACTGAAGTCATGGTCTGAGATTGATTCATGGTAATTTTATGATAAACGCCTTTAATCACACACATCACTGAAGACGAAGCAATAGGAGTGTTAATTTCAAAGTTATCTTTTGTAAAGTGTGGCATTAAGATAGACTACTGAGATTATAAAATGATTAATAAAGTAGGCATTTTTCTTTAAAGTCAGAATTAGCATCATTTGATTTTTAAAATATATGTATATATTGAACACAAAATATTATTTCTCTACTGATTATACTATAGCATTAACTCAAGTTGATTCTAAAATAAAATCAGTTTAAAAAACACTGAGAATAACTAACAAACATAGAAAGTATAAATCTACGGACAGATTACAAGGTTAAACACAAAACACATAAAACAACTGTAATTTAATTCAATAGTAACCCATGCAAGCATCAAATTAAAATTGGGAATCAAAAACTTTCCTTAAGAAGAGGTCCAGGCATGATGGCTCATGCCTGTAATCCCAGCACTTTGGGAGGTTGAGGCAAGAGGATCACCTGAGGTCAGGAGTTTGAGATCACCCTGACCAACATGGTAAAACCTTGCCTCTACTAAAAATACACAATTAGGCGGGCAGGTGGCACACAGAAGTTGCAGTGAGTCGAGAAAAGTGAATCTTTGCCTCAAAAAAAAAAAAAAAAGAAGGAAGACAATTATATTTTAATTACCTTCTACTTAAAATTAAGGCATTTTTAACATAAACAAAGGAATACTTTAAATTATAGCTATATTTTCATTTTGTCCTTAAAATAGCTTAGGGGGAAAGTTTAAATATATCAGTAGTGGAAAAACACAATATAGGTCTCATTATTAAACTTAAAATTTTTTTTTTTTTAATTTCCATAGTTGTTGGATAACAGGTGGTGTTTGGTTACATGTATAAGTTCTTTAGTGGCAAGTTTTGAGATTTTGGTGCACCCATCACCCAAGCAGTGTACTCTGCACCTATCTAGTCTTTTATCCCTCACCCCCTTCCCACCCTTTCCCCGAGTCCCCAAAGTCCACTGTGTTATTCTTATGCCTATGCATTCTCATAGCTTAGCTCCCACTTATGAGTAAGAACATACAATGTTTGGTTTTCCATTCCTGAGTTACTTCACTTAGAAAAACAGTCTCTAATCTCATCCAGTCATTATTAAACTTTCATTCCTACTTAAAAATTTTTTGAACAAATAAAAACAACTTTTTAGTTATCCCAGGTAAGCACCTGACCTGTAAATCTCCTAAGGCTTGAAATTACATTTCGTTAACACTTGAAATTTAAGACTAGTATTTACAAATCTGATTCTATTATAATCTATTTATCTCAATATTGGTTTGAATATCTGTTTTTTATAATCAATAAACAAAATAAAATACTACATATTCTAATTTAGCCAAAGTCACAATTAATCAGAAATCTATGACTCCCAAGAAAGATTAAGACTGTGTTATGGTTTTTATCTCAATAGTTTGCGAACACTACTCTACAGATAATTCACATAGAACCCCACCATTATTACTTACGTCATCACTCTGCTGAGCTTCTTGCATTACAAACTCTCGGACCATAGATGGACTAAATTCTACTAGATAAGAAAATATATCTGTAGCAGCTGATCTGACTTGCAAATCATCCATGCCCTGATAAAAGAAAACTAAGTTACTTAGAGACTGTTAACAAAAGTTATTCTTGCATTTCCCTTTTCTTTTCCAAGTCCATATGCTAGCTCCCAACTTTTTGGATTAAGATGTTGTACTGCAATCAATATGTATAACCTCAGCAGCATTTTCTTCCTTCCTTTTTACAAATATTAAAACTTTTAGGCAATTTGATGATTAGTTTCTGCTGATTTTTACCACAGCAAATAAATATTCAAAGAATTTAAATATAAGAATTGGCAAAGGATTATAAGGCAATGCTTTACAAATGCTATAAAAAATGTGGGAAGGGGATTTATTTAAATATAGGTAAAAATTTGAATAATGTCTGCTAGCTAAAGCTTCAAAGTCTTCAAAGGCTTTTGTCCTGGATTTGCCAGGGTTACTCCTTAGTAACTGATTCTATTTTCTGTCACTCACCTAATGGAGCATACTTTTGAAAACTATTTTTGGGCACTTCCACCCTTTTCTACAACTTAGTTTTCTAAGGTAGTAATCCTAAATACCTTTCCCCTCTAACACATGAAAAGTACATGACTTATAAGTTACAAAATCTTAAGGTGATTCTGAAAACACTCCCTGACCAGTAGTTCTTAAAATGTGATCCAGGGAATCCTGGTGAGAGGGGTCTAACACCTAACACTTTTCAGGAGGTACACAAGATTAAAACTATTTCATAATAATAAACAATACTACTGAGCCTTTGTCATTTTTACTCTCATTCAATCACAAGTACAGTGGAGTTTTCCAGAGGCTGTGTGACATATGATATCACCATAAATTAAATGTAGAAGCTGCTATATGAATCTAGACACCTTCTATAAAGCAAGGTATCAGAGGGATTAGCAGGAAAAAAAAGTAAAACAAATGCTACTCTTTTCACTAAATTTTTTTGTTTTGGAAAAATTATTTTTTCATAAAAGTTGTATTATTTTCAATCTCAAGGAAATGTGGTGAAAAAAGTTATATTATTTATGTTAACATATAATGGATTATTTTTAAATCAATACTCTAAAAACTAGTTTTAATTTTCCATAAAGTAAATACCAATGGATAAAACTCATATAAAAAAAATTTTAAGAACCACGCCCTAACCCTGTGTTGCAGCATGAATCTCTTTGTTTCAGTCTGTTCTCACTCCACTCACTGATCTAAAAACAAAAGATATTTTACTGGTTTCAATGAAACACACTTAATATTTTTACAGAAAATGTAACAGTCTTGCAAAAACATGGGGGGTTTTTCTTTTTATTCACTTGAAGCCATACTATAAGCAAGTGATTACATACTGATACTACAAATTAAATAAATAAAAACTTGAAACTGAAGGTATTCTTGTAGTAATTCAATAACAGATAAAGTATAGAACTGAATATAGATTACTATAATATATACTTTCCCATCCATAATATAAATCTATTATAATTTACTATTTCAAAAACATGAAAAGAAACGTATAATTACCATTACAATTTCAAGAGCAGGAAGAATTCCCAATTTTGCCAAAGTTTTGAAAAATGCATCCCTGTTTTGAGGTTGTAATGTCTGAGAAAATGCACAAAATTCCTTGAAAAAATTAACCTGTAATGTTAGAAATTTTAGTGAGAAGTTGATAAACATAAACTTGGGGCACACTATAATAAGAATCTATCATAGTGTAGTATTTACCCTTCTGAAGGATCTCATCTTTTCAGAGTATCCTGGCTCCTCAAAACTACATTAAAAATGTATTAAAAACTAGCACTCCATTAAAAATAAATCTTGCATTACTGGGCACTATTAAGCAAAAAGAGAAATATACTAATAAAGAAAAATGTAACCTGGCTTTCTGAAAGACTCACCCTAAGCTGCTTTTTTTTTTTCTTTTTTCAGTGAATGGACGTGTTTGACAACACATCTTTCTAAGTGAATCTTATAAATATGTGATCAGAACATTTTTCTTACTCCATTGGGCCCTTATAGGTCAACAGAGATATCTGGCTATAAAAGGCAAATGAAAGCATGCATGCTTTAAGATGCTGGATTTGGCTATTGGCCTATTAGCATGCAAAAATACAAGATATATTTTTAATGGGGTGCTAGTTTTTAATATGTTTTTAAATGAAGGTTTTGAGAAGCCAGGATACTATGAAAAGATGACATCTGGTGGGGCACAGTGGCTCACATCTGTAATCCCATCACTTTGGTAGGCTGAGGCAGGCAGATCTCTTGAGTCCAGGAGTTAGCCTGCCCAACAGTGTGAAACCTTGTCTCAACTAAAAATACAAAAATTAGCTGGGCATGGTGGTGCATGCCTGTAATCACAGCTACTTGGCAGGCTGAGGCATGAGAATTGCTTGAACCCAGGAGGCGGAGGTTGCAGTGAGCTGAAATTGCATCACTGCATTCCAGTCTGAGCAACAGAGTAAGACTCTTTCTCAATAAGAACAAAGAAAAAAGATGAGATCTTTCAGAAGGTTAACACTGACCAATTAACTCTTTGAAGACATTCAGTGCAAAAATGCCAGGTAAGAAATTTGTTTTGAATTATGAACACGTATTTTCACAAAAACCATCCTATAAATCAAATCCAGCTGAGTTCCCAGTAATCTCTCAAAAACATAATATTGGATTAAGGACTGAAACATATATCAAAACTCCCCTAATCTAAAACACCAATATTACAATTGAGAAAACTAAGTAGGCTACTACTAAGTAACTACACCAAAGATGACTTTGAGGTTTTAATGAGCCATTTTTCATTATTTTGTGAAATCCCAAATAAATAAATAAAGATCTGAAACTGAAGATACTCTTGCAGTAATTCAGTATCAGATAGTTAAATTATAGAATTGAATATACATTACTGTAATGTGTACTTTTCCTTCCCTTCTCATTATAATGTTTGGAAAAAATGACAAACATCTGGCAAACAGCAATCACTAATCTCTTCCTCAAAATGGTTTATATTTCAAAGAAAGTGCTTATAATAAAAAGCAAACAAAAAATTTCCAAAGAACCAAATTACTTACATCATTTATTAAAAAAGCATTTTCCTTAACTCTTTTTTAAAAAGAAAAGCATCGCTATAATATGAATTTCTGCAACCATAAATATCTGAGTTTTGTACTTCTATTCTAAATAAGGCAGTGTTCTGATCTGGGGATTTATAAGGCATACAATGGTGGTGAGTGATACACCAGAACATCCTAAGATTTTTCTAAAATATACAAATTCTAGAAACAGACTAATTTTAGAAACTTTGAATAATCATTTTATAGTTCAATTCAAATACATACTTTTCATTTCTTACTAATCTACAAAAAATTCCCTCAAGTGAGCAAATTCAAGATTAAAAGCTCTGCATGCCAAAAGAAAAAGTGCTCTTTAACAGTTTGAATTTCATGAATAACTCACCAATTCACGCCGTTTATCATCATCTGTAGCCTCATCTGTTAATTGTGCAAAAACTTCAGACAAAAACTTCTCATCTTCCTGCATGAGGAAAATAATTACTATGACATATTAATAAAAGTATAAAGTTATTTATATGACTTACACAAATCATAAAATATAGCTGACGAGTAGCATTTTCATCATGAAACCTAACATTCTGGGGTATATGTGTGTGTTATTTGACTATACCATTCGATTGTTATAAATACATTAATTTCTAGTTTAAAAACCTCAACTACTCTTTGGAAAACAAAAATATTTGTTCTAGAGGTGTTACATGAAAACTCACTTAGATTCTCTAGCCCCCTTTCAGGGTCTACTTACTCTTAATTTAAACATAATTCAAACAAGTCTAAGGATCTTATTGTCAGTCCACAGCAGATTAGAAAAAGAAGAATTCTAAGACAAGGAACAACAAGGAAAACAGTAAAGAAGGCTGAATTCCAGCAACAGATAAAATTACAAAGCCATTTAAAATACAAGAATTCAAAAAATACAATAACCTACAATCAACTGGTGCAGAGTCTTAGAAGTTCTTTTGGTCCCCAAAGATATAATTAAATGACAAAATACTGCAATAACTGCTTTTCATACTAATGACTGTGAGGTATTAAAAAGACACACAAGTGCTAATTACCCTAGGCATTGTTTAAAAGGACAAACGAAAATAGAGTCAAGCATGTATTTAAAAAAAATTAATTTATGCATCTAAAGTCTAGAAGGAGTACATGTTAGAATGTTAACTGTGGTTATTGCTTGGTGATAGGTTATGAGTGATTTTCTTTTTTGGTTATCAATATTTTCTAATTTTCTACAATAAGCACAGGCTATTAAATTACAAAGGAAAAATGGGCATAAACATTAAAATTCACCTTAGAGAAGATTTCATCAAAATCTGCTAAAATGTTTGAAAAAAATGACAAACTTAAATTCAATCCCTTAAATCCTTTTCGAAATAAGGTGAAACATATATTTTCAAAAAATGAATAGAAACCACTAGGTACCATCAGAGAGTATAACATGCTCTTCCACTAAACATCAACTGGTGCTACTCAAAGAGACAAAACATTGGGAGATAAATCACTTCATTAGTCACATCAGAATGGTGTTTCCTTTGGTATTTCACTGCGTCCTTTTGGACCTCATGCACTGCGGCCTGAACATCCATCTTTTGAGGTAGTTTATATGCATATGTAATCTTCTATTTAGCCCTCAAGTTACTTTTTCCTTTTTTTTTTTGAGTCTCACTCTGTTGCCCAGGCTGGAGTGCAGTGGTACAAACATGGCTCACTGTAGCCTTGACCTCCTGGGCTCAAGCAATCTTCCTGCCTCAGGCTCCCATGTAGCACGGACCACAGGCACATGCCACTACACCTGGCTAAGTTTCTTTTATTTTTTGTAGAGGTGGCGTCTTACTTCGTTGTCCGAGCTGGTACCAAACTCCTGGCCTCAAGCAATCTTCCCACCTCAGCCTCCCAAAAGAGCTAGGATAACAGGCATGAGCCACTGTGCCCAGACTACATTTTTCCACATACTTTTAGTCTCAATATTTTAGGTTAGGGTGAGTAAGTATATATTTACCACCATTCACATCTTTTATAAATTTCTATTTTCTGAATCTGTTGTAGATTACATCTTCATCCTTTACTACCTGAAATTTTTAAATTTTTTTCAAAATATTTTCATAAGAAAAAAGTTCCAACACCTTGATAAATGCAATTTGCCACTTGAATTCTTCTTACATGATTTAGTACTTGTGAGCTGATTAAGAGAACTGCATAAAATACTACAGATAGAGGCAATCTCAATTATTACAGTCCATTAAGAGAATGTGGATTCCTAGTACTTTTTCCTGATTTCCAGCATTACTCTTGGTAATATTCATTAAGCTATAAAAGCACTCTGTTCCAATATATTTATGAAAGAAGCAAATAATCAATAACTTACAGTCTATCATATAGTTAAAACACTTACTCCAAAACCTCTGATTCTCCAAGTAATCAAACTAATCTCTTTAGTTTTTCTTTTCTCTTTGGCTTTAACAGCTTTTGTTTTAATAAAACCTATATATTTAAGTCAAAATTTCTGTGGATGCTTTTCTGGATAACATAAAAAAACACTGTGGGGAAAAATAGAGGTTGCTTCTAAACAGTTTTGATTTGCAGTAATATAAACACAGGCCAAACAAGAAAAAACAGAACCCATTCATTTTTAGGAACACATAAACACAGAAATCTAGAATTATATCAAATTTTGCAACATTATAGAGACTGTCAAGTCCAATTTTAAATTTCAAGAGACTGAAGTCCAAAAAGTGAGCTTTTCTGAGGGTAGCTAGTAACAGATGGATTTAGAATCCAGGTCTCTCAAATAATGAATGAGGTTTTTGTCACTCCTACTAAGTAAACCACAGGACAGTTCCTAAGTATTTCAAACTTATGAATCAAACCAAAGCAAAAGATACACACAGAAGCTGGAATGGGTCAAATCTAATAAAATAAAATTTAACATATTAAATCCTACACTTGAATCCAAAGAAAAATCTCTAAAAACTAAATGAAAAGTCTTATTACCCTAAACGTTTTTTTAAAGAGTATTTGAAGATTTTACATATTTAATTTGTAGCTGGGATGGGAAGTTAGAAATTTTTCTCTTTCAGTGCCAAAACCTTAATATTGGCCAAATGTGTTAAAAAGAGAACTAAACCACTGATCCTGGTAGGCTAATTTTAAGCTTAATTTTTATCTATGGAATAGTGGAAATATATGTAAATGTGTTAAAATGCCAACGTTTGAGATTCCTGTCCTCTATCATTTCTATTAAGGGGAGAAATTAAAACTTTCTGTTCTGAAAAGGATTTTATTCTGTAGCTGTTTGTGCAGAAACAACCTCACTTTATTGGCTTTCAATAATTTAATTTCTGGCCAGGCGCAGTGGCTCATGCCTGTAATCCCGGCACTCTGGGAGGTCGAGGTGGACAGATCACCTGACAAGACAAGCCTTTGAGACAAGCCTGGCCAACATGGTGAAACTCTGGCTATATTAAAAATAAGAAAAAATAGCCAGGCGTGGTGGCTGACGCCTGTAATCCTAGCTCCCAGGGAGGCTGAGGCAGTAGAATCACTTGAACCCAGGAGGCGGAGGCTGCAGTGAGCTGAGATGGCGCCACTGCACTCCAGCCTGGGTGATAGAGCAAGACTCTGTCTCAAAATAATAATAATAATAATAATTTCTAAAACATTTTAAAAGTACATTGCTCAATTCTGGAAGAGGGAATTTTGATCTGCAATTAGCTAGAAAATTCATATTAGCTAAAGTCTTATGTTGCTATCATGCTTAAGAGATTGTCAACATGTATTAGCCTACATACTAGGAGCCACTAACTATGCTAAATTTTTTCATGTAATTTCTCAGTTAATTAACCTAATTTAGGCTAGGATTTACAATAAGGACCTCTGTACCACCTCACTTTGGCCAAGTTAGATAAAATTCTTACATATTCACTTGCCTTCTACAACTCATACAGCAGCAAGTTAATGCTCATTTAAGAAACCACAGGTAAGTGTATTAGATAGCCAGAGAGGTGTCTAATAGCTACCCAAACATTTCTACATGGAAATCTCACAGTTAGACTTTAGGAAATAAGTGCTTAGAGGCCACTATAGGGCCAGGCGTGCCGGCTCATGCCTGCAATCCCAACATTTTGGAATGCTGGCCACCAGGATTGCTTGAGGCCAGTTAAGAACAGTTTGGGCAACACAGCAAAACCCCACCTCTACAAAAAATAAAATAAAACAGTGGCCACTGGCCACAATCTTCTCTCTTTTTCACAGATTGTTCAAAACACAATTCATACCCAAAGGAAAAGAAAGCATTACATTAAAAAGACACCTGAACTTGTATGTTGACTGCAGCACTATTCACAATAGCAAAGTCATGGAACCCACCTAAGTGTCTACCAACAGATGATTAGTCAAAGAAAATGCGGTGCATATATACAATGTGGAACACTATGAAATGTTAAAAAAGAATAAAATCACCAGGCATGGTGGCTCACACCTCTTAATCCCAGCACTTTGGGAGGCTGGGGCAGGCGGATCACGAGGTCAGGAGTTTGAGAACAGCCTGGCCAATACGGTGAAACCTTATCTCTACTAAAAATACAAAAATTATCCAGGCATGGTGGTGTATGCCTGTCCCAGCTACTCAGAAGGCTGAGGCAGAAGAATCTCTTGACTTCAGGAGGCGGAGGTTGCAGTGAGCTGAGATTGTGCCACTGTACTCCAGCCTGAGCATCAGAGCAAGACTCCGTCTCAAAAGCAATAAAATAAAAAGAATGAAATCATGTGTTTTGTAGCAACATGAATGGAGCTGGCGGCCATTATCCTAAGTGAACACAGTGGCAGAAAATCAAGTACCACACGTTCTCACTTAGAAGTGGATACACATGGACATCAAGATGGAGATAACAGACACTGGGAACTCCAAAAAGGGGTAGCATGGGAGGGGAGTGAAGGTTTAAAAATTATCTACTGGGTACCCTGTTCAATATCTGGGTGATGGGTACACTAGAAGTCCAATCTCCACCATTACTCATGAAATACCCATGTAACAAATAAGCATATGTACCCTCTGAATCTAAAATTAAAAAAAAAAATTCAACATCACTGCTGGCACATAAGAGATAATTAAGTAGTAAACCCTATGTAAATAACAGATAGATCACAGAATCTGGCTATTTCATGAAAAGCATCTCACGAAGCAGAAATGAGTAGGCCTTTTTTTCAGAAAAAGACAAAGCTGCACTTGATTTATATAATTACAGACTTCACAAATAAATATATTATAAAATACATAAAATTACATACAAAGTTTTACATATATTTATAGTTTACATAATTTATTTTCTGAATATAAAAAAAATTTACGATTTACTATTATGACTTTGGAAACCGTTCTGAAGACAAAAGCCATCATTTGAAAGCTACGTTTGAGTTTCTGTTACTGGGTCAACAAGTAAAATAGCACCTGAATTGTACATTACAGTTTTTTTTTTTTTTTAAAGTCCTATATATTATAAAAAGAAGATGATGTGTACATCTAACCTCCCCCACACTCATTATTGGGAATAACAAAAAATTGGTAGGTGAACAAATGATCTGAAAGAAAAGAAATCCTATACAAAAAATAAAGTAACAAAAATAGGTGACTATTGGTTGAAAATGTCACAAAATGAAATCTACCTAGCCAAGCACTAAGTCAGAGAGTTTTAATTATTTGTATCAGGACCTTTTTAAACTCTTTTTTTTTTTTGAGACAGAGTCTCGCTCTGTCACCCAGGCTGGAATGCATTGTTGCAACTTTGGCTCACTGCAACCTTTGCCTCCTAGGTTCAAGCAATTCTCCCACGTCAGTCTACTCAGTAGCTGAGATTACAGGCACATGCCACCATGCCTGGCTAATTTTTGTATTTTTAGTAGAGACAGGGTTTCACCATGTTGGTCAGACTGGTCTTGAACTCCTGGCCTCAATGATCCATCCACCTTGGCCACCCAAAGTGCTGGAATTATAGGTGTGAGCCTCTGCACCCAGCCCAAACTCTTAAAAATTATGCAGAGGCCAGGTGCAGTGGCTTACAACTATAATCTCAGCACTTTGGGAGGTTGCGGCAGAAGGATCACTTGAGGCCAGAAGTTTGCGATAAGCCTGGGCAACATAGTAAGATCCTGTCTCTATATAAAAAATAAATTTTTAAAAATTATGGAGGACCCTAAGAGCTTTTATTATGTAGGTTATGTTCATCAATATTTACCATAATTAATATTAAAACCAAGACTTGTGAATGTATTTATGAGCTCATTTTTTAAAATAAGCCATTTTATGTTTATGTAAATGTATTTTAACAGAAACAGCTATATATGATTTAAAATTTTAAACATTTAGAAAGAAGAGTAGCCCCATTTACATTTTTGCAAATCTCAACATCTTACTGAACAGAAGACAACTAGATACTCATTTATCTTTTTAGACATTCAATTTGTTGCATTATGTTCTTTAGGCAAAAGTACATGGAAAAAAAAAACAGCCTCGCCGGGCGCGGTGGCTCACGCCTATAATCCCAGCACTTTGGGAGGCCGAGGCGGGTGGATCACGCGGTCAAGAGACCGAGACCATCCTGGTCAACATGGTGAAACCCCGTCTCTACTAAAAATACAAAAATTAGCTGGGCATGGTGGCGTGCGCCTGTAGTCCCAGCTACTCGGGAGGCTGAGGCAGGAGAATTGCTTGAACCCAGGAGGCGGAGGTTGCGGTGAGCCGAGATCATGCCACTGCACTCCAGCCTGGGTAACAAGAGTGAAACTCCGTCTCAAAAAAAAAAAAAAAAAAAAACACAGCCTCACAGTGACATCAAACCACAAAAAAGAAAACCTCATAAATGCCTCTAAGAGGGACTCAGGGACTCCCAGAAGTCCACAAACCACACTCTGAGAACCACAACACTAAGTATATGGTAGCTGCTCAATAAACTTAGCGATTGATACGGAAATAACAAAAGCAGTTATGAGACAAGTACTTAAAAAGCATGCTTACTATACTGCTAGGGTGTAAAGGATTAACATGATAAATACAGTGTAAAACTCGTATTTTACAACTCAAGGAGACAGAATAAAATCACCTTCATATAGCAAATAGCCACATTCTTAGACATACCCCAATAATAACTGTCTCTCAAAATGGAAGATACTTTTAACCCTTTGCCCATTTAGAAAAAAAACGTGTAGCTTGCTGCCAGCACTCATTTAATTTTACATAAACATGCTCACTGAGGCTGAAGCAAACATGATCTTCAATGTAAAAATAAAATATAAAAACTGTTCTTGGAGTTATTATTATTTTTTTAGAGACGTTGTCTTGCTCTGTTGCCCAGGCTGGAGAGCAATGGTACAATCTTGGCTCACTGCAACCTCCACCTCCTGGGTTCAAGTGATTTTCCTGCCTCAGCCTCCCAAGTAGCTGGGATTACAGGTGCGTGCCACCACGCCCAGCTAACTTTTTGTATTTTTCTTAGAGACAGGGTTTCACCGTGTTAGCCAGGATGGCCTCAATCTCCTGGCCTTGTGATCCACCTGCCTCAGCCTCCCAAAGTGCTACAAATACAGGTGTGAGCTACTGTACCCAGCCTCTTGGAGTTACTTCTAAACAGAACATCAGAATTGTATGAATCATCAGAGTTGTCTATTTTAAAAAAAATCAGATTCATCAAATGAATCTTTGGCCAACAACTGTTTGAGAACGACATTAACATCATGTGCAGGAATGCTATTTTCTAGGATTTGACATTTTCAGCAATGAAGAATTACTGTATTTTGTAAATGAAAATACCACTCCTAACACCAGAATGCTATACATAGAATGATGTCTTTTGTTTCCAAAGTCAATATACTATAGCAATGCGAAAATAATGGTAAAAACTGGGTATTTTGTGGCAAAGTTATCTCAGGGTAAACACTGACCGTAAGCACTACTGGTGAGTATTCTCAGGATAGAGAGGAAAAGGGTTAAAAATGGCTGCATCGGTTGGGTGCAGTGGCTCATGCCTGTGATCCCAGCACTTTGGGAGGCCAAGTCGGGCAGATCATCTGAGGTCAGGAGTTTAAGACCAGCCTGGCTAACGCGGTGAAATCTTGTTTCTACTAAGAATACAAAAAATTAGCCAGACGTGGTGGTGCGAACCTGTAATCCCAGCTATGCAGGAGGCTGAGGCCGGAGAATCATTTGAGCCCGGGAGGTAGATGATGCAGTGAGCTGAGATCACGCCACTGCACTCCAACTTGGGCAACAAAAGCAGAACTTCATCTCAAAATAAATAAATTAATAAATAAAATAGTTGCATCATCTATATATATAGAGAGAGAGAATAGGCAAATTCATAAATAGAATAGTGGTTACCAGGACCCAGAAGGAGGGAACATGGGGAGTTATTGTTCAATGGGTTCAGAGTTTCTGTTTGGGATGATGAAAAAGTTCTGGAAATGGATAGTGGTGACTGTTGCATAACACTGCAAATATACTTAATGTCATTGAATTGCACACTTAAAAATTGTTAAAATGGTGAATTTTACGTTATGTATATTCTACCTTAATTTTATAAAACAAATATTAAATATTTTAAAAAACTGAAACATAGACCACTTAAAAATATACAAGGTTGGGCCGGGCACAGTGGCTCATGCCTGTAATCCCAGCACTTTGGGAGGCTGAGGCATGTGGATTGCCTGAGCTCAGGAATTCGACACCAGCCTGGGCAACACGGTGAAACCATCTCTACAAAAAATACAAAAAATCAGTCGGGCATGGCAGTGCACACCTATGGTCCCAAATACTCAGGAGGCTAAGGCAGGAGAATCGCTTGAACTTGGGAGGTGGAGGTTGCAGTGAGGCAAGATTTGCGCCACTGCATTCCAGCCTGGGTGACAGAATGAGTGAGACTCCATCTCAAAAAACAAACAAACAAACAAACAAACAAACAAAAAGGCTGCCCTGAAACCACAAGATTTAAAGTAGTAATGTCTTTTGTTTACTTTAAATGTACTTAATGGTACATTTAAACAAAATAAATCTTTCAAAAAATAGAGGGTATGAACACCAGCTTGAACTATTAAGGGAACTAGATATCTGAAAAATGGAATTGTGAAGAATATCTTATTACTTACCTGCAACATGCTGACTATCTCAACTTTGTTGAAGAAAATAAAAGACGTGAGAGTAGAAAGAAAATTCTCTTCAAAAACAGATGGTGTGGGCAAAATAATGTCCTGAATGTACTGTACCCTGTAAGTCTGATGTATTTTTTGCCTTAGTTCAGAGTCTGTTATTGGTATAACTTCCTTAAACTTTGCAGTTTTGGTCAAGAATTCTCTATGTCTTTTTGGCTGAGCCAAAGCAGGGTCATATTCAAGGCATCCCACGACATCCATGATACACTCATCAGAAAACATTACCTCAAAAAGAGTTGCCTTATTTAGAAATAAGATTCCTCTAATAATTTCATACAAATGGTGTAAGCCTTCAGTGTTTTCTAGGTTCTCACAAGCTTGGAACAGCTGCAGTAGTTTTTTAATATAGCCTTCATTTTCCAGGGCGAGAGCCAGCTTTTCCCGACGGATAGGTGAGGAGAGCACTGAGGTAACTAAGTCAGCAATCTCTTCAAGTTTATTGAGTTCACATGTGGGCAGGTCAATCAGATGACTAGTTTCAGGCATTTCTTCAAATCGTTCTTCTTCGGATTCATCAATGAGGTCCTGTGTGACTTCCACTGATGGGTCTTTACCTTGAACCTAAAAATATCCAAGTATACAGCTAATTACCTTAAAATACAAAAGAACTCAAAATTTTGGAAATCAAATCCCTGACCATTGAATTTAAGTAAATATTATACAAAGAATAAATACTAACAGTCACTATTTATTATTATTATTATTTTCTGAGATGGAGTCTCGCTCTCTCCCCCAGGCTGGAGTGCAGTGGCAAGATGGCGTCTCACTCTCTCCCCCAGGCTGGAGTGCAGTGGCACAATCTTGACTCACCGCAACCTCCGCCTTCTGGGTTCACACAATTCTCCTGCCTCAGCCTTCTGAGTAGCTGGGATTACAGGCGTCTACCACTATGTCCAGCTAATTTTTCATATTTTTAGTAGAAACGGGATTTCACCATGTTGGCCAGGCTGGTCTCGAACTCCTGACCTCATGATCCACCCGCCTCGGCCTCCCAAGGTGCTGGAATTACAGGTGTGAGCCATCATGCCTGGCCTATTATTATTATTATTTTTCGAGATGGGGTTTCACCATGTCGGTCAGACTGGTCTTGAACTCCCGATCTCAGGTGATCTGCCCACCTTGGCCTCCCAAAGTGCTGGGATTACAGGCGTGAGCCACCATGCCCGGCCTATTATTATTTTTAATAGAAACAGGATCTAGCTCTGATGCCCAGGATGAGGTGCAGTGGTGTGATCACAGCTCACTGTCACACTAAATTCCTGGGCTCAAGCAATCCTCCTGCCTTTGCCTCCCAAGTGCCTGAGACAACAGGCATGTGCCACTACACCTAGCTAACATTTTACTTTTTGTGGAGACAGTGTCTACTGCCTCAGATACCTAAAGTGCTGGGATTACAGTCGTCAGCCACTGTGCCTGGCCTAGACTTCACTTTTAATTAGTAGTCACTGGCCAGGCACAGTGGCTTACGGCTGTAGTCCCAGCACTTTAGGCAGCTGAGGCAGGTGATCACTTGAGATCAGGGGTTCAAAACCAGCCTGGGCAACATGGTGAAGCCCCGTCTCTACTAAAAATACAAAATTTAGCCAGGCATGGTGGTATATGCCTGTAGTCTTAGCTACTTGGGCGGCTGGGGCAGGAGAACTGCTTGAACCTGGAAGGTGGAGGTTGCAGTGATCTGAGATCACATAACTGCACTCCAGCCTGGGTGACAGAGTAAAAGTTGGTCTCAAAAAAAAATAATAATAATAAAAGGTGAAGTCTAGTAGGGGAAAATACACAAAATTTAGGTTCAATTATTTGAATCTAAATAAGTGACTACATATAATTTCACATATGAAATTCCCAACCTATAAGTTGAAGTTATCTCTGATCTCTGATAACCTGGATATTTCAGCTGATATTATATAGATTTATGAAGCTAAGTTATGTAATAACCACACAGTTATTTAATAATTTCACTACACCTAATAATTCTGAATTTCATAGGAGGTAATTTTTCTGTTTATCCTCAAAAATCACTAATTATCACTCTTAAAGCAACCTATCACATCATCTTTGGCTTGACAAGGACACTACTGTAGAGTTCAAACCAAAAAACCTATTCCTCTATATTCAGAGTGAGAAAATACAGTCTCCTCCCTCAAATTACTTTTGAAGTTGACTTCTGAAAAAATATTTGCTTTTGCCATGAACCTAAAACTACTCTAAAAAAATACTCTGGGCCGTGCGGTAGTTCACACAGTAATCCCAGCACTTTGGCAGGCCAAGGCAGGTAGACTGCCTGAGGTCAGGAGATTGAGACCAACCTGGCCAAAATGGTGAAACCCCCGTCTCTGCTAAAAATACAAAAATTAGCTAGGTGTGGTGGCATGTGCCTTAAGTCCTAGCTACTTGGGAAGCTGAGGCAGAAGAATCACTTGAACCTGGGAGGCGGAGGGTGCAGTGAGCCAAGGTTGCACCGTTGTACTCTAGCCTGGGCAACAAGAGGAAAACTCCATCTTAAAA
>NW_016107458.1:4546025-4554250 GCF_001604975.1 Cebus imitator
AAAAAAAAAAAAAAAAAAAAAAAGAGAAAGAAAAAAAAATCTGGTTTTTAAAAATCAGGCATTCATTTAACATCTATGATAAAGCCCCCAAGTTCTAATATCTAGATAAAAATCACAACATAACAAACAACTAACAGTTTTATGATTCAGGTTGACAGCTCAAGATAAGCATGGCTAACATAAATTTTCTACAAAAAATTACTCAACAACAAAAAATGTTCAGAGGCACAAGAATCGCTTATACCCGGGAGCCAGAGGTTGCAGAGAGCCACGATCACGCCACTGAACTCCACCCTGGGTGACAGTCTCAAAAAAAACCAAAGTTTAGAAATTTCCTCTTCACGAAATTTTTCTAATTCCTAAGCCAGGTGTGTGGCACGCACCTGTAGTCCCAGCTACTTGGGAAGCTGAGACAGAAGGATCGCTAGAGCATGGGAGTTCCAGGCTGCAGTGAGCTGTGATTTTGTCACTGTACTCTAGCCTAGGCAACCGAGTGAGACCCTGTCTCAAAAAGGTAATTCTGGCCAGGCATGGTGGCTCATGCCTGTAATCCCAGCATTTTGGAAGACCGAGGAAGGTGGATCACTTGGGGTCAGGAGTTCAAGACCAGCATGACCAACATGGTGAAACCCTGTCTCTACTAAAAATACAAAGATTAGCTGGGTGTGGTGGCATGCACCGGCAATCCCAGCTACTTGGGAAGCTGAGGCAGGAGAACCGCTTGAACCCAGGAGGCAGAAGTTGCAGTGAGCCGATATCGCACCATTGTACTCCAGCCTGGGTGACAGAGCAAGACTGTCTCAAAAAATAACATTAACATAAAATAAATAGAATAGAAAGAAATAAAATAAATTACATTCCCTTCCAGCTTGGTCCCTGAATGACTCTGATGAGTAGGGCCCCTTCCCCAATTGGTCAAACAGCATTAAGGAGAAATCAACTTTTGTTATGGCAAGCCATTGACATTTTAGGTTCATATTACTACAACACAATCTGATCATAACATCTTAAAGACAGCCAATGAACTGTGCTATACGGGTTCGCCATAAATTCACACTATCAATAGGGTTTTTCAATTAAAGTTCTCTATTCCATAATCCTATTGTCGTCCCTTATAGCTGCTACTTAAAATTTTTTTTTTTACTTCCCAACTTCTCAAACATTACATTCACCTTTAAGTCTCAGAAGATGTGAAGGCTTCTTCCTTCGACTAAAAAGTCCAACAGTACTCAACCTTCTCTAACATTTCTCCATCTCACAACTTACCTTCAGGCATTTCCTTCATTGATTCAAAGAAAATGTCCATACCATCTCTTAAGGTTAACATTTTGAAAGGTAATTCTATACTTAATGCTTTCTGAAAGCTCAACATATAAAAATTATCTTGGCTCTTGTTTTTATAATTTCTTTCTCTCCAATGGTTCCTTCTATTTCATCATTCTCCATTCCCTTTAAGACACTCTGAACTCTCTGAACAATCAAACTTTTGCAGAAAAACTGTTTTGTACTATTTCTTATTATAAGAGATTAAGAAATAACTAAGTAATATGGCTCTTAATAAAACTGAAATTGTTCTTTCAAAGATCAGCAATGACTTCCCAGAACTGAAAAACTAAAACATGACATATGATTTTGTGAAATATCATGCAGTAGTTCATGCAGTAGTTTGGAGCAAAAACTATATATTCAGCAACATGCATAGATTTAAAGGAGTACTGTGTTGTGCAATAAAGAGTTAACTTTTCTGGACCATCAGAGTGGCTACATCTAATATCTCTTCCAAAGGTGGACAAGTTTGAATAAAAATCAATGACAAGAATAAAAATAAAATAAAATAAAAATCAATGACAAAATGAGTAATGTAGCAAAGAAAATCCAGTATTAATATTGGTGCCTAAGCTGGGCACTGTGGCTCATGCCTGTAATCCCAACACTTTGGGAGGCTGAGGTGGGTGGATCACGAGCTCAAGTGTTCAAGATCAGCCTGTGAAACATGGTGAAACCTCACCTCTACAAAAAATAAAAAAAATTAGCCAGGCATGGTGGCACAGATCTGTAGTCCCGGTTATTAGGAAGGCTGAAATGGGAGAATCCCTTGAGCCTGGGAGGCAGAGGTTGCAGTGAGCCGAGATCCCACCACTGCACTCTGGCCTGGGGAGAGCCAGACCATGTCTCAAAAAAAAACCCCCAAAAACATTGATGCCTCAGGAAAGGCTGAAGGCAAGTGATGACACTGTCTCTTAGCTCAGTTCCTGGAAGGGTGAAGCAATAGGTCTGCCAAGAGCAACCCTCCTCTTAGAACCTAACAAAGTCAAATGGGAGCCTGTAAGCTCTGAAGAGTGACGCTGCTCTCGGAAACATTTTGTCATACAATATGAGGATAAACCAGACCAACTGTTAATGGCTAAGTGGGATTCTAGTAATATGCCAGGTTATATCTACTACCATACTATGATACGGTGTAACACTATTATTGTTGATTCAACCACCTCATCTACATAAATCTTACGGTAATACTCTTAGAGATGATCAAATGTATTGGGAGATTGAGTTAAAGCATCCAGAGGATATAATGCTGATAGAAAAATCACTGGCCAATGCGGCAATTATTTGAACAATAAAAATAAACTAAGGAAAAAGAAAGTCACCAGCCCTACAGAATCATGGTCTGAAACCTAAGAGAAAAAAAGAAAAAAAAAACAACTGGACTGACAAAAAGCTGGATTTTGTTGCCTATCAGTTTCTACAGTATACAGTTCTATATAAGTTTATCATAAGGTACAATCTGCAGATCAAGGAGAATAAGAAATCAAAGTAGCACAAAAACGTAAAAGTTCTGTCATGATTTTATAGGAAAAGTTAGTTGTTTCTTTAAACCTATCTCTACTCCATATTGGCCCCAAATGCTAGGCATATTCATACTGATATTATTTTTCCATCTGTGGGAGCATCTATGCTAAATGTAGATGCTCATACAAATATGATCATTTTGGTATAAGAGAGTCTTTGTCAAGGAATGGCCTGTGCAGTAAAGGACTGACCTTGCCAAAGGAAAAGTCTGGCCCTTGTCTAGTTTCAGAGAGGTAAACTTTGAGCACTCAGAATATCCTGCTTCATAACAGTGTTTTTGTTTGCCTGGGGGCCTCCACCTATGCCATACATGCTATGCTAACAAGTGGTTTACAGTGGGGGCCTTGGACCCCAAGATATCTTTGACCTCTGGAGGTGCTGGAATAAGGTCAGCCACACAGGCAGTCAGCCATGCTTATGTGAACCCTAATCCCCAGTGAAAACCCTAGAAACAAAGGTTTGGGTAAACTCTCTAGTTGGCAATACTGAATGTGTGCGGCCGTATATCACTGCTGGGAGAAGTAAGTGCTGTCTGCATGATTCCACTGGGAGACAGAATTGGAAGCTGAAGCCTTAAACTCTCCTAGACTCTACCCTATGCACCTTTTCCCATTGGTGATTTGAATCTGCATCATTTTGCTATAATAAACTGTAACTATGAGTGTAACAGGTATGCTGAATGCTGTGAGTCTTTCCAATGAATTATGGAAATTGAGAGTGGTCTTAGAGACCTCCTGAACTACCTAAGTGAAAATAGTAATAAATTTCCACAAAAATTTCTAGAACAAATACCTTTGTTTTTTTTTTTTGAGACAGAGTCTTATTCTGTCACCCAGGCTGGAGTGCAGTGGCACAATCTCAGCTCACTGCAACCTCCACCTCCCAGGTTTGAGTTACACACCTGCCTCAGGCTCCCTAGTAGATGGGACTACAGGCACGCGCTATCACACCCAGTTTATTTTTGTATTTTGAGTAAAGACAAGGTTTCACCGTGGTAGCCAGGCTAGTCTTGAACTCCCGAACTCAGGTGATCTGCCCACCTTGGCCTCCCAAAGTGCTGGGATTACAGGTGTGAGCCACCGTGTCCAGCTGGACAAATACATTTATATCCAAGAACATATATTAAAAAGTAGGTGTTGACATATGGGGGCGGGGTGGTAGGATGGGACAAGGTATAATCTAATATAGTAATCACTAGAATAAATTATCCACCATATAAATCTATGTTCTAGCAGATATGTAAATCAACACTCTAGTTCTAAATAAAAGATGTTTATCTTCTGCAAATCTAAAACTATTCTAAAACAAAAGGTTTCTTTTAAAAAATTCTAGTTACTTAAGAGTTACCACATATTCTACATAGCCTGCTACATTATAAGTTCTACATAAACTGAATTCATGAATACTGTTGATCATTAGTGCCTGGTACGGTATTCATAAACATTAGGTAAACGTATGACCAAGTATTTATTTTTTAAAGCTAAAAGCCTGGCTTAATCTTCTTTTAGTTTGTTTATAGTACCTGACATTCTATAATATAAGGTATTAATTATGAGCATATGCTATAAAAATCTAAAGTGGTAAAATAAAACTATGACAAAGTTTATAAAAAATTTAAAATAATTTGTTGTAGAATATAAACAATTTCAAGTTAAATTATCAAGTCTCACACTAAGACACTCTCTCTCCACATCCTAATACATACATTTGAAGTAAAAAGGAAACAAAAATTCAAGAAAAGATGCAAATGTTAAGTTAAATATTAAAAAAAAAAAACTTACCTGACATATTTTTTCCCAGATCTCATCACAGCCAGCTTTTTCCTGAAAACTCAGAGCCAAATCATAGTTCTCTGCTTCTGACCAAACAATTAATGTATCCTGTTTAAAAATAAATGTTTCTACATCATCATACTAGAAAAGAAATATCTGCAAAGTATAAATAAAAATCAAGAGGACTGGAAACAGCACAGCAATGACAAATGCCTGGGATAAGGGCAATTAATGTATATTTGATTGGCATTATTAGTAATACATGGGCAATAAAATAGTAACTTTGGTACTAAAAATGACATTGAGCAATTTTCCAAAACAAAAAAATATTAAAACAGGTTAGTAGGCTCTGATTCATGTTACCCAAATTAAATTTATAAAAAGGCTAGCCACTCTTGGCCAAAACTGTAACATAGAAATTCCAACCATCTACTTTCTGTTGCTTCCAGAAAACCAGCTGTTCCATTCACTAACCACCTACGTATTTATCCTTCCCTTTGAGTTGGTTAAAAGTGAGCTAACTAATACCCGAAAATAGGTTAAGGCTTAACTCTATTTTTGCCTTTTTTTTTTAAATCTGGAAAAGACTTCAGGATCTTAAGAAATGCAACACCATGGTGAAACAAAGCTATCTGCTCTTATTTACAAGAGCTTCCAACAGCCCCCAGTTCAGTACCTTAGGCTGTAGAAAAATTAGCCCAAGGTTGAGGTAAGCAGTCTCCTAGAATGTCTTCAATTATATGCCTACCAAAAGGTTAGTCACGCTAGAAGGCTGTCAACCCTTGTATTAGAAACTAAGGTTTAGATTTAAAACAAAACACACACACACACACACACACACACACACACACACACACAAATATACATATATATATTCTGTTGTTGTTGTTCCCCCTTGAAACAGGGTCTCGCTCTGTCACCAAGCTAGAGTGTAGGGGTACAATCATGACTAACTGTAGCCTTGACCTTCGAGGCTCCAGCAATCCTCCCACCTCAGCCTCCCAAGTAGCTGGGACTACAGGTATACAAACTATGCCACACTAAGTTTTTGTAGAGACAGAGTTTCACCATTTTGCCCAAGTTGGTCCGGAACTCCAATTCCTGGGCTCTAGTGATCTGCTCGCCTCAACCTCCCAAAGTGCTGGGATTACAGGTGTGAGCCACTGCACCCAACCTCCACACACATTTTTAAACACTAAAAACACTGTAATACTCAAATGAAATAAACAATCTTTTAAGGATATATAACAAAGTTTAATATGGCTAAAACTTTTTCAAAAAAATACACACAAATTGAGTTTATACTCTACCAAAAATATAATCTATAAAACACCTTATATTTAATAATTTGTTTGTTTAGTACTTATAAATATTATGACCTGACACGAAGAAATAAAAACTAAAAGTCATCCCCAGATCAAAGACAAAGTTTTGAAAATGGGAACATTTCAGTACTTACTGGCTTTAAACAGTAAATGAAAAATATTCTTTAATTAATTAAGGCCTCAGATTAATATTTCTTATTTTCTGTGTAATCAGGTAAAAATAGCTAGAGATCTGTGTGCTACCTTCTTCCTGGTTATTCTTTCTGGAAGAGCAACTTGCTACCAGAGTTAGCCTAAAATTCTATCAAGTCACTCCTTTGCTTAAAATCTTTCAGTTTCAGCCAGGCGCAGTGGCTCACGCCTGTAAGCATAGCACTTTGGGAGGCCAAGGCAGGCGGATCACGAGGTCAAGAGATCAAGACCATCCTGGCCAACAAGGTGAAACCCCATCTCTACTAAAAATACAAAAATTAGTTGGGCGTGATGGCACACGCCTGTAGTCCCAGCTACTTGGAGGCTAAGGCAGGAGAATCACTTGAACCCCGAGGCAGACGTTGCAGTGAGCCGACATCGTGCCACTGCACTCCAGCCTGGTGACAGAGTAAGACTTTGTCTCAAAACAAACAAACAAACAAACAAACAAAAAAACCCTTAGTGTCTCTTATCATCCACAAAAGTTTTTAAACATTTTTTTAAAAAACCAGAACCCCTTCTACAGACAAAAATTTACTGAGAACCTCCATATATAAAAAAGATAAAAACAGAGCTACTCTGGTCAGCACTGGTTAAAGCATCAGGGTACCCACTCAGGCTCCCTACATTCCGAAGTCATCTTCTTAGGCCTTCCACAAAGTGGCTTCATGAACAGTGATCTCCAAAATATTTTTGACTGCACCTCAATTCACTTATATATTATATACAAGTATATATTAGTATATTAATGCATATAAAATACATGTTGAAATAGAAGAGGCTTATAAGAAGATAACATAAGCAAAATTTTTAAATGTTTGAATTTTAAGACCCAATATACACGGCTCAAGCCTGTAATTTTAGCATTTTGGGAAGCTAAGGCAAGTGGATCACTTGAGCCCAGCAGTTTAAGACAGCCTGGCCAATGCAGTGAGACTCCCATATCTAATTTTTTAAAAAAATTATGTTTAATAACTGAACTTTTTGAGAGGGATAACTTCTTGTCAGATCTATTTAATAACTGTTTCTGTTTTGTCACACGGTCAACAGTTTTTACTAGCAGTAAATATATATTTAACCATTATCTAGTTCATTTGTACTTATATCATTACCAACCCCTTTTAAAGCACATATCCATTTTGTTTGAGTTTACTAAATATTTGCAGTTATTTCCACACATAGGCTACAATAATTCACAAAAGGTAAGTGTGAGAATATAGGAATAAACTGTTTCTCATACTAGTCTCACAACACAAACCACTGCTGTCACCTTCGTCACCAAGAAGTACGGTGATTTCTTCCCACTGATAATCAGTTCCACACTGGACACCAGATGGGTGTTCCCCAATTCACCTTCGACAGTTTACCTGGAGATAGTGTCAGATCCCACAGTTGAGGGCTCAGTCCTATAAGACTGTCTCCTACTTCTAATGCCAATTGCAAGCATGGGTTGTTTTACCTATGTTTACAACCAAATGCCTATAATCAGCCTTCCCATGACCCCCTCCTTGGATTTGATTAATTTGCTAAAGTAGCTCACAAAACTCAGGGAAACAGTTATATTTACTGGTTTATTATAATATAAAGGATATTTTAAAGGATACAAATGAAGAGGGGCATAGAGCAAGGTATTGGGTAAGAGGCTCAAAGGTTGCATTCCCTCCCTGGGCACATCAACCTCCAAGAACGTCCACTTGGTTATCTGGAAGCTCTCCAAAACCAGTCCTACTGGGCTTTTATGGAGGCTTCATTAAACAGGTATTATTAAATAAATCACTGGCCACTGGTGATTAACAAACCCTCAGCCTCTCTCCCCTCCTGGAGGTTGGGGGATGAGGTTCAAAGCCCCAATCTTCTAATCATGCTTTGGTCTTTCTGGAGACTAGATCTACAGATAGTACTACCTACAGTTAGGTCTATGGATATTACTAACAGAATGAAACCTAAAACCCTTTATCCAGCCATCCAATGCCCTTTCCATTTTGGCTACCATCAATGTTCTGAGAAAAGGTCCAGGTAAACAATAAAATCTGAATTAAGGCAACTGAGCACCTTTTCATCATTACTTTCTTTTGATGTTTTTTTT
>NW_016107458.1:4554330-4561998 GCF_001604975.1 Cebus imitator
TGCAGTGGTGTGATCCTGGCTCACTGCAACCTCCATCTCCAGGGTTCAAGTGATTCTACTGCCTCAGTCTCCTGAGTAGCTTGGATTACAGGAGTGTGCCCCCACACCCAGCTAATTTTTGTGTTTTTAGTAGAGACAGGGTTTCATCATGTTGGCCAGGGTGGTCTTGAACCCCCAACCTCAGGTGATCTGCCCGCCATGGGCTCCCAAAGTGCTGGAATTACAAGTGGGAGCCACCGCACCTGGCCCCTCACTCTTGACTTTTTAAATCTGATTTAGTTAAAATACCAGAAACTAAATGGCATTTATATTTAGAGTTGTTTTCCAATGCTGAGGACTGACCTTGGGAAATAGTTAATGGTTACTGATCTTCCTTCTTCCTGATTACCAATACCTGATCCATCGCATGCCCTGTCAATACTACCTTCAATATATATCACAAAATCCATTCATCTCTGTCCATCTCCATCACCTCATTCCAATCCAACATTATCTTTTGCTTGGAGTATGCAGCAATCTCATTTGAGTTTCCCACTTTTTGCTTCTTTTCAATTCCACTGATTGATACTATTATTTTGAGTCATGTCATTGCTCTGCATAAACTCTTCCAAAGATTTCAACTGTACTTTAAAAATCCCAACTAGGCTGGATATAGAGGCTCATGCCTGTAATCCCAGGACTTTGGGAGGCCAACAGAGAACTGTTTGAGCACAGGAGTTTGAGACCAGCCTGGGCATCATAGTGAGACCTCATCTCTACTAAAAAACATTAGCTGGGTGTGATGGTGTGCACCTGTAGTCCCGGCTACTCAGAAGGCTGAGGGGGAAGGATCACTTGAATCTGGAAGGTCAAGGCTGCAGTGAGATGTGATCATGCCACTGAGCTCTTGCCTGGGAGACAGTCTCATCTCATTTCAAAACTACCCCCACCCCTGAAAAAAATCAAAACTAGATAGTGTCCAGCCCAGAAGCAGCACTCAATGAGTTATTTCTAGATGAATGAGCAAACGTAGTCATATCAACAAGACTCAGTCTTGAGCTCCGTTCTCTTCTCAATTTATAGCTACCACCTCAAAGGAGGTCACCTTGCAGCTAAAAATTCATAATCCATTTGATTATTTTAAGGCTGGAGTGCAGATAGCTATTCACAGGTGTGATCATCACGAACTACAGCCTCAAACTCCTGGTCTCAAGCGATCCTCCTACCTCAGCCCCAAAAAGCTGAGACTACTACAGGCACACCAGGCCTTTTATGATTCTTTTTTTTTTTTTTTTTGAGATGGAGTCTCGCTTTGTTGCCCAGGATGGAGTGCAGTAGCGTGATCTTGGGTCGCTTCAACCTCTGCCTCCCAGGTTCAAGTGCTTCACCTGCCTCAGCCTCCTGAGTAGCTGGGATTACAGGTGCATGCCACCACACTTGACTAATTTTTGTATTTTTAGCAGAGATGGGGTTTCACCATGTTGGTTAGGCCGGTTTCCAACTCCTGACCTCATGATCTGCCCACCAGCGCCTCCAAAGTGCTGGGATTACAGGCGTGAGCCACCACGCCTGGTTGGTCTTTTATTATCTGAAATTAAAATCTCCTACCAGAAACTCTTACCCTATCTCTGTTCCCAGATGTTCGTTTTAAGACCTTTTCATGGGCTGGGTGTGGTGGCTCATGCCTGCGATCCCACCACTTTGGGTGGCCAAGGTGGGTGGGCTGCTTGAGCTCAGGAGTTCAAGATCAGCCTCCAGCAACATGGCAAAATCCCTTATCTACAAAAAATTGGCCGTGCATGGTGTGCACACCTGTAGTCCCAGCTACTCAGGAGGCTGAGTTGGGAGCCTGAGCCTGGGAAGTCGACTGCAGGGAGCCACGGCCGCGCCACTGCACTCCAGCCTTGGCAACAGAGCAAAACTGTGTCTCAAAAAAACAAAAACAAAAAACAACTTTCCATTTATTTTACTAACACTTCAAAGCCCGAAAAAACAGAAACAAAAAACATCTTTCCATTTATTTTACTATCACTTCAAAGCCCAAATGAAAAAGAAAAAAAAAAAGCAAAGCACAAACCAGTAGTATGCTACTATTTATACCAATAAAAGGGAAAAATATATATGATTGTATGCATATTTGCTTACATATGTGTACCTCCAGCAAGATATGGAAGAAACTGGTCATGTGAGTGGCCTCTAGCAAGGGAAACTGTATGGACAGAATCTGGTGTGGGAAAGAGACTTCACTAAATACCTTTAGAATTTTTAACTGGGCTAATATATTATATACTAAAAAGTTTTGTGTGTGTGTGTGTGTGTGTTTTTAAATAAACCTCAAACCAAAAGATTAATGTAAACCTGCTTCACTTCCCACTTCCTGGAAAGAACCATTATTTTCCTGGCCAGACTCAAAAACACTACCAGTGACCTTTGATTCCTTCTCTTTCACATTTAATCATTTACCAAATTTTCCAGCACTTTCTTGAAAATATATTGGAGCTCTGTTCCTTCTTTTGGTGTCCATTTACCATGGTGGAATAGACTTTCATTCTTTGTATCTCAATTACTGCAGAAGGTCTTGCCACTCAAAGCTCTTCTACTCCCTCCCTCCCATTTATTATCCATGATATTGCCACACTTGTATCACGTTAGGCCCCTATTTAAGAACCTATAACATCCCCTTCTAAACCTGTGTATTATCATATTTGGGATTAAGGGGAGGGGAGAAACCTCTGCTGTAAATAGACTTAATACCTTTTGTAGCAGGTATATTTCCTTCCTTATCACAATTCCTTCCACTACCAACACCAAAAATGAAGTTTTTCTTAATGATTCCAGCTTACATTAACCACTTCCTTAATTTTCTACCGCTCAAATCTGTGGAATACAAGTTTGCTTTTTATATTTTGTGTTGGCACACACCTGCTGTATAATCTTAGTCAAGGATCTTACCCTTTCCGTACCTTTGTTGCCCCATGTGTGAAATGCTTTCACTGGCTTTCAGTGAAGGCTGTGGTAAAACACTGTAGCAGCTATCTTATTATATCATTCTATATCTGTTTCACCTGTTATATCTTGCTTCCAAATAAAACTGCAATGAGAATTTAACTAAACCCAGTAATGCACAATTGTGTTAAATATACATTCCTATGACTCTGTTTTTGTTTTTGTTTTTTTTTTTTTTTTGAGACAGTCTTGCTCTATTGCCCATGCTGGAGTGTGGCAGCAAAATTACAACTCACTGCAGCACTGACCTCCTGGGCTCAAGTGATCCTCCCACCTCAGCTTCCCAAGTAACTGGGACTACAGGTGTGTGTCACCAGGCCCAGCTAATTTACTTTTATAGTTTTTTATAGAGAGTCTCACTATGTTGTCAGGGTGGTTCTGAACTCCTGAAGTGATCCTCCTGCCTCATTCTCCCAAAGTGTTAAGACTACAAGTGTGAGCAACTGTTCCTAGTATGTCTCTTGTTTTTTTATTATTATTTTTTAAAGATATGTTGCCCAGGCTGGGGTGCAATGGCTATGCACAGGCACAATCATAATGCATTACAGCCTCAAACTGCTGGCCTTAAGTGATCCTCCAGCCTCAGCCTCCCGTGTAGCTGGGACTACAAGCACCATACCTGGCTTTGACTCTGCTTTCAATTTTTGTATCAGTGGGACTGATTTTAAGTAATCTAAAATTTTTGTCACACATATCAAGTATGTTATTTCATGTTCTATCATATAATGATTCTCTTCTCCTTCCAACATGTTTAAATGCTTAAGTTTATTAGCTAAGTACATCTTCCATTAACTACTTCAGTATTGTGCACAGTAAGGAAGAAAGTGATGTGAATCAATGACTTTTCAATATTCAGTCATATGACACTGAACTTGATTCATTCTAACTCCTTTTAAGCTCACTATTCGGTACTTCATTTTTGATGGAAAAGATGTATCTCGAGCACCCAATTTAGTAGTTGGCTCATTTTAGAACTGTAATGTTAAAAGAAGAAAATTTATTCAATTTTTTTTTTTTTTTGCAGTGGCATGATCACAGTTTACTATAGTCTCGACCTTTCAAGCTCAAATGACCCTCCCATCTCAGCTCTCGAAGTAGCTGGCACTATATGCATGCACCACCATACCTGGCTAATTTTTGAATTTTCTTTTTTTTGTAGAGACAGTGATATTGCTATGTTGTGCAGCTGTTCTCACCTGAGTTCAAGGAATCCTCCTGCCTAGGTCTCCCAAAGTGCTGGGACTACAGGTGTGAGCCACCATGCCTGGCATAGTCAATGTATTTTAATACAGCAAAATGGCCTATAAACATCTCATTCACTTACTCATTAAGTTTTTAATAAAAAACTCACTAACGGAAAAAAAAAATTTTTTTTAACTCATTACTATAGTCCCAGCTACTGGAGAAGCTGAGGTGAGAGGATCACGATCACCTGAACCTAGGAGTACGAGTTCAGCCTGGACATCACAGCAAGATCCCATCTCTGAAAAATTTTTTTTAAAAAAATTTAACTCCTCTAATCAACTACAGACTTCATGTAAAATTTGGAAATTAATAACTTTCTAGACTACTTTATTGAATAACCTAAACAATGCCTTTTACAAAGGATAATTCTAACAAATGTAGAAAAATATTACTTATTTAGAAATCCCAATTTGTGTAACTTCAAAAAACTATAATTTAGGCTGAATACAGTGGCTCACACCTGTAATCCTAACACCTTGGGGGTGCTGAAGCATAAGGATCACTTGAGGCCAGGAATTGAAGATCAACCTGGGCAACATAATAAGACTCCATCTCTACAAAAACCAAAAGAAAAAAAGTTTTTTAATAAAATATATATTTTTTAAAGTGCAAATTTAGCCTGGACAACATGATACCCCATCTTTAACATTTTTTTTTTTAATTAGCCTAGTGTGGTGGCTCATGAAGGCTGAACTGCAGGATCGCTTGAGCCCAGAAAGTTGAGGTTGCAGTGAGCTGTGATCACACCTGTACTCCAGCCTAGGTGACAGAAGAAGACCCTCTCAAAAAATTATTTTTAAAAGTGCAAATTGAAGATTTGGGTGAAAATGTAAAAAACCATATACATTACAAAGAAACTAAATTTAACGTAACTCTTAAGTGGCCCTATGATTTCAATTAGAAAAGTGAACTCAATTTAAACAAAAATAAACAGGTAATCTCATTTATACTAGTTTTTCATTCTTCTACAGTGTTTCCATATTCTTCTCATTACCAGAGATTTCTTATATATGTCAATGGTACATAGCAAAAAACCCCACAATTTTAAAAAGCCCAAATAGTATATTATTTGTAATTACAGAAAACATTTCCAAATGGTGTAATTTTTTTAAATAAAAGTTTTTCTCCAATACTTTATACTTAGTGTATACAAAAATGCTAATTATCTGGAACTAATTTTTTAGTGCAGTAACATTATACACGAAATTATCTACATGTCCTAATGATTCTAAAGTATTCAGAGAACCACTGTGTATTTTTAACATACGTTGGGCGACTACAAACCTACTCCATAATGTGATCTTTCCAACAGCTAAAGGGTCTTATATACAATCTGAGAAGAATCCATTATTATAACTAAATTTGTAGGGAACTATTTATGACTTAGTTACATTTAATAAAAAGTCCCTGATAATTTTATATTTATGCAGATAAGGGAAATATGGTTAAAAAAAATTAGTATTTCTTTTCCCACAAAGAAGCAAGCAAACAAAAATAAACCAAAAGTGATTATCTGGTAAAAATTCAGTATAAAGACAAAGAACTGCCCAGCTGACTTAAAAATTAAATTTACTTAAATGTCTACCTTAAAATGTCTAAGGTATAGGCAACATCTTCAGATTTTCAATTCAGGACAAATGTTTAATTTGCTTCTCCATCAAAAAAGACACACAATATTTTCTAAACAGAGAAAAAAACTATTAATTGAATATTGAAAATTTTAAAGTATTTCAAAGAACTGATTAAGAATGTGTTGTATACATAAAACAATTGTTTAACAGTAAGACTTTGTATTAATAAGCTGCACAACAGACAAAATTTTATTCCTCCAACTATGAAGTACTTGTTTCTGGGCATCCAAATTTTCATAAACCTTGAAGAAAGTGGGCACTGTTGCTGTAAATGTAATCCTAAAATAATTTATCTTCCTTCAAAAATCTCTGCCATTGTGACTTTACATGCTACACACACAAAATACCTGGAAATAATTCAAATGTATAACAACAGATGTATGTCATACATAAGAATACTATACAGAGTTTAAAAAGAAAACTAGATCTACATTGTTAACATGAACAAATATTCAAAATGAATGTGTGAAAAATGCAAGCTGCAGAATACATGTAAAAGTACGATATCAACTGTGTAAAGTTTAAAAACACACAACAGACTACATATTATTTATGGATACATACATATGCAGAAAAGGTATAAAAGCATGTACACAAAGAATACACATCAACTTCAGAATAGTGGTTACCTATGCAGAGGATGGAGAATGGAGAGAACGGGATGGATACAAACAAGCTTTAACTCTATCCATAATGTTCAATATTACAAAAGTATTTGAAACAGGTATGATATAATGTTAACATTGTTAAATCTGGTGGTGTTACAGTAGACCCCCATTATTCTCTGTAATTTTCAATTTTAATATATTTCATAAAAATAAAAACATTCACAGAATGTAAAGGTTGAATCACCACTATCATTTTCAGCTTAATCAGGCATGCTAAAACACAACACACATTTTCTTTCCCAAATAAAACAACAAATATTAACAGAAGATGGTACATAATTGGCAATGTACACTTTTACAACAATTAAAGAGCAGAATTTAATGTTTCTACTTCAAAACCTCTATCTTAAGTCAAAGGATTTAATTTCACACCACAAACAGGCTTTCTTAAGAGTATCCCTTTGAATTTTCTTTTACGTCATTTCCTTTAAACGTGACTCAGAATAAAAGGTTTCATATACAAGGTATAGAAGAGTCTTGGCTAACTATAGTTAAATAATACTAATACATCATAATCTAATATAAACTGACAGTGGTTCAACTCAAAAATGGTGATAATTATCACCAGTACAAAAACTCATTTTTCAGTCTGAAACTTTTAATCTGCAAGAGAAATACACATGATCTTTGTTTACTAAACATGTTTTTTTCTTGTCAGGAAAGCTTTCCCACCTTTGTCAGATTAATACTTCCTTGATCACAGATGAAGTCTTTCAAATTAAAGATAAACAACTACTTGCCTGTTGTTTCTGATATGCAGTATTTGGATTTATCTTTGATTCCAAGAGTAGTGATCCTGAAAGATAAAAAACAATAATATATCATAAGTCTCAAATGATAAAACCCTATAAAAATAAGAATACACATTAAGGCTTGGGCATGGTGGCTCATGCCTGTAATCCCAACACTTTGGGAGGTCGAGGCGGGCAGATCACAAGGTCAAGACATGGAGAACATCCTGGCAGACACCGTGAAGCCCCGTCTCTACTAAAAATAAAAAACTCAGCTGGGAGTGGTGACATGGGCCTGTAGTCCCAGCTACTGGGGAGGCTGAGACAGGAGAATCGCTTAAGAGAGGGGAGGAGGTTGTAGTGAACTGAGATTGCGCCACTGCACTCCAGGCTGGTGGCAGAGCAAGA
>NW_016107458.1:4562034-4619588 GCF_001604975.1 Cebus imitator
CTGGATATCTGAAGTAATAAAATGTATTCGAATTTACATTTTCTCTCCAAGTCTAGGCTTCATATTTAATTTAGAATATTTCTTACTATTCCCATACACCCTTAAAGAAAAAAATTCATTTTAAACCAACATTCAAACCAAGGAATGAGGAGACTAGATGGCTATTAAAATTTTACTGAAATAAAAATTTTAAGGTCTAAATGACCACTTCAAGCCGTTTTTTAAAGTAAAAGTTGTTTTATTGTATTCCCAGTTTAACAAATAAAGCAAATTACAAAAAAGAAACAAAAAACACCATGACAAGGATTAAATACTTGGTATACAAATTAAAGTGCTGCATTTATCCTTTTCTCATTAAGAACAAAAGAATACCTTCTGTAGAAATAAGTGTTGACTATTTAAAATAAAACGGAACGTGCAAGAAAACTAAATATGTCAAGAATAAATCTAAGATTAGTTTTCTAACTGCCCATATCAGTTTTCAAATCAAGTCCAGATTACACTATAAAAGGCATTTTAATTACGGTCCTACATTTTGTAATTTAAAATACTTCACATGACTACAATAAAGAATACGAGTTTATAACCTGCTTTGGTGTCACAACTGGCTTAGACTGCAAGGCATTCCCTTTTTCATAGCGCCTCAAAGGCAGCCCGAAGAAATCCCAGACTAAAAATGTATGTGCTTGTGTGTCCATGTATCGTGGTAACAGTCAGCAATGCAGCCAGGAAAAGGTGCCTTTTGGTTTTGCCCAGCACCCGCCGACTGTGGCACCTGGGGCCCATTGGTAAATTTTATTTAACGACACTCGGAAAGAAAAGTTTCGCTAAACCTTTTGTACTAGACGTATAATGGATAGGAAAATAAAGGAATAAAGGGGGAAGAGGGTGTCAGCTCCTACGGCGACATCAGTACTTAGTCTCTACTTCCTCCCTTCTCTTACACTCTCCCCTCTTCAAAAGAGGAGGTACTGTAAAGGAGTTAGTCCAATCCTTAAGAGGGATGGGAGGCGGACAGAGTCTCAGTCTCTGAGGATAAGTCCAGTCAAAAGTACAGTAGTTTGTTTTTGGCGTACACAAGTTCCAGCTCAGAACCAACGCGCTGTCCCGAAGTGATAGTAACGGTAACGGGCCCAGGGCCTTAAACCCCAGACTGTGCCCCAATGAGAGGCACTATCCCCTATTCTACCGTTCCGATAACCTTACCGTCGGACTCTGCCCGAACCAGCAGCGACATCCCCTTGAGCTCCTCCACGTAAGTGGAAGAGACGTGCCCGGTGCCTCGGTCGTCCCATTGCCGGTCTTCGTTCAGGGTATAGACCTTCACTCGCCGCCGCGTATCCGACATGGTGGCTGCCGTCTCCACCGCTCCAGCCGCCGCCTCCTCGCTCACCTCGTCCTCGTCCCTCACTCTTGAGAGACGGTAGAGGCGGTAGTGGCGGCGGCGGCTCCGGAGAGGCCCGAATTCACCATGGCTCCAGAGGTTCAGCCGCGAGAAGGGGTGACAAGAGCCACTGAGAACCCTCCGCCCGGAGGCCCTGTTACCTCTCACTTCACCCCCGCATACACCCACCCTCCCGTCCCTTTGCCCCCCAGAGCTCGCCCGCTCTCCCACCGCCGCCGGCGCCGCCGCGGTAACTACTACAGATCCGCCATCTTGTAACCCGACTCCCTCTGCCTTTCTTTTCCTCCTCCAGCAGACTCGCACGGGCTGTCCTAGCAGGGGCTACGGCGGCCGACGAGTCCAATGAGCCGCACCTCCGCTTCTACAAGCGCTTCCCAGGCCGGAATGCTTGGCGTTCTCGCGAGGAAGGGTACACGACTGGGGCGGGAGTGCTTCAACGAGACGTCCTCCTCTTTGGCCCCGCCTCCTGGCGCAGGATCGCAATTGGGCAGGAGGTTCTCGCGATCTTCCCGGCATGCGCCGCGAGAGACGCCGCACTTCGTCCGATTATAGGCTGGTTGGCACTGGCATGTGACGTTCGCAGGATCTCAGTTCTGAGGAAAAAGCAAACCAAACCGTGGAAGTATGAAGCCTTGAACCCGAGTAACCAGGTACAGAAAGAAAGGAAAAGTGCTCGCATACCTTGATGGAAGGAAGTTCACTCCGTCCGCCAGAGGGAAAAAAAATTTAAACCTTTCTGTGAAAAAGAACGTAGAACTCTTTCAGCCGAATAGAAGCCCACTAAACCTCGTTATGGACTCTTGTTATAATTAAGCATCTGCCCAGGAAGTGTCTGTGCACACAACTCTCCAGGCGGTTCGTGCAAAAGTGTGTTGACAGTTTCCTATTTCCCTCAGAGCGTTTCACCACCGTTAGGCTCTTAATAGCTGGCAATTGGAAAACACATTTTCCGCTTCATGAAAATACAGTGCTCTTCCCGTGTTTGTAACCTTGGAAAGTAAATCTGCAGATAAGTTTAGGGAAGTGGCGGGGAGCTACTTTCCTAACACATCTGTCATTGTTTTGATAATTCAGGATCTCTCAGGTGTTTCCTGTGTTCTCTATAGGGGTCTCCAGCACTGAATAAGCGAAGGAGGAATTCTCTCTGCATTGAGGGTATTGTCGCACATTGCGAGGTGGATATGGTTCACACACTGGGTCGTAGTAGCGTGTCGTTTATTTCAATCCCAGCTCGCTCTTTGTGGAATCCCTTTATACGTTTTGTTGTTGTTTTTCACAGTCTCTCTCTGTCGGCCAGTCTGTAGTGCAGTGGCGCGATGTCGACCCACTGTAGCTTCCGCCTTTAGGGCTCAGTCAATCCTCTCACTTCAGCCTCCGTAGTAGCTGGGACCACAGACTCCCGCTCCCCACCCCAGCTGTATTCGTTCTTTAATACAGTCTCTCAGCTTGTTCAGCTGTCACTTTTGTGCAGCCCGTTAGCCACTTCAGTGAAAACCAGGCGAGTCTCGCACGCTGACTGACCCTGCAGTGCATTTTGGGAGTTGTAGTCATAGTTAATGGTCTTGTTAAAACGTGCTTATGTTTTGGCTAGATCACTTAGGGGTGGACACCCTTCAACTCTATACTACAACGTGAGTCAATGTACAAAACACACGCGCTGATAATTATTTCAAAATCTGGATTCACAGGTTTTTTTGTATGAATTTTGAGACGGAGTTTTCCTCTTGTTGCTCAGATTGGAGTGCAATGGCGCGACCTCAGCTCACCGCAACCTCCGCCTCCCAGGTTCAAGTGATCCTTCTGCCTCAGCCTCCCAAGTAGCTGGGATTACAGGTATGCGCCACCCACGCTTGGCTAATTTTGCATTTTTAGTAGAGACGGGGTTTCTCCATGTTGGTCAGGCTGGTCTCAGACTTCCGACCTCAGGTGATCCGCCCACCTAGGGCTCCTAAGGTGCTGGGATTACAGGCGTGAGCCACCGCGCCCGCCCGGCCCAGAAAACAGCTTTTTCTCATTTTGAAAGAGAGGGGTGCCCAAATGGGACTTCTCACTTGCTGTTTTTTGTTGTTTTGTTGTTGTTGTTGTTGTTGTTTTTAAATCTATAGGAGACCTCAGAAAATGTACTTGAACTAAGTTATCATGATATAGTAAGTACATAACAATAGAGCCAGTTAATTGATGTGATGAATGTGGACAAAATGTATTTTGACCTCAGAGAAAATAATATTCCTGCCTTGGAAGAGTCAGAGAATGCTTCACACAATTTTTGAGCCTGATGTTAGACACTCCAGCCTTCTGGTTACTTCTCAGGAAGGCTGAACTTGGGAGGAGGATTGTGCAGACCCCGGAGTCAGGCTTGGCTTTTGGGATAGGGAATTCTAGAGTGCCCACAGCGTGGTCTGAAAAAGGTAGAGTTGGCTGCAGGTGGCTTCAGTCCCGTGATTCCATGGACTTCAGACCCCTCCAAAGCACAGGGCCCAGTGCTTGCTCAAGTCTGAGGGCGCCCCACAACCACATTTTCCCTGGTGGATGTTCTTTGCTTCAGTCAGTCATCAAAGTTCCACTTCAAAGAGTTGCTAACCAAATATGCCCACAGTCTCCCGTTTTTATTCTTTTTTTGTTTGTTTGTTTTGAATAATGCCTTTACACATACAAAATTAAAAAGACAGAAAAAGGCATATAGTGAAAAGTAAGTCTTCTTGTAATCTGTTTTTATTGTCTCTCATGAAATTTTCCTCTTGGAATCACCACTATTCCATTTTCCTGTATATGTTGCCAGAGCAGGGCTCGTTTTATGGATGTTACCTCTTCAGATAGGTACTTGGTTTAATGTTTTGTTATCACCAGCTTGAAATTCAGAAAAGTTTTTGAACAAGAGCCATGCAGTTTTATTTTGCCCTGGGCCCACAAAGTATGTATTTAGTCTTGTTCCAGAAACATTCTGTGCATATACAGGTAACTATATATAAATGTGTATGTTGTGGTCCAGTAGTGGTCTGAGGCCTATTAGAAACTGAGCAGCATAAGGCCAGGCACGGTGGCTCAAGCCTGTAATCCCAGCACTGTGGGAGGCCGAGGCGGGTGGATCACGAGGTCAAGAGATCGAGACCATCCTGGTCAACATGGTGAAACCCCGTCTCTACTAAAAATACAAAAAATTAGCTGGGCATGGTGGCGCGTGCCTGTAATCCCAGCGACTCAGGAGGCTGAGGCAGGAGAATTGCCTGAACCCGGGAGGCGGAGGTTGCAGTGAGCCGAGATCGCGCCATTGCATTCCAGCCTGGGTAACAAGAGCGAAACTCCATCTCAAAAAAAAAAAAAAAAAAAAAAAAAAAGAAACTGAGCAGCATAGCAGGAGGTGAGTGGCGGGGGAACCAGCATTTCAGCCTGAGTTCCATCCCCTGTCAGATCAGCGGGGGCATTAGATTCCTGTAGGAGGGAGAACCCTTTTGTAAACTGCACATGCAAGGGTTGTACTCTACTTAGGTTGTACTCTACTTAGGAAATCTAACTCCCCTTCCGTGGAGGGGAAGTTGTGCACTACTTAGGAAAATCTAACTCCCCTTCCTACTACAGAGGTCCCCAACCTTTTTGGCACCAGAGACTGGTGTTGTGGGAGACAGTTTGTTGTGGGGACCTCTGTAGTAGGCTACACCATCTAGGTTTGTTTAGGTACACTCTCATGTTCACACAACAAAAAGCATCACCTGATGACGCATTTTTCAGAAAGTATCCCCATTGTTAAGGGACACATGACTGTAATGGAATACTATTCTTGTCCTTCCTTTTTTTTTTTTTTTATTTTTTTTTTTTTTTTTTTTTTTTTTTTTTTTTTTTTTTTTTTTTTTGTATTTTTTGGGTATATCTTGGCAATGATTTTGGGTAAGTATATATATATAGCTAACTCATTCTACTTAATGGTTACATGGTATCCCGTTGTGATAGCTGCAAGAGGCAAACAAATCCTAGGCAGACGGGCAGGTACCCAGTGAAACCATACCTTCAGGCCAAGGACGGTTTAAAGGCTAGCCACGAGTCCCGGGTAAATCCACAGACTGGATTGAGAACCAGTCTTCCCATTTGGCATGCTTTCTGCCGATTGATCCCTACCCTTCACCTATTTTACATATACTTACCCTTCCCTAATTGTTTTTTTACTCTGTCATGCCTACCTTTGAGTAGTGCTGTTTTTTAGTCTTTTTTGCATACTCACAAACCAATCAGCATGCACTCCTTCATTCTGAGCCCATAAAAGCCCTGGACTCAGCCACACTGAGAGAGAGACCATCCAACTTTGAGTGAGGGACCACCCTTGCATCCTCTCTCCACTGAGAGCTGTTTTCGTTGTTCAAATAAAACTCTTCTCCAGCCGCATGGTGGCTCATGCCTGTAATCCCAACACTTTTGGATGCCGAGGCAGGTGGATCACCTGAGATCGGGATTTCGAGACCAACCTGACCAGTTCGAGACCAGTAGAGATGGAGAAACCCCATCTCTACAGAAAATACAAAATGAGCCGGGCATGGTGGCACACACCTGTAATCCCAGCTACTCAGGAGGCTGAGACAGAAGAATTGCTTGAACCTGGGAGGCCAAGGTTGCAGTGAGCCAAGATCGTGTCATTGTACTCCGGCCTGGGCAACAAAAGCTAAACTCAGTCTCAAAAAAACAAACAAAAAACTCTTCTCCACCCTCCTCACCCTTTGATTGTCAGCGTAACCTCATTCTTGGATGTGGAACAAAAACTTGGGACCCACCAAACATGAATACAAAGAAGGCTGTAACATTGTGGCCCTCCGCCCTCTGCTGCTGGAGGGCAGCTGCCCCATGTGATGCGATGGGAAGCAGCAGTGGGACAGACCCAGTCCTGAAGCCACGGGCCTGAGCAGGGCAGTGGGACTGACAGAGCTGTTAACTTGCCACTGTCCATTGGCCTGCAGATGGCAGAACTAAAAGAGCTCTTAGCATGCTGTAACACCCCCTCTGGGGACTCAGGGTCATGAGCACCTGTGTTTGGGTGCCACCACATTTCCCTCAATGGGACACTCCTGGTCTAGCTGCAAGCCCTGCACAGAGCCCGTTCCTGTGCTGGCACTCTGGCCAGGCCCTGCACTAGCTCACTCACTCCCTCCGGCGAGGGGCTGAGCACGCAGCCATAGTGGCTGCAGGATTGGTGCCCGAGCACAAGCCAGACATCACCCGGTGGACTGAGTAGTTGGTGTGTTGCTGGCTGGAGGCATTTGGCTGTCAAAGTAGCCAAGAAAAATTCCTCATTAACTGTACAGATGTACTCTAATTTATTTAACTCATCTCTTGTATATGTATATTTGTGTCATTTCCAATGGTTTGCAATTTCAAACAATAAATGATTGTGCAAAAGGTGTTTTATGTGTGCCAATGTCTTTGTAGGTTAGTTTCCTAGAGCAGGGTTTTTAACCTAAGCACCATTGACATTTGGGGCTGGATAATTTGTTATGAGGGGCTGTCCTGTGCATTATAGGATGTATCCTATTCTATGTACCCCTATATGTTATGAAAAATCTGTCAGTGGCGAGAATCCTTTCAGTGACTTAACAGGCCCCTTTCATCCTGCTTCTGCCTACCCCTCCAGCAGCATCTTAGAACCCACATGCTATTTTTTAGACTCATACCCATGGTTTGCTGTAGTGTCTTTGCACAGGTATTTTCTTTGTCTGGAGCTTTCTTTCACCAATCATGTCCTAATAACTCCCATTTTATCTTTTAAATGTTGCCGCTATTATTACTTCTTTGGAGGAGCCTTCTTGGACTCCCTAACTACTTCAAATCCCCTGGGCTTTTTTTTTTTTCTTTGACAAAAGCCGCATTCAATCAAATTCCCCTTGGAATGTTACAAGCACCAAAAAATCCAATTTAAACTGGTTTAAATGATAAGAGAATCTATTGGCTCATATAAATGAGAAGTCTGAAGATAAGGTGAATCTCAGGGTTGATTTGATACTCCGCTTGTATCATAAAATGGTGGCCAGGAGCTCCCAAGGTTATGTAGTTCTTTCCATATCAAAAGAGAGTTTCTTTCACATATTTCACAGTTTCACTGTGATTGAACTGGTCACTCCTAAACCTAGAGTTTTGTGGTCTCGAGAATGTCAAGCACTGATTGGCTGAGGCAGATCAGGGCCTATCCCTGGAACTGGAAGTGTTGTTAATCCCACCTAAATCCCATGAATGTTACTCTATGAGGTATGGGTAAAGTAGATGCTAGGAATACAATCAGAATCCATTATATCCTATTATACACTCATAGCACCGTGCACCCCTCCATTGTAGCACTTGCCATACTTGTAGTTTTATATTTATTTGTATGATTTCTGATTAATAACTGTCATCTAGACGAAAAACGTCTACTAGTCCGGGGAGCTGTGTTTTTTCTCACCATTGTATCTCTATTCGAACATAGGGTGTCAAACATAGCCGGTTCTCAATAACTATTGAAAGAATGAAACTTCCCTTAGAAGTTTACTACTCAGTTTGACATTCCCTTTAAAAGGCAATTTAATAGCTACCATATCAGACTTATATTACATCTTTGAAAGTCCCAGACTGATATCTCTAATTTCTATCTCCAGGCAGTTAGTTCTTGACACACCAGTAAGTAAGATTCATGGAATAAATCTGACCATATTATATTTCCTTGGCATCTTTCAAATATTTCTGATTTCTTTTAGGATAAAGTTTTTTATGATGGCATTGAAAGCTCTTCATGGTTTGGCCCCTGTCTGGCATTCTATTCTCAAGAGCAAGGCTATAGACTTCTGGCCTTCTTCAGGGTGATCTTTCTCTTTCAGTCATAGTCCATCCCCAACCACTTATCAAATATCAGTTTTTAGAATTCTGTTCTCTGGCAGGGAGTAGAGAGGGGGCAGTAATAGTTTGTTCAGGAATATCCCCATATCCTTCCCGGGTAAAAGTATTCTAGAAGGAGGCAGAGGAAGGTTAGAGGTCCCACTGTTTAGCATTCGGCTTTCACTTAATGCTCACTTTAGCTCTGCTTCACAATCCCCTACTATCTACTGTGACTAATATTCTTAAGTCAGGAGTCTCTCCCTTTCTAGACAATAAATCAGGTTTCTGGGATGGTGGTGATGGTGGTGTTACCGGGGCATGTGTTGGGGGGGGGGCGGTAGGAGGTGGCAGTCCTTTGGTCATATGGAATTGGGGGTTAGACCCAGGGCTGTAGCTGTTCTTTATGTAGACTCTCACCCTTCCCTCAAATTTTCTGCCATGATCCTTTCCAATTTTTTGTGGAAAGAATTAGCTCTCTGTTCGTCTTTAATCACCTCTGGGGGCTTTTATATTGTGCCTTTCGCTGTTAAGTGTACTACTACTCTTCCATCTGCTTGTCATACAAGCAACATTAGTTGAAATTTCTTTTGTATTTTGTTTGCCTTTTGGACTCTATACCTTTTAAAAATTTTATTTAGCTGTCAAAGAGATGACATGCTTGTGTGTGGTTAATTTTCCATGTATTCTAATATATTTTTATGGTTTTTAAATGTTTAGTTCTTTAATCCAGTTGGATTTTTAAAAATATATATGAAGTAGGATGCTAATTTAAATTTTTTTTTCCAAATGGATATCCAGTTGTCTCAACATCATGTATAGAAAAAACAATTTGAAAATGCTATCTTACATTATTTACTAAATTTACATGCACGCACATATACATACATACATATTTCCGAGTTTGAGTCTGACTTCGTTACTGTTTCAGCTGCTGTCGCTGGTCAATTCTAGCATGATACAATTTTAATTGCTACAGTTTTGGAGTGATTTTGGGGTTATTTTTGAGACAAGATCTGGCTATGTTGCCTAGACTGGTCTCAAACTCCTGGGCTCAAGAAATCCTCCCATCTCAGCCTCCTAAAGTGTTGGGATTATAGGTATGAACTTGCCCCTGGAGTGTGTTTTGACTGTGGCCATAGAAGTTTCTACTCAGATCTTCAAGAGAACCTACTTTGGGGACAACAGGTGACTGACAGCCAGCTGCCATCCCTTTGGACCTACCATGTATTCACGTCAAGGCCACGTATCTCTTGAGTTGCCTCCAGATAGTGGTAGAACACAGCAAGAGTACTAAACTTGTTCTTTCTTGCCCAATGCAGAATTCCTTTAATGGGCAACTTTGGCTTGAGGAACTTCTCATTGGCCTGGATGTGACTATCTTAGAACTACAGTGTAGTTGAGGCTCTTTCTACTCAATATTTCCTTTTCTTCCTTTTACAGAAGTCAGACCTGCACCATAGTCTGAAGGCTTTCTGCCAGTTCCTGAGCCTCCCCACTTTATCCTTCACAAACATTTTCCCCAATAAATCCCTTACTGGCATCTGCTGCTCTGAGGGCCAGAACAGACAGGTGGTTTACCAAGTGGTGCAAGAAAACGGACAGTAAGATGGGGTTTGGGGAATGGCTTACTTGGTCCCTGGCACAAAGCAGCCATTTACGTCCTGATTTAGCCAGTAGTGACCTAGGAAAACATCCCAGAGAAGGGGAATACTCCTGCCTGTGCAATTCAGGCATTTAAAATATACAGGGAATACGATGCCTACAAAGAGAGCAGAGCTGGCCAATTGTTACTAAGACAAGTAATGCCTTGCAGATGGATAATGAGAAACTGAGAGCACTTAAACAGTTAGAGGCTAAGTGCGGGAGCCAGGTGGCTTCTTTGGAGCTTAACAGAGAAGGTTTTATTTCCTGCAGTGGAAGAGCAGAAATGGGATTTTATAGTGACAGAGCTCTAAAGCTATCTGAATGCTCAGCATAGGGAGATCCACTATGTAGTCAGGGCCCTGGTTGGGGAAACCAGCCTGAAAGTTTGAACATAGGATGGGTGCCCCTGAGAATTTTGGCTCTGTAGATACCTCTGGACACTCAAAAGCTTGCAGAACTGGCTTATACCTCCTAGGAAGAGCAAGTTACAGAAAGACCTCTTCCATAATTGTTCTCAGTTCCTCTCCTGGCTGCCAGGCCATGGTGATTAGAATTACATCTAGCATAATCTGCTTAGGAACTGTTGGCCCTGATAAGAAAGGAAAAATTACACACTGAGGGAATTGAAATAAGTTAGCATGACTGTCAGGAACCAGAGAAGTACGCTTAGGATTGGATTTTAAGGTTGTTCAATTAAGGGAACTGGAATTTAAGATGAGATAAGCAAGACTTCATGGACTTGGGGTACATTTTTGCGACAGATTTAACCTCAGCAAGGACTCCCAAGGTTAGCTTTTCATAGCCTGGAAAAAGTGATGGCTTTGAAAAAGTGGGAATGAATTCACACCATGGCAGCTTTTAACTTGTGGAGAAGCTAGCTATTTATTTTGGCATACCTATGTGGTTACTGCTCACTTATGAGTCCCAATTGTTTTGTAACCCTTTTTTTTTTTGAGGCAGTCTCATTCTGTCACCTAGATTGAAGTGCAGTGGTGTAATCTTGGCTCATTGCAACCTCTACCTCCTGGGCTCAAGCCATCCTCCCACCTCAGCCTTCTAATTTTTGCATTTTTTTGTAGAGATGGGGTTTTCCCCATTTCACCCAGGCTGGTGTTGAACTCCTGGACTCAAGTGATCTACCCATTTTGGCCTCCCAAAGTGCTGGGATGTACAAGCGTGAGCCACCACGCCTAGCCTGTTTTGTACCAATTTAAAAAGTGTTTTTTAGGCTTCACATGGTGGTTCATGCCTGTAATCCCAGCACTCTGGGAGGCCAAGGTGGGAGAACTGCTTGAGCCTAGGAGTTTGAGACTAGCCTGGGCAACAGAGTGAGACCTCATCTCTACTAAAAGTTAAAAAAAAAAAAAATTAACCAGGCATGGTAGTGCATGCCTATAGTACCAGCTACTTGGGAGGCTGAGGCAGGAGGATCCCTTGAGTCTAGGAGTTCGAGGCTGCAGTAAGCTATAATTGTGCCACTGCACTCCACCCTGAGTGACAGTGAGAGACCCTGTCTAAAAAACAAATGGTGGTTTTTAGATGATCATCTGCAGATATTTTTGTTCTTTCCCTGTATCCCTTTTTAATCTCATCACATTGATTAGGGCATCTAGAACACTGTTGAGAGTAAGAGTGGTGATTCTTGTTTTGTTTCTGACTTCAATGGCCATGTTTCCAGTATTGTATACATGTTCCTAATTTTTGATACATATCACTTATGAAGTTAAGGACATTTCCTAATATTCTAAACTCTCTAGGAAATGGATATTGAATTATAAAAAAAATGTCTCTTTTTAGCCTGGGCAACAGAGTGAGACCCTGTCTTTACAAAAAGAAAAAAAGTTAGTTGGCTTGCTGGTGCATGGTTGTAGTCCCAGCACATCAGGAGGCTGAGGCAGGAGGATTGCTTCAGCCCAGGAGTTTTAGGCTACAGTAAACTATGACTCTGCCACTGCACTGCAGCCTGGACAACAGAACAAGACCTTGTCTCTAAAAAAGAAAAAGAAAAACAGGGCCATTTTTTGCATCTGGTGACCATATGGTTTTCTCTTAATGTTATGACATTTATAACTGTTCTCATACATGATAATGATCTATAAATTTTTATGCTTGCTTTTCTTAAAAAAAAAATCATCTCTTCTAGGTTATGAGTCCTGGACAATTGCATTATATTTTATAACCACAATATAAAAACATTTATAGTCAACAACTCAATTTTGGTTTTCATGAAACACTGGGTATTTTTCAATGCTTCCCATCACATGAAGGATAAAGTCAGAGTTCTAAGTCTCATATTCTAAACTCCCGCACAATCTGACCTCTACTTATTGGCTTCTTCATCCAATGATAAAACTGTCCCTACTCCACAAGCTGCCTTTCCCTTTATAATCATCCTTTAAAGCTCAGCTCAAATATTAGTTATTATATTGAAACCCAATTCAAATTCCACTTCTTAGAAACCTTCATTTTTCCTTCTAGTTTACCTCTTCTCTCACTATCTTAATAGCATGACCTTTTAAAAACCTTCATTAGAGTGCTCATCAGCCTGCCTTTCATTAATTAGTAACTCTATATTAGAATATATTTAAGTCCCTGAAGGAAACAAACTATTCCACAGCAGAATACTGTGCTTATAACAGGTAGTTTGAAAGTTTTTATTACATTAAAATTAATTTTGTAAATTTCAGTTATAGTGAAACCTCTTGCGGTGATTTGAGATAGGCTTGAGATGGCAAAACTGGGATTGCTTTAAGTACTACTTCTACAAAAGTCACTTATTCCAAATTGCTTTTTAGGTCATTTTACCTATATGTTGGTTGATGACTTCATTCTCATACTTAATGAAGCAGACCTCTCTCTCTCTCTCTCTCTCTCTTTCACCCTCTCCCCTCTCTCTCTACCTCTCTTTCCCTCCCTTCCTCTCTCTCTCTCTCTCTCCCTCTCCCCCTCTCCCCCTCTCTCTACCTCTCTTTCCCTCCCTTCCTTTCTCTCTCTCTTGCGCGTGTGCTCTCTCGCTCTGTCTCTCTGTCTCTCTCTCTACAGGGTCTGGCTCTGTTGCCCAGGCTGGGGTGCAGTGGCACAATCACAGTTCACTGCAGCCTTGAATTCCTGGGCCCAAGTGATCCTCCCACTTCAGCCCTCAGCCTCCCAAGCAGGTGAGATTACAGGTGCACACCACCACACCAGGCTAATTTTTAAATTTTCTGTAGAGCAGGGTGTCACCATGTGGCCCAGGTTGGTATTTAACCTCTGGGTTCAAGTGATCCATTTGCCTTGCTCTCTCAAAGTGCTGGAATTACAGGATGAGCCACCATACACAGCCCATCTTTATCTTTAAAACTATTTTGTCAGGCAGGCACCATGGCTAACACCTGTAATCCTAGCACTTTGGGAGGCCGGAGGTGGGTGGGTCACCTGAGGTCGAGAGTTCAAGACCAGCTTGACCAACATGAAGAAACTCCACCTCTGCTAAAAATAAAACATTAGCTGGGCGTGACGGCATATGCCTGTAATCCCAGCTACTTGGGAGGCTGAGGCAGGAGAATTGCTTGAAGCCAGGAGGTGGAGGCTCCAGTGAGCCAACATCACACCATTGCACTCCAGCCTGGGCAACAAGAGCAAATCTCAAAAAAAAACAAAACCAAAAAACTATTTCGTCCCTTTCAGTTTTTATTCATGTAACAGATCCTATTGTCCTCACAATCCTTGGGCTGAAATCCTTAGTCATAACTGCTTCTCTCTTTCCTTCACTTTCCATTCACTTCCCCCTATCTGTGTTATGTCTATCCATTATTCCTTATATTTGCTCTGCAACATCTTGGTATCTGCCCAGCCTGCTTTTTCTGAATATGTTCTCTTCTCAGAAGTGAGCTCTTGGTAATTGTCTGACTAGTTGTTTATACCAGGTTTAGGGCTACCAGATTTAGCAAATAAAAATATAGGCAATTGTCTGACCAGTTGCTTGTATCAGGCTTATGGTTACCAGACTTAGCAAATTAAAATATAGGACATTCAGTTAAGTTATTTGAACTTCAGATAAACAATAATTTTTTAGTATTGCATGGGACATACGCTGAACATTTGTTTATCTAAAATTCCAACTTAATTTGGCATCATTTTATCTGGCAATGTCAGTCAGGTTTAACACCTTTCCCAAGCTGAGCTTGTCATTTCCTCCAGAAAAACACAACCTTAAGGACAGGTAACGTCCTGTGGGACAGACATCCTTTGCCCTATGCTGAAAAAACAGGTTTGCAGAGAATAAAAACAAAGAAATAAAAATTTAAACAAGCAGTCATTTGGAAAGAAGCACAAAAGAGAGGCCATGAGACTCCATCTTAAGCGGAAAGGAAGAACTACCTTGTTTGTTAGTCCTCATTCCAGTCTACCACAGGGTGTGACTTCGCTTCCATAAAATAAATTCGTGGTCCTGTGATCATTTCCCCTCTTGGCTTTAGCAAGAATCTTTAACTAAAGCAACTCTCTTTACATTTCCACTGTCTACCACTCTAGTCTCAACTGTCATGAGCCTGGAATTTTGCAAAAGCCTAGTAAACTTGTCACGTGATTCCAGTGTCTACCCATTCCTTGTAAGTAACCAAGATATTCTTTCCTGATTAAATGCTTTGAAAATATCATCTTGTACTGACCATCTCGTTTAATATTTGTTAACAAACGTAGCTTTCTAATTTCAGTGAAGAAAAAGCACAAGTTTAAGTAGTAAGACTATGTGAAATTGGGTTATAAATTGAAAGGCTATTGGCTGTTGTATATTGTAAACATACAACACAATGCCAAGTGAAAATGAAGTTCTTAGTCCCTCTATCTGGAATTCTTTCCCAAATAGCTGGACATCTTTTTCCTCTGTTTTATTTAATTCTGTGCTCAAATGTTATCTACTCAGAGAAGCCATTCTGGATCATTTCATATTAAGTAGTAACTTTTCTTTATCACTCTCTCTCTTTATCCAGTTTTTTTGTTTTTTGTTTTTTTTGAGACAGTTTTGTTCTTCTTGCCCAGACTGGAGTGCAATGGCACGATTTTGGCTCACGGCAACCTCTATCTCCTGGGTTCAAGTGATTCTTCTGCCCGAGCCTCCTGAGTAACTGGGATTACAGGCATGTGCTACAATGCCCGGCTAATTCTATATTTTTAGTAGAGATGAGATTTCTCCATGTTGATCAGGCTGGTCTCGAACTCTTGACCTCAGGTGATCCACCCACCTCAGCCTCCCAAAGTGCTGGGATTACAGGCTTGAGCCTCTGTGCTCGGCCTTGTTTTCTTTCTTTCTTTTTTTTTTTTTTGAGACAGAGTCTTGCACTATCACCTGGGCTGGAGTACAATGGCACGATCTTGGTTCACTGCAACCTCTGCCTCCCAGATTCAAATGATTCTCCTGCCTCTCAAGTAGCTGGAATTACAGGCACCTGCCACCATGCCCCGCAAATTTATTTTCAGTAGAGACAGCGTTTCACTATGTTGGCCAGGCTGGTCTCGAACTCCTGACCTCATGATCTGCCCACCTCGGCCTCCCAAAGTGCTGGGATTACAGGCTTGAGCCACCGCACCCAGCCTTAGTTATTTTTGTTTAAAGTACCTACCACCTTGTATGTTGTACAGTTAAGTCCTTACTTAATGTCTTTTATAGGTTCTTGCAAACTATGACTGTAAGATAAACCACATAAAATGAAACCAAGTTTACCATAGGCTAATTGATATAAACGAGTTAAGATCCTATGGCACATTTTGGGCCAAAAAAAATCATCAAACTTGCTAGTAAAGACCAAGGCATTTGTAATGTTAAACAATGAGGTAAATGTTAGCTGGACATTTAAGAAGGATGAATAAAAACAAGATGATTTATCAAATTATAACAGTTCAGGGTTATGGGTGGTTGGGGCTCATCCTGGCAGCTCATTGTGCTAGGTGGAACTGATACTGGGCAGGACAGCCATCCCATTGCAGGGTGCACTGACACAGACATCCACACTCACTCAGACTGGGACCATGTAGACACACCAGTTCACCTAATGTGCACAGCTTTGGGAGATGGGAGGAACCAAGAGTATGCAGAGTAAACATGGCTCCCCACATCCCAGTTGCTTCAGCTCCAGCCATAGCTCAAAGGGGCCCAGGTACAGCCTGTGCTACTGCTTTGAGAATGCACACCATAAGTCTTGGCAGCTTACACATGGTGTTAAGCCTCTGGATGTACGGAATGCAAGAGTTGAGGCTTGGGAGCTTCTGCCTAGCTTTCAGAGGATGTATGGAAAAGCCTGGATGTTCAGGCAGAAGCCTGCTGCAGGGGCAGAACCATAATGGAGAAACTCTACTAGGGCAGTGTGGAGGAGAAATGGGGAGTTGAAGCCCTCACACAGACTCCTCACTGGGACACTGCCTAGTGGAGATATGAGAGGGCAGCCACCATCTTCCAGATCCCAGAATGGTATATCCGACAGCTTGCACCGTCTGCCTGGAAAAGCAGCACTCAACACCATCCCTTGGGAGTAGCTTTGGGTACTGAACCCTGCAAAGCCACAGGGTCAGAGCTTCCCAAGGCTTTGGGAGCCCATCCCTTGCATCTGTCCTCAATGTGAGACATGAAGTCAAAGGAGATTATTTTGAAGCTTTAAGATTTAATGACTGCCCTACTAGGTTTTGGACTTGCATGGGGCTGTAGCCCCTTTATTTTGGTCAATTTCTCCCTTTTGGAAAGGGGATAAATTTACCCAATGCTTATACCTGCATTGTATCGTGGGAGTAACTAACTTGTTTTTGACTTTACAGGCTCAAGGTGGAGGGAACTTGCCTTGTCTGAGACTTTGCAGTTAATGCTGGAATGACTTAAGACTTTGGGGAATTTTTAAGGCATAATTGTATTTTGAAATGTGAAAAGGACATGAGATTTGAGAGGAGCCAGGGCCAGGGTGATATTGTTTGGATCTATGTCCCCACCCAAATCTTATGTTGAATTGTAATCCCCAATGTTGGAGGAGGGACCTGGTGGGATGTGATCAGGTCATGCAGGCAGAGTTCTCATAAGTGGCTTAGCAACATGCATCCTTGGTACTGTAGAGTGAGTGAGTTCTCATGAGATCTGGTCATTTAAAAGTGTGTGGCACCTCATCTCCCCACTCTTCCTCCTGATCCAGCCATGTAAGATGTGCCTGCTTTCCGTTTGCCTTCTGCCATGATTAAAAGTTTCCTGAGGCCTCCCTAGAAGCCAAGCAGATGCCAGCATCATTCTTCTTGTACAGCCTTTGGTACCATGAGCCAATTAAACCTCTTTTATTTATAAATTATTTAGTGGTGGGGCATGGTGGCTTAAGCCTGTAATCCCAGAACTTTGGGAGGCAGAGTCGGGTGGATTACATGAGGTTAGGAATTTAAGTCCAGCCTGACCAACATGGTGAAACCCCATCGCTACTAAAAATACAAAAATTAGCTATGCATGGTGGTGCATGCCTGTAATCCCAGCTGCTTGGGAGGCTGAGACAGGAGAAACACTTGAACCTTGGAGACAGAGGTTGCAGTGAGCCAAGATCGTGCCATTGCACTCCAGCCTGGGCAAAAGAGTGAAACTGTCTCAAAATAAATAAATAAATAAATAAAATAAATTATCCAGTCTCAGATTTTTTTTTCTTTTTTCTTTTTTTATTTTTTTGAGATGGAGTCTCCCTCTGTTGCCCAGGCTTAAGTGCAGTGGAGCAATCTCAGCTCACTGCAACCTCTGCCTCCCAAGTAGCTGGGATTACAGCACATGCCACCATGCCTGGCTAATTTTTGCATTGTTTTTAGTAGAGGCAGGGTTTTGCCATGTTGGCCAGGCTGGTCTCAAACTCCTGACCTCAGGTGATCCACCCGCCTTGCCCTCTCAAAGTGCTGGGATTACAGGTGTAAGCCACCATGCCCGACCTCAGGTATTTCTTTATAGCAGTGCTAGAATAGACTAATACACTCCTGCAGACATGGGGAAAAGTGCAGACTCCACACAGACAGTAGGCCTGGCCAGGAATCAATGTTTTTTCCCTCTCAACATTGTAATGCAAATAGTGTTGAACAAAACAACGTTATTCAAGGACCTGCTGTATACTTATAATTTCCAAACGCTAGAATATCAGCATTGGAACTTTAGTTGTTTTGTTTTTGTTCTTTTGAGATGGAGTCTTGCTCTGTCACTCAGGCTGAAGTACAGTGGCACGATCTCGGCTTATTGCAACCTCTGCCTTCCGGGTTCAAGTGATTCTCCTGCCTCAGCCTCCTGAGTAGCTAGCAGGCATGCGCCACCACGCCTGGATAATTTATGTATTTTTAGTAGAGATGGGGTTTCTCCATGTTGGCCAGGCTGCTGTCGAACTCCTGACCCTCAGGTGATCCACCCGCCTCGGCCTCCCAAAGTGCTGGGATTACAGGAGTGAGCCACCGCGCCTGGCCTAACTTTAGCTGTTTTATTTACTGACACATTCCCTGCATATCTTATAATGTCTTGCACATGTCAAGTGTTGAATAAAAGAATGCTATGCTTGGCTGAACTGAACTAAGAAAGATGCTGATATTCATAGTTTCATCTTAGATCCAAGAACGTAAGATATTCTATAAGAGAAGAAAAAAATGATTATATAAAAACTATACTGTCTTATCTAAATGGTTTTGGCTTTAAAAAAAACAAAAACAAACAAACTACTGGCTGGGCAGAGTGGCTCATGCCTATAATCCCAGCACTTTGGGAGGCCAAGGTAGGCGAATCACCTGAGGTCGGGAGTCTGAGACCAGCCTAACCAATATGGAGAAACCCCATCTCTACTAAAAATACAAAATTAGCCAAACATGGTGTCGCATGCCTGTAGTCCCCACTACTCAGGAGGCTGAGGCAGGAGAATTGCTTGAACTGGGAGGTGAAACTTGCAGTGAGCCGATACCGTGCCATTGCACTCCAGCCTGGGCAAGAAGAGCGAAACTCCAACTCAAAAAAACAAAAAACAACAACAAAACTATATTGTGATAGAACAGTAACTTATGGAGTGTGTGAGTGTGTTTGTGTGTGTGTGTGAAAACAAAAGTCATGAGAAAAAAAAGTTTTAAAAGTACTTGTAATGAGCCATCCACCAAATATGGCACTCAGTTTGATCTGAGTCACTATAAATTAGTTTCCAGCATATAATATAGCTGTCATTTTCATTGGAAAGTAGGGAAAACTGCCAACACTTAAATGAAGACAAAAATAAGAAAAGTTCAGAATAAACTGTAGGCTCTTGGTTTAAGCAGAAATGGGGTTCTTATGGTGGTTTGCAGTTAGCAAACTATATTTGTACTTTGTGTCACTACAGGTTTCTAGAATTTAAGTACTGGCTTCACTAAGGCTGCAGTGAGCCAAGATTGCACTACTGCACTCTAGCCTGCGTGGACAGAAGTGAGATGCTGTTTGTAAAACAAAAAACAGTCAAAGAAAACTTCATACAATGTTATTTAAAAAATACTGAGGGGAGACGAAGTGGTAAAAAAGGGAAAACTTAAAACTATCCATAATCCTACCGTTAGAAAATTACATTAAATATGCTAAGTGACATTCTCCCCTCTGAATTTCCAATTCCATTACTTGTAGTAAATATCTTATTCCACAAACTCAGATGTGCAAAAAAAATAGCACTTTACTTTTTACAAAAAATTAATTCTGAGCCTATAGCAACTCTCTTTATCCTATTAGGTAATTAGGAATTTAGTCTCAGATATTGCTGTTACCCTTAGGGATTGGCAAGGGTCTCAGGGTTTTATGTAGCACCAAACCCTAATGACATCTCTTCAGCCATTGAACTTAGTCTACAATGTTAACTGCTGAGGTGTCCATAGTTTTAGACTACATGGTCTCTTTTGGTTCTGGTTCCTCTCCTGCCACTTTTAAAATCAGGAGAATCTTTGGTGAGGCTTTGGAATTCCCAGCTTCCTAGCCCAGCCTCCCTATGGTCCTCTTCTTCAGAGTGCCCCAGAACTCAGACTAGGATCCTGTTTATACTCCAGACACCTTCCCTTCTCTCTCCAGTTCCTCCAGGACAGCAAGCACAATCTCAGTGGGTTTAGATTTTATAAAATTCAGGACCAGAATTGGAAGTGTCTTGCAGACAACTTTGGCTTCTGGCCCTATGACAAACATCTCCCTTGTGGCAAGAGGCCACAAAAAGGTCTGACCATCTACTTACAAAGGAGGGGAAGAAAACACTGGGAACAAACACAAGTTAATATTCCAAAAATTATACCATAGACTGTTGACAGTTTGGTGAGTCTCTTTCCAGAATGTTTTTGTGCTTATAAAGCAAAAATCTCTCTACACATAAGCTTTTCTTTTTTAAGCAAAAAGGGGATTGTATTATATATGTGTGTGTGTGTGTGTGTGTGTGTGTATATATATATATATACATATGCAGTTATAGCTTCCTTTTTTTTTCACATAGGATAGTGTAAGTATCTTCCTAGAGTGTCCTTATTTTATTTATGACATTGGGTACTCCTCCACTGATGGGTACTCTGGTGATTTCTATTATTTTGCTCTTTCACACAATGGTGTATTGTGCACACAGATGTATGTCTCTGTGTTATTTTTCTATCATCACTTTCTAGAAGTGAACTGATGAGGCTGACCAAGTGGCTAGTGAATCAATACTCGGGTTTATTTGCAAACTGTAGCATAGTTCTGTTTTTCTGTACTACGGGCCTCAGCCAACTGGTGGGTTGGATAGCCCATGGTTTTAGAGAAAGAGCCTGAAAATGCATTTCTCAACATCCTAGTCTTCATGCATTTGATAAAATTGGTGGAGTTGGTGCAAAGATTATTCTAAACATCTCTCTAGCTTGCCTCAGTGAATAGGACTCTCACTATTAATGTATAGGAAACAATAATCTGGGCTTTACAACTAACCAGTTAAGAGACCCTGGACAAATCGTGTCCCACTCAAGGTCTCGGGTAGATCATTGTAAAATGGAGATGGGACAGACAGATGATCTCCTAAAGACTTTCTGAAGTGATATCATATGTATATCATATGTCCTCTGTGTTCATAAACATACACTGTCCTGGACAGGTAAGGAGATCTGTCTCTGATTGATGACAAGACTTTGGGCTATATTGACTTTGCTATGCCTCTTCAGTTTCCTAATTCGTATTTTACCAACAGTATAATACATTTGTATGAGCTTGTGTTCCTCCAAAAGCTGACCCAGTGACAAGGGTTCAAGTTTAAGAGGTGTGTGTACATATATATGTATGTACGTACGTACGTGTGTGTGTGTGTGTGTGTGTATATATATATATATATATATACACACACACACACACACACGTACGTACATACATATATATGTACACACACACATATATATATATATATATGGCTGGCTTCATTTTCCATATTATTAGGAGTTGGAAGTTCCTTTGAAAAACAAAACAGAAAATTTAAGAAAAACATAAATTACAATTTTGAAATTCTACCATTTAAGATATCTTAAAGTAAAAATTATGTATTAAACAGAAAGCAGAAGAAAAAATTGTTACTGTTATTAAATAATCTATCAACTATAGAAAGCAAATAGTTTAAATTTAATCTTTCAATTAATCTTTAATATTTCAGAAAGCATATCAACATTGCCTAACATGCTGTTTTACACACAAGGTATATAATCAATGTTTATTGACACAAATATACATATCTTAAAAATCTTTGGTTTAGCCAGCTAAATTTTTAATATTTTATGAACTAGTTAGCCCTGAGTCATGAATTTACCTATTTTTTTTTTTTGGAGACCAAGTCTTGCTCTGTCGCCCAGGCTGGAGTGCAATGGCGCAATCTCAGCTTACTGCAACCTCCACCTCCCAGGTTCAATAGATTCTCCTGAGTAGCTGGGATTACAGGCGCCCACCACCATGCCTGGCTAATTTTTGTATTTTTAGTAGAGACGGTGTTTCACCATGTTGGTCAGGCTAGTCTTGAACTCCTGACCTCAGGTAATCCACCTGCCTTGGCCTCCCAACGAGCTGGGATTACAAGCATGAGCCACCAGGCCTGGTCCCGCCCCCCTTTTCTTTTTTGAGACATCGAGTTTCACTCTTGTTGCCCAGGCTGGAGTGCAGTGGTATGATCTTAGCTCACTGCAACTTCCGCCTCCCAGGTTCAAGAGATTCTCCTGCCTCAGCCTCCCAAGTAGCTGGAATTACAGGCACCCACCACCATGCCCCACTAATTTTTGTATTTTTAGTAGAGATGGGATTTTGTCATGTTGGCCAGGCTGGTCTTGAACTCCTGACCTCAGGTGATCCAACTGCCTTGGACTCCCAAAGTGTTGGGATTACAGGTGTGAGCCACCATGCCTGGCCAGATTTACCTATATTTTTATGAGATTTAAATTTTTTTTCAGAGATAGAATCCTGCTGTGTTGCCCAGGCTGGAGTACCGTAGCTATTCACAGGCATGATCATTGCACACTACAGTGTTGAACCTCTGAGCTCAAGTGATCTTCCCACCTCAGCCTCCCAAGTAGCTGGGGCTATAGGCACGTACCACTGAGTTTGGTGTATTTTTATAAGATTTTAAAAAGGATTACACCTTCTAAATTATGATGTCCACATACCATTTACTTTTGTATGGAATTATAAGGTGGTATTTTAAATGATGGGAATGAACAACTTGACATGTATATCAGTAACTTCTAAACATCGAATTCAAACATGTATTAGCTGAAAGTGATGATTCCTCCAGCTCTTATACTAAGAACTTCTTCCATACAAGAGAGCAATATACGTATTCAAAAACTGACCTAGTTCAATTTGACAAGTAAATAATTTTTCTATGTTTAGGTAAATTTGAAAAACATACATCATTACTACCTCATCCTAGTTAGAATCTCATTTATATTTATTCCACTATGTTTATGATTTTGTGACCAATTTGAAAGGCATCATATTATTAAAAGTGTATCAGATTAGCTCCCTCAACTCACTGTATCTAGTAACTGTTCTGAAGAAATAGGCACTGGCTTTGAATATGGCCTGTTCCAGCTTGTGAACAGTTGTAGGCAAGTAAAAGTGTTGGGCAAAGAGGTGAGCCGTAGGATGACTGAGGGTAAATTATCACTACTGTATATAAAGAAAAATAAGATGTGGGAAGAGATTTGTTATAACATATATGACATATCTAAGTTTTTTATATATTTCAGAATTATAGAAACAAAAGTATGTCATCTTTTCTAAGATGTACTTTTAATAATAAATATTTCTTGATTTATAATGTAAATAAGATTAAACGAATATGGGTTACTCTTGAATTAAAAAAATGGCACATGTAAATGAGCATTTTAATACAAATAATTGGAATATATTTATATATAAATCTACACAATGGTAGATAATACTAAAACTTTGTTCTACAGCACATTACCCTAGACAAAATAGAATTCTAGAATTCTCTTAAAAAAAAAAATCACTGAGAAGAATTAGATGATGACTGTGAAATAGGTTCTCCCATTACAATACTACTTCTGTCATTCAAAGTTCTGACAACAGTTGTAGCTGGAGACTGAAGCACTTTACGAGAAAGCCTCATTCTTCCATCGGCTGGGTCACGTCCAAAGTATTTCACCTGTGTTAAAGAACAGATCTCCCTTTAACGTTACAGCACATTGAGTGACATCTCAATTAATAGACATTTAAATTTACATGGTCCCAATAAGGCAATCGTTGTTTTTACTTGTTCACTGAAAGCACAGTTCAGTGCTAAGTGGAGGTATACACTTAATATATATAAGTAGTCATTATAAAAAAAATTAGAGACGGGGGCAGTTAGTTGTTCAACTATAATCTGCTGCTATACACATTTGTGCCTTTTTATTCTCACCAGGCCAAGTCCTTATACTGGGGGAACAGTCACAGACACAGTGAATGATTCTAGACAAGGATTTGTGAGCCTGATTGTGTTATAAACTATACAGGATTATGCTTGGGTCACTTGGATTTTCACTGCTGCTCAAAGGACTATCACATTAGTGTTTATTTGGCTTCACCTTGGAAAGCAAAAGTCGGGGAAATGCGAAAGGTTTAAAGTTCCTTCTGATGTGAAAACAACAACAAAGAAACCAAAAAATCAACCTCATACAGAGATATTATGTCTTAGCACTCATCTCCCTCTGGAGTCTACTGGGACAGTAAGACTACAGATTGGGAATAAACTAGAAGCCTTAGTTTCTCAGGTCATGAGTATTAGGCATAAGTGAAAGAGAACGTGGAGAAGCCAAAAAAACCAGCCTGGCATTGACTTCTTTCATCCACTCATAAAGGACTACAAAGAAAGGGCCTATTTTGTTACATGAATTCTAGGCCTGAATAACATGGCTCTTACCAAACTCAAAAACTTTTAGCTTTAAGTAGTGGAGAGACAAAGTCTCGCCTCCTCAAAGATGACATTCAAGAATTTCAACAAGTTACCTTATCAGAGTTCTTATGTCAGTTTCCAAATCATGGAATCTGCATAGCTAACACTGACATGCTCATGTATGTTTTAAATCCACTAAAGGGGACTACCATTTCGGCCAAGCTGTAACGTCCTTGAGGGAAAGAATTGTGTCTTCAATCCTTAATGAGTCTGTTTAAGGACTTCTAAGATTAAAAATGAAGTACTGCATATAAATAATAAACATCATAGATGGTGACTCTTTCAACTTTTTGAAAAAAATAATGGAAGCTTCAAGAACAATTTACAAATTTAAGGCTAATAGGTGGAAAACAAGTACCTGAATTTCTTGGCCAACTTCTAATCCTAGGGCAGTAGGATGTTTAATCTGAAAGAAACCATGTTAATCTATTAGTTGTTGTGCATAATTACCTAGTGTCCATGGAAGTACACATTTTTTTCCCAAGCTTTGTTTGTTTTTCTAATTTAAAAAATCAGTTGGCCGGGCATGGTGGCTCATGGCTGTAATCCCAGCACTTTAGGAGGCCAAGGTGGGCAGATCACTTGAGCTTAGGAGTTTCAGCCTGACCAAGTGGTGAAACACCACCTTTACTGAAAATACAAAAATTAGCTGGATGTGGTGGCGCATGCCTGGAGTCCCAGCTACTCGAGAGGCTGAGGCAGGAGAATCGCTTGAATCTGGGAGGCAGAGGTTGCAGGGAGCTGACATCGCACCACTGCACTCCAGCCTGGGCGACAGAGTGAGACTTGTCTCAAAAAAATAATCATCATCGTCATCCAGCTGGGTGCAGTGGCTCACACCGGTAATCCCAGCACTTTGGGAGGCCAAGGTGGATGGATCATGAGGTCAGGAGTTCGAGACCAGCCTGGCCAATATGATGAAACTCTGTCTCTACTAAAAATACAGAAGTTAGCTAGGTGTGGTGGTGAGCGCCTATAGTCCCAGCCACTTGAGAGGCTGAGGCAGAAGAATTGCTTGAACCTGGGAGGCGAAGGTTGCAGTGAGCTGAGATCACGCCATTGCACTCCAACCTGGGTGACAAAACATGCCAGGTATAGTGGCTCACATCTGTAGTCTCAGAACTTTGAGAGGCCAAGGTGGAAAGGCTGCTTGAGCTCAGGAGTTTGAGACAATCCTGAGCAACATAAAGAAACCTCATCTCTACAAAAAAATCAGCTAGCTATGGTGGCTTGTGCCTGTGGTCCCAGCTTCTCCAGAGGGTAAGATGGGAGAATCACTTGAGCCTAGGAGGCTGAGGCTGCAGTGAGCTGTGACTGTGCCACTATACTCCAGCCTGGGTGACAGAGAAAGACCATGTCTCAAAAACCCCTCAAGTTTTAAGTAACTACTGCTAACATGCCAATGAGTATCCCTTGAGATGTCTATTTAGTGTATGTGTACTGTATTTATAAAAAAGGAACCTCTGTGCTTCTTGTATGTATATATTTTTTTGAGACAGAGTCTTGCTCTGTCAGCCAGGCTGGAGTGCAGTGGCATGATCTCTGCTCACTGCAAGCTTTCTCCTGGGTTCAAGCGATTCTCCTGCCTCAGCCTCCTGAGTAGCTGGGACTACAGGTGCGTGCCACCACGCCCAGCTAATTTTTTGTATTTTTAGTAGAGATGGGATCTCACTATGTTAGCCAGAATGGTCTTCATCTCCTGACCTTGTGATCTGCCCGCCTCAGCCTCCCAAAGTGCTAGGACTATAGGTGTGAGCCACTGCACCCAGCCTTCATTTGCATTTTAAAAAATTGCCGTGGATATTAAATATCTTGGTTGGCTTCTTATAAAAATAATTTGTTCATGTTCTTTACTTATTTTTCTGTTGATACTCATCATTCTTACTGATCTATAAAAGCTCTTTGTAATTAAGCTTCTGTCATATGTTATAAGCATTTTTTCTTTAGGTTGCTGATTATCTCTTAACCTTATTGCAATTTTTGTCATATAATTAAAAAGAAATTATGGGGTCAAATTTTATGAATTTATTTACTTTTTTGGCTTTGATATAATGCTGAGAAGGAGTTCTCCAGTACTAATCTTATTAAAACATCCTATTTTCTTCTAGTAAACCCACCTGCCCCAACAAAATTATCTTTTTCCACCACCTTTAAAAAAAAAAACACATTTAGCTCTTTGATCCAGCCAGGATTTTGGTATAAAAATGAGTAGAGATCCTGATTTTTTTTTTTTTGCACACAGAAAATAATTCAGTCCCAATGCAGAGATCCTGTTTTAAGATAACCAACAGTACCAATATAATTTATTAAGTAATCTTTATCACTGACTATAATACAACTTCTAGCATATATTATAATCCCATGTATACTATTTCTGGTCTTTGTTTTCTTGTTGCATGGATTATCTATTTCTGGGCCAGTAATATACTGTTTTGTTGTCTATGGCTTTATAGTATATTTTAATATATGGTAAAACAGACACTCTTATTACTCCCCTGACCCCATTGTTTTCTATAGTTGTCTTAGAGATTTTCTGGATGTATGAATTACAACAAAGATTAAATTTAAAAATATCCCAACAATTATCTTGCCATAATTGATTGGTTAGTAGAAAATTGGGGAAACAGAGCTATAGGTAGGTGTTTTTAGTAACTGCTCCTCTAGATGTTCTGCTTCAAAACAGTCAGTGTTTCTATTCCATCATGGAAAGAAAAATATACATTTTTTTCTTTTTTTTGACATAAAGTCTTGCTCTGTTGCCTAGGCTGGAGTGCAGTGGTGTGATCTCAACTCACTGCAACCTCCACCGCCCGGGTTCAAGCAATTCTCTGCCTCAGCCTCCTGAGTAGCTGGGATTACAGGCACCCACTACCATGCCTGGCTAATTTTTGTATTTTTAGTAGAGACGGGATTTCATCATCTTGGCCAGGCTGGTCTTGAACTCCTGACCTCGTGATCCACCTGCCTTAACCTCCCAAAGTGCTGGGATTACAGGCGTGAATTACCACGCCTGGCCAATTTTTCTTTATGCTGGAAAAAAAGTCTAAAAAAACAAATATGTATGTTAAACATTGTAAAACTTTTGCCAGCAGCATCTCTGCCACTTTTGTTTTCTGTGTCTAGCTAGTAGTAGGCAAAGTGTATAATTCTTATCAACCTAGGTGATTTCAAAAGGGTAGTTTTAAGAGAGTTATAAAAATAATAACATCTGTCCTTTTACCTTTCGTTGATCAAGTTGTGTGTTATGAAGCAGTACTGCAGTCATATTTGGATATAATTTTACCATGACACCAGTATCTCTACAAAAAAGAAATAAGAAGCCTGGTTAAAACAATAAGTATCCGTATATCCATTGACAAATAAAACTGATTATGTTTTCACAGAAGGAACAAGTAGAAAAGAAATCCATTCTTTTATGTTTTTAGAACTATAAAAAGTATACTTTTCAACTGAAAATATACCCTATAAATATGTGTGAATCAAAGTGAAGAAAAGATAAAAAATATGCAGTAAAAAAGCTTTTAGACTATATATTCTTCTGTATTCTTCTGTCGAAAAACATTTTTTTTTTTTTTTCAGTTGCCCAGGCTGGAGTGCAGTGGTGCCATCTGGGCTCACTGCAACTTCAACCTCCCAAGTTCAAGCCATTCTCATGTGTCAGCCTCCCAAGTAGCTGGGATTACAGGCATATGCTACCATGCCCAGCTAATTTTTGTATTTTTAGTGGAGATGATGTTTCACCATGTTGGCAGGCTGGTCTCAATTTTCCAAAAAATTTCTGAAATGACATAAATATTTTTTAAATAGTGCAAAATATCATAGCATTAACCTGTAAGGTGGGGATTTAAGGGGTGGTCAGGTAAAATGGGATACTTATTTCACTAAAAAAACTAATCTTCCCTTTTTTCTCTAGTCTACAAAAATAACCCATACCATTTCTTATTTTTCACCTGCAATAGTAAATAAATTATCTCATTGCCCTTTTTTGTTTCAAATAGCTCTGAACATTTTTGCTATGCTTGATAATTTCTTTTTTCTTAAAAACGGGATTTTCTGATCCTGAAAATGCAATCTCTTTTAGCTGGTAAAAAAAAAAAAAAAATACTTTGAGATTAACATTGGCATTTAAAAATATGTGCCAATTAAGCATTCAGACTATGTTTAAAACAAGCCATCAAAAGAAAAAAAAAGGAAAAACGAAATATTGCTAGGTCTATTTTGGGCCTATTTAATATTTACTGGTAAAATTAAAATGGTGGAAAAATTGGTTAAAGAATTCAGACTGGGTGTGGTGGCTAACGCCTGTAATCCCAGCACTTTGAAAGGAGGCCAAGGTGGGCGGATCAAAAGGTCAGGAGTTCGAGACCAGCTTGGCCAATATGGTGAAACCCCATCTCTACTAAAAATGCAAAAATCAGCTGGGCATGGTGGCGCCCACCTATAGTCCCAGCTACTCGGAAGGCTGAGGCAGAAGAATTGCTTGAACCCAGGAGGCATAGGTTGCAGTGAGCTGAGATCATGCTACTGTACTCCAGCCTGGGCAACAGAGTGAGACTCTGTCTCAAAAAAAAAAAAAAAAGAAAAAGAATTCAGTTAGAAGAATGTATTATAATTAGAACCACACAACTATGCTACTAAAATTCTACAAAATGACATAGAAAATATACTATACCTTAAAAAGTAATGATTATATGGCAATTGACATATGTAATCTAAACACCTTATGATTTCAAAGTAAATAAAGTAAATGTGAAATTAAATTGGGATTGTAATAGAAATCTGTTAAAAACCAACACAAGGCTGAGCATGGTGGCTCATGCTTGTAATCCTGGTACTTTAGGAGGCTGAGGTGGGAGGATCACTTAAGGCCAGGGGCTTAAGACCAATCTGGGTAACATAGTGAGACCCTGTCTTTACAAAAAATTAAAAAGTCAGCAAGGTGTGGTGGTGTGTGCTTGTGGTCCTAAATACTTAGGAGGCTGAGGTGGGAGAATTGCTTGATCCTAAGTGTTTGAGGCTGCTAAGAGGTATGATGGCACCACTGCATCCCACTGTGGCATAAAAAAATAAAGGAAAAAGCTCAGCATAGAATATTACTTGATATTACCTGATTTCAGTTATTGTGGCAGTATAAACTGCTCCAAATTCTAACTGCTGCTCCTGCTGTAAGTGCAAAATAAGCCATGAGATTCATAAAGAAAACATCAACAAAAAGTAGACAAAACAAATATATCTATATGATATGTAATATGATCTATACTTACATCATCCTTGCAGATTTCAGTAATGAAGTCTCTTGCCTCATGCATAGCACTAGGTGTTGGTGCAAATACAGAAAACGTTTCTTCATCCACCTGACTAACAGTTACACCTTTTAAAAACATAATTTAACATATTAAAGTTAACTTGGCTGGGCATGGTGGGTCACATTTGGAATCTCAGCATTCTGGGAGGCTGAGGTGGGAGGATCAGTTGATCTGAGGAGTTCAAGACCAGCCGGGGCAACACAGGGAGAGCCTGTTACTACAAGAAATAAATTAAAAAATTAGTTGGGCCCAGTAGCATGTGCCCAACTACTTGGGCATCAGAGTCCAAAGGATCACTTGAGCACAGGGGTCAAGGCTGCAGTGAATGGTGATTGTACACTGCACTCCAAACTGGATGACAGAGGAAGAAAAAAAAACAAAACAGTTGCTCATTCCAGTGATACTAGGTAGGCCCTGGGGATACAGTGGTGAGCCAATATGCTTGATTTATTGAAGCTCACCACCTGGTGGAATCAAATATACCAATACAAATTTTGGAGAGTCTGGTTCTTCTCTCTTAATTGCAAGTAAAAGCTATAATAGAACACTTTCCTCACCATTTTTCTTTCTCCTGCTTACTCTTTAGAAGGGTAAATAAATGAATAATGGACAAAATCACATCAGTTTCTCAATCTTAGCAAATGGCTAAGGTGACTCTGCTTCTCACTCTCTTGCAATAACCTCAAACCTTGAAGTACTAGGTAATTCAAACATTGCTTCAGGAAAAATAAATTGTGTATACTCTTTAAATAAAAGAGTATAAATAAAATTAAGTGAAAGCAGAATAACAAGAAATAACTAAGTAATAATTCCTTTAAAGTTAAAAATTAAAAATTATTCTAGATAGTCAACTATAAAATGTTACAAAAAAAAAATCCTGATATGGTCTAGCATTGAATTAAAAAACCCCAAACTTCATACAACTCTTACCTGCTTCAGCCTGAAGTTTTTTTAAGTTATATCCACCTGGTCCAACAAATTTGGCTCGTTTTGACAATGGAACCTGAACAGTTTCTGGAATATAATACAGACAAATATGTAAACAATTCAAATAGATTACATGAACCTAAAAACATGTCATGGTCACTTTTTTTTTTTTTTTTTTAAACCTAGACACATGTATTTTACTATAAAACAGAAAAGTAGATGATTAAAATTACTGAAAAGTGTTAAAGAATATCCCCTAAAATTTAAAGCATTTTAGCTACAAAAGTATTTAAAATATTTTTATTTTGTGTGTTGGGTAAAAACAGTTTAAAAACAGTAATATTCGTTCATATGTTAGTGTTTCTTACAATGATCACTAAAATTTTAATGTATTACCTACAATAGGTCCATTTTCTTTTCTAGATGCTCGAGGTTTTGAAATAGTTTTGTTCATGATCTGTAATATCTCCTTTTTTGCCACTAGAAGAGATAAAAACACAATAAAAGTTGTAACTACCTAAATATGATCTGAAATAGCTGCACTCTTAGTTTTTATGATGTAAATAATTGAAGCTCTCCACATCCTAATTACCTTGAAAATTCACTCATATTCTTTTCTCCATAAATCCTATCTTAAAGAGAGTTGCCTTATTTGCAAAAATTGAAATTTCACTGGTAACCGACTTTGATGTTTATTCATGTGCCTCCAAAACTTAGTTCTTTGTTTTTTTTTTAAAAATAGATATGGGGTCTGTGTTGCCCAGACTGGTCTTAAACTCCTGGGGCTCAAGCAGTCCTCCTGCCTTGACCTCCTAAAGTGCTAGGATGAGCCACCATGCCATGCCTGGCTACTTAGTACTTCCGTTTTTTGAGATAGTTTCCCTGTGTCACCCAGGCTGGAGTGCAGTGGCATGATCTCAGCTAACTGCAACCTCTGCCTCCTGGGCTCAAGTGATTCTCTGTCTCAGCTTCCTGAGTAGCTGGGATTATAGGCATGTGCCACAATGCCTGGTTAATTTTTGTATTTTTAGTAGAGACAGGGTTTCACCATGTTGGCTAGGCTGGTCTAGAACTCCTGACCTCAAGTGATCCACCCACCTCGGCCTCCCAAAGTGCTGGGATTAAAGACGTCAGCCATCGCACCTGGCCAGTACTTCATCTGAGTTAAGTCATTTGAAATTCCACTTTTTAAAGCAATGTTTTATAATAAGCATAATGAGAACTATAGTTCCCATTAGCAAACTGGAACAGAATTAAAGGAGAATCAAATACACTGGCTCACCTGAAGCTTGTTGAATAGCCTCCATTGCAATTTTTACTGGTATTCCAGGTAATTTAATATCAGCCTAAGATAGAGAATTATATAAATATTGACTCATGGCATTGTTTAAATGTTACAAAAATGAAACAAAATGAGTTTTAAAATACCTGTAATGCAGTTATTCCTTTATTAGTGCCAGCCATTTTGAAGTCCATGTCACCATTGTAATCTTCAATTCCCTTCAGGAATTAAAAAAGTTATGACGCAGTTTTAAACAAAACCAAAATCAACATATTTGCTATAGAAACATTTCAAAAAAAAAGTTTTAGAAATAAACCATATCCTCTAAGACAAAACACACAGCAATGTTTTTTACATTAACTATTGCTTCCAATTTGTGACTTTTTAAGCTACAATTATTTTCACCAGAAACATCATTTTTAGATCATTTCTTTGCCTCATTAATGCATATGGATAAATTTATGATCATCCTAAAGTGAGCCATTATGAAAACTTACACTGTACTACTGTAATACTTAAGTGTAAGTATTACTATTGTTTAAAGTAATCATTTTATTTATTTATTTAGAGACAAAGTCTTGCTCTCTTGCCTAGGCTGGAGTGCAGTGGCGCAGCATCGGCCCACTGTAACTTCTGCCTCCTGGGTTCAAGCAGTTCTGCCTCAGCCTCTCGAGTAGCTGGGATTACACGCCCGGCTAATTTTTGTATTTTTAGTAGAGATGGGGTTTTGCCTCATTAGCCAGGCTGGTCTTGATCTCCTGACCCCAAGTGATCCATGCACCTCAGCTTCCCAAAATGCTGGGATTACAGGTATAACCAACTGTGCCTCGTCTATTACTATTAATATAATATCTATTTTAAACTCACATCCTTTAAGAGCCAAGATGAACCTGCAGAGGAGGAAGAGAAGAACAAGTGCCTGCTCTTCAGATACTAGCTTTCTTCTAAGAATATGCTATGTCCAAAGTACATATAGTCTTCACCATTATTTGATTTGCTTTTATCTTTTAATTTATATTTATTCTTCATTAAATATTTAAAACCGGGAATATACTTGCCAGAATATCTGTCAGCAGACGATAATCATCTATTTCACCCTTCTCAGGATCGGTTTTGGTGACCAATCCTATTGCTACGCCTGCGACAGCAGATGAAATTGGAACCCCTATAATTGGGAAAAAGAACTTTTATGGGTAATATGTACATCAGCTTAAAACACATATTTATCTATTAACTTTTTTTTTTTTTTTTGAGAGGGAGTCTCACTCTGTTGCCCAGGCTGGAGTGCAGTGGCATAATCTTGGCTCACTGTAGCCTCTGCCTCCTGGGTTCAAGAGATCCTCCCACCTCAGCTTCTTGAATAGCTGGGAATATAGGCACCTGCTACCATGCCTGGCTATTTTTTTTTGTACTTTTAGTAGAGAGGGGGGTTTCACCATGTTGGCCATGCTGGTCTTGAACTCCTGACCTCAGGTGATCCACTAGCTTTGGCCTCCGGAAGTGTTGGGATTACAGGCAAGAGCCACCGCGCCCAGCTGACATTTATTTTTAATGTAAGTGATACTGTTGTCTAAATTGACAATCACCAAAGCTGAGTTGGAAAAGTCTTAAGAGGTCATTTGACTACTTCATTTGTTTTTGAACATATAATGAAGTTCCCTAAACAATGTAAACAAGTACCATATCCAGCAAAAAACTCCTCTAATAATAGCAAACTTTGTAACTCTTAAATTATCCATTGCTTTGCTCTTTTGCTTCTGATGTCTTATTCTTTTTGTTGGAAAGTAAGCATCTATTTGGTAAATTCTTCCAGCCTGAACCCCTCAGTTTACCTCCCCATGGCAGCTACCATTAGTGTATCCTCCTAGAAAATTTCTGTGCACAAGCATAAATGTAAATATAATCTTTTGTTTTCTTTACTCATGGGAGCATACTGTATGCATTTACTGTTCTGCACCTTGCCTTTTTCCACTTCATAACGTGTCTTGGATATTGACACATACCACCACACAAAGCTCTACTTTATTCCTTTGAATGGCAGCATAGTACTCCCTATATGTTTTTTAAGTCACACACAGAAAAGTGACTGCTGAGTCAAAATGCATGTGCATTTACATTTGTTACACTGTCAAATTGCCTTCTAAAGACATAGAATTTTAAACTTTTACTACTAGTATAAGAAGGTACATGCTATCCTATATTCTTGTTATTTCTTGTCAAATCTTTTGATTTTTCTCAATTTAAAAGGTAAAAAATGGTTGATTATTTTAAATCTGATCTGTTTTTTATGATTGAGGTTGAAAACTTTTTCATGTTCATAAACATATTAATATGTCTTATTTTGAGAACTCCCTGTTCATGGCCTTCAACCATTTTTCTACTTGGTTGGCAGTCTTTTTATTATTGATTTTCTTTCAGTATGGATAGATCTTTATTAAAATATAAAGATAATATGCTTTATAACATATAAATATAAAATATTTTATTTCCTAGTTTGTTGACTTTGCTTATGGTGATTAGTTTTCCGTGTAGAATTTTTAGTTTACACAATCATGGTTCCTGGGTTTTGCTTAGCAGAGCTTTTCTTCTCCAGGATTTTGATAAAACTTAACCATCTTTCATTTGTTTAAAAATGTTTAAGTTTTGATCACTTGGAATTTACTTTGATAAAAAGGAGTATGGATTTCATTTCATTTTCTCTAAGCAATCTTATCTATACTCATGGTTTCAACCACTGTCTATAATGTTGATGACTTAAAAATCTATCCATTCTGTCCAGCTCTCTGTACCAAAGCCTGGACGTGTGTAAGTAAACTGCTTGTCAGACATCTCTGGCTTCATGTCCCCAAAGCACCTTAAAAATGTATTCCAAATTGAGCCAGACCTGGTGGCTCACGCCTGTAATTCCAATGCTTTGGCAGGCAGAGATGGGAGGATCTAACTCAGGAATTTGAGACCAGCCTGGGCAACATAGTGAGACTTTATCTCTATAAATAATAATAATGGTAACAAAAGAAATATACATATGTTCAAAATTGAACCACTTTCAAAAAATCCTTTTCCTCCTGCATTCTTTGGTTGAAACCAACTAAGACACACATGCCAGAATCATCATTTCTTTCCTCATTTCTATATCCCATCAAATCACAAAGATCTGTTTATTTTTTAGAAAGCTATCCTTTACCCTCAATATTAAAATACCTATTGCTACTTTTTAGTCTGAGTCCACATCATTTCCTGCCCTAGTAACAATCTCCCTGTATGGCTTCCCAGATTTTAGTTCCTCTTTACTTCTTAGTCTCTCTCATCTCATTCCCCAGGGCCATTCATCACTTAAGCTGGGAAAAACTGTTTGGAAAAAACAAAAGCAGATTCAAATTATGCCACTGTTTTTCATAAAATCCTCCAAGTTCTCCATTGCCTGCTTTCAGGAAATTTTTATACATATTCTGTGGTCAAATAAATTTGGAAAAATATTACATGTCCTATTCCTAGAGAGTCAGTATTCCAATTAGCTTATTAAAGTCTATTTAACCCACATTAAATAAACCTGCTTACCCCTGCTGAAACTTACTTTAAAACAAAACAATTTTTTTCATGGCATACAGTAATCAATGTCCTGTGGAACACTATTCCATGGAATACTGAATTGGAAAAATTCTGGCTTTAAGTCCAAACTCCTTAGCATAACAAAGACCTTCAACATCTGGTTCTAGTTTATTACCTTAACACCTCTTCGAGTATATTCCTGAAACATACTACACTGTTTCATAACTTCTTAAGTTAGCACATGCTGGTCATTTCATGTGAAATATAGGCCTTGCTCCTAATATGCCTAGTCAACAACTACTCAGCCTTTAAAACCAGATGAAATGTAGTCTCTCTCAGCCAGTTATGCTCAGCCTAGTTCATCAATCACCTTGTATTCCTCATACATATTTGTATTACTACTTCTTTGATCTATTGGTATCTTTTTGCTTGTTTTCAAATCTTTAAGCTTTTTCAAAAACTGGGTACAATTTGTATCCCTGGAGCATAGCACAGTGCCTCACTTAGGGCAGGAAAAGCACTCATTTTTGAATTGAACTGTATACCTGTATTGGACCATCCCACAGGATTTGACATTCATTCTTATAAAATTTAACTTTTTTTGGGTTTTTGACTCTTCAAATTTAAACTAATAAGCTCCATTTTTTTTTATCCTGTTCAATTTTGTCATTTAACAAATCAGTCACTCATTCCTTTTAATCAATATCCTTTTTATTGGCAGGCCAGTGTTCTCAGTCTAGTCAACACTGAAAGAGACAGGGCTGAAATAAGCATCCTCAAGTCTTCAACTTGAGATCCTCCTCTGACCTGCTGATCAGATTAAACAGTCCCTTTGCTCATCCCTTAATCAGTATGATTGGTGCACCTCTTATCTAGTCTAAATTTCTGCATCATTTACACAAGATATCATAAACGTACAGCTGATTTATACATACCTCAAACCAACAGTAACACCTTCTACTGCAAGTCTAGTAATTTCTTCAAAAACAGAAAGTGAATTAACAATGGCATGACTTATTTTGGAGGAGTGTCTTCTGGCTTCTCTCTCTAGTCCCTTTTCTTTGAGACAGAGTCACTGTTTCCTAGGCTGGGGTGCAGTGACGCGATCTCTGCTTACCGCAACCTCTGCCTCGTGGGTTCAAGCGATTCTCCTGCCTCAGCCTCCTGAGTACCTGGGATTACAGGTGCCCACCACCATGCCCAGCTAATTTTTGTATTTTTAGTAGAGACAGGGTTTCAGTATGTTGGCCAGGCAGGTCTCAAACTCCTGACCTCAAGTGATCGACCTGCCTCGGCCTCCCAAAGTGCTGGGATTACAGGTGCGAGCCACCAGTGCGGTGGCCCCTTTCCTTTCTAAGCTACTTATAAACCATTATTTTTATAAGTTCTTAAAAGTCTTGTTGAGGGTCACTGTCAAGTTCACTGGGTTATACTTTATAGAAAACACTTTTCTTCTCTTCCAATAATAAGACTATTTTCCATCCTTGGGATACCAGTCTCCATGATTTCTCAATGACTGCCATTATATTTCAGTAATCTAATCCTGAAGTTCTCATTATAATCAAGGATGAGTTTTTGTCTAGACTAAAAGATATGAATTCATTAAAAAATGGCAAGTAAAGACTCTCCTATGATGTCGTCTTTTATTTTTCAGTTCACCTTTTTCAGGATTTGTTCAGTGTTTTCCAATATGAGATTTAGAAGGCTGAGAAACAGAAGTGCCATGAAGACAAGGGCTGTTTTGTTCATCACCATGTCCTAAGAACTTAGATCACTGTTTGGCACATAGGTGCCACAGAGTAAAGATTTGTAGAGTGAAAGAATTAAGATGAAAATAGTAGCAGCAGTATTTTACCAGCTGCCTCAAATATCAGATTATGTTTTCCTCCATTGAATAAATTAGAAAAGTACCCTTAACATTTTTTGGTTTGGCCTGTTTTTAAATTTTTCTAGATAATATTATTACATATTCACACCAATTTTTTTTTTAATAGAGATGGGGTTTCACTATGTTGGCAGGATGGTCTCGATCTCCTGATCTTGTGATCCGCCCACCTCGGCCTCCCAAAGTGCTGGTATCGCAGGCGTGAGCCACCTTGCCCAGCCTCACACCATTTTTTATTTCATCCTTTGTTATGGTCCTCCTTTCTGTCTTTCATGCTAGTACTGTAAATGTGTGAACTTATCAGAGAACTCCTTCTGTGGCCTTGTTAGTATCTTTACTAACAAGTAAAGACACTTTACTAACTTCTTGAATAGCATCAGTGGTGCTATTCAAGACGAAAGAGATTCCTTCTCTCTTTCTTCTGCAATAGCACCACTGATGCTATTCAAGAAGAGAGAGAAGGAATCTCTTTCTTCTTGAATAGCACCACTGATGATGGTTTGGCACAAATTGGTTTTAAGAATCCCCTAGCATGATAATGCTTTCCTGTTTGCTGTTTTAGACCCGGGGATTATAATGAACCATTTGTAGTCTGCCTTCCTAAAATTCTGTGTACATGCCTGAGTGGCACTGTTCTCTTGGCTTGTATAAATCAACTGAAAGATTACAGTTGCTTTCTCTTATGAGTCCTAATAGTACTTACTAATCAAAACTTCCTTGGTGATTGGAATCAATTCTGGAGCTCTCTACCTTTTGGAAGGAAATAAAGTTTACTAGGTCACCAATACAAATAAAAGTTTTTCAGTGTACTGCTTTTAGCTAAAAATAAGAATTCCAGCAGTTATCTGGCTATCTGAAGCTCTACTTTTCAACCATTTTGTCTCTGGCTTGATTTGGTCAACTGTAATCTGACTTTGAGTTTTACTAAAATCCAATTTAAAAGAAATCTTATGTTTTATAGTAACAGGTGTATATAAAAGGCTAGCTTTTTTTTTTTTTTTTTTAATTTTTTTGGTAGAGATGGGGTTTTGCTATGCTGCTCAGGCTTGTCTTGAACTCTTGGCCTCAAGTGAGCCTCTCTTGCCTTGGCCTCCCAAAGTGCTGGGACTATAGGCATGAGCAATATTAGCAGTTTTGAGACATAATTCTTTTACCTGAATCCATTAATGCTAAACTTCCACCACATGCAGATGCCATAGAAGATGACCCTACAGAAAGAAAAACAGCTGCTTTATACTACACTGATTTTTTAAATGTAGAAAATGTTATCGGTTATTTCCTTATAAATATTCAATTACAATACAAATATTCAATAGTCTCTTCTTCCTTCTTATTAAAAGCACCTAAGGCAAACTCTCCTAAGCTATAAACTATGGGGCTGCATGATCCAATATGGTAGCCGGGCTATTAGCCACAAGTGGCTACTTAAAAGTTAAATCAATTAAAATAAATTCAATTCCTCAACTGGACAGCACAGATAAAGAGGATTTCTATCATCACAAGAAGGTCCCCCCCCCAAGATAGAGTCTCGCTTTGTCACCCAGGCTGGAGTACAGTGGCACAATCTTTGCTAACTGCAACCTCCATCTCCCGAGTTCAAGTGATTCTCCTGCCTTGGCTTCCTGAGTAGCTGGGACTACAGGCGCCCACAGCCATGCCCAGCTATTTTTTTGTATTTTTAGTAGAGACAGGGTTTCACCATGTTAACCAGGATGGTCTCAATCTCCTGACTTCGTGATCCACCTGCCTTGGCCTCCCAAAGTGCTGGGATTATAGGCATGAGCCACTGCACCCAACCCATCATGAAAAGTTCTATTGCACAGTATTGCTACAAAGATTCTTTTTTTTGAGATGGAGTTTCGCTCTGTCACTCAGGCTGGAGTGCAGTGGCACAATCTCGGCTCACTGTAACCTCCATCTCCTGGGTCCAAGTGATTCTTCTGCTTCAGCCTCCTGAGTAGCCAGGACTACAGGCATGTGCCACCACGCCCAGCTAAATTTTTTGTATTTTCAGTAGAGACGGGGGTTTCACCATTTTAGCCAGGATGGTCTCTATCTCCTGACCTCATGATCCACCTGCCTTGGCCTCCCAAAGTGCTGGGATTACAGGCATGAGCCACCACGCCTGGCCTGAAATTTTTATTTAAATGTGACCTTTTAGCCTAGAATCCATCTGTGATGTTCACTTATTATTCATGTGGATATGTGACAGGTATCCCCTGCCTAATGATCACTTTATTTTGGCCCTTCCTCTTCTGCTAACCTTGTTCTGTGGTTAGAAATAAAATAAACAAGCCAAACTGGATCTATTATAATAGATAAAGAAAAATATTTGTAAATTTTTTAATTTATTTGTAAAAATAAATAAGCCAAACTGGATCTATTATAACAGATAATAAACATAATGTAACATTACATTTGAAAACTTAATAACAGAATAGGGAATTTGGTCTTTACTATGAAAGTAGTATTTCAGTACCATACCATTTGACTCTAGGACTTCAGATGTAACTCTTATGGTGAAAGGAAAATCTTTGGGAATAACAGGATACAAAGCTTTCTCAGCAAGAGCACCTAAAGTAGAAAAGGAGACAATAAGTAAAAAATGTACTAAGTCGGGTGGTGGGGCAAAAAAAAAAAAAAAAGTACTAAGTCTCTGTAAGAATACCATGTAAGTTTACAGATCTGTACTTACCATGCCCAAGTTCTCTTCTATTTAAACCGGTGACTTTGCCAATTTCATTAGTTGCATAAGGAGGAAACTTAAAAAAGAAACACACACACATATACAATTGACATGAAAAGATGTCCAAGTTATATTACCAAAATATTAAAAAAAACTTCTAGAACAGTGGAGTCTCATTAAAAAAAAAATACATTAATAAATACACAGAAAATATATGATGTAAATTTAACATACATTACCAAATTTATTAACATACATTAATAAATACACAGAAAATATATGATGTAAATTTAACATACATTACCAAATATAAGTAGCTATTTCCAGTGTGTAAATAGCTTGGGATGTGGGAACTGGAAGCGTATGCGGATTTACATCATAAATTTCCATAATGTTTAAATTATTAACAATAACAAAATGTTATATTTTTGAAAGAAAACATATACATATTTTAAAAGTATACACTGAAAATTCACAGCTTTTTCCATAGCAAAGCCAACATTGATTTCACTAAATTGAAACTTAATTTACACTGATACTTTTTAGAATTGTCTTCCTCCACCACCTCTTTCAGATATGAAACAAAACACATGAATGGGAAGTTGCATACTTTGAAGTATTTTTCAAGCAAAACATAATGCCAAAAATGTATGGAGGAAACAGCTCTTTTCTATAAGAAGAGTTTTATTTTAGCCAGTGGTTGCAAACTTTCATTTGATGGATATGTTACCTTGAAGGAATGTGAATTCATTGTGATCATTTGAGAACTGGAAGATTTCCCATAAAAATCTGTAATTTCAGGCTGGACGCAATGGTGTACGTCTGCAATCCCAGCACTTTGGGAGGTTGAGGCAGGCGGATCACTTGAGCTCAGGAGTTTGAGACTAGCCTGGCCAACATGGTGAGACTCTGTATCTACTAATACAAAAATCACCCAGGCGTAGTGATACACGCCTATAATCCCAGCTACTCATGATGATGAGGCACAAGAATTGCTTGAACCCAGGAGGTGGAGGCTATAGTAAGCTGAGATTGTGCCACTGCATTCCAGCCTGTGCAACAGAGTGAGATCTTGTTTCAAAAAAAAAAATCCCCCCCAAAATCTGTAATTCCAGTTTAACAAGAAAATTTTTAAAAGCAGTGATGGAGCAGGAATCTGATTAAACCTCTGAATCTAGCAGTCAATTTGCAGGAAATAGAGGGCAAAGGAACATGCTGAATTACACCATGAGTGTGCCATCAGCAATACCCAGACTGTGGGATAGGAGACTATATGTCAAATGCTTATGGGGCTTCAACAATAAGACTGTTAAAAAAAGGATGTAATGGAGGAGAAATGTATAGATTTAAAAAGACTTAAATATCAGGCTGGGCATGGTGGCTCACATCTACATGTAATCACAGCTCTTTGGGAGGCTGAGGCAGGAAGGCTGCTTGAGTCCATGAGTTTGAGAATAGCCTGGGCAACGTGGCAAAACCCCACCTCTACAAAAATATAAAAATTATCAGGGTGTGGTGGTGCCCGTAGTCCCAGCTACTTGGTGGGGAGGGGGGGAGGTGGGGCAGGTAAGGCAGGAGGATCATTTAAACCTGGGAGGTGGAAGCTGCAGTGAGCCAAGATGGTGCCACTGCACTCTGGCCTGAGCGACACAGTGAGACTCTGTCTCAAATAAACAAACTAAAACAAAAAAGGATATACCAAACTTTTAAAATAAAAAACCCCACTAAACTATAGTATCTAGAAATGGAGCCACGCAATCCTAGACGATTACTGTAAAACTTAGGAGAGTAGTTACTTTTAGGAGAGGAGGGTATTGACATTGGGATGAAGAACATGAAGGTGCTTTTGAGGTGGCTGGCAATGTCAAATTTCCTGACTTGGGTGGTGGTTAAAAGGGTATTTGCCTTATAAAAACTTATTAAGCCATACTTTGTTTTATATGGTTTTCAGTACCTGTGCTTTATATTATAATAAAGGGATATAGCTAGAGCTCCATTTTATACAGCTGCCCTTTTTAGACTGCCACGTGCTCTCCAGCTCATGACAAAGAACCTGACTTACTCAATTACAATTCCTCTCTGGCTTCTGTAGCACCAGGGTGTATCTAGAACAGGATATTTATAAGGGATTCAAGACCTGTGTGACTCTTGATGTTTATGGATATTCTGTAGCATGTACTTTCCACAAAAAATGTTCTCTATTGATTATAACAGATTCAACAAAAGTGAAATGCTGAGATTCTGGGCAGCCAACAAGGGTTCTACAAAAGCGAAATGACTTGCTACTCTCATGTTGTATTCTTTTTACTTTTATTTTTTGAGACAGGGTCTTACTCTGCTGCCCAGGCTGAAGTGCAGCGGGGCAATCATGGCTTGCTGCAGTCTCAACCTTTTGGGCTCAAGCGATCCTCCCTCAGCCTCCCGAACAGCTGGGACTATAGGCATGTGCCACCATGTTTGGCTAATTTTTAGATTTTTTTTGTAGAGACAGGATCTCACTATGTTGCGCAAGCTGGTCTTGAATTTCTGAGCTCAGCTATTCTCCTGCCTCGGCCTCCTAAAGGACTGGGATTACAGGTATGAGCCACCATGCCCTGCTCTCCATGTATATTCTTCAAATAACAAAATTAAAAGTACTTTATACTAGGTCTGGTCCCTTAGGATTTGTTGTGAATGAAGTATCTAAAGTAGTACTAAAGTATTCTCTAAAATACTACTTATATCTCTCTCTACTTATCATTCTACACGAAGCTTGCCATGCCTTCTGTAAATAATAAAATAGTAGCCCCCAAATTGACCTTAATAGATATATGATGAAACTAGCAAAGTAAAATATGATTATTGGTAAAATCCAGATAGTGGGTATATGAATAGTCACTGAAAAGTTCTTTCAACTTTACTGTATCCTGGAAGTTTTAAAAAATAAAATGTTCCAGCCTGAGCAACATTCTCCAGAAAAAAATAGAAAAATTAGCCAATCGTGGTTGCACATGCCTGTAATCCCAGCTACTCAGGAGGCTGAGGAGGGAGGATATCTTGAGCCTGGGAGGCAGAGGTTGCAGTGAGCTAAGACTGCACCACTCACTCCAGCCTGGGCAACGGAGTGGGACCTTGTCTCACAAATATAAATAAAATAAAATTTTGGGGAAAAAAATTCACCTTACCTCATAATGCAGCATGAAATTTTTATCTTTTATCCCACTACAAATAAAAGGCATCATATTAAAAACATCATAGGAAAAAAATGTATTTGTTTCAATAAACAACTAAAACATATTTAAGGGGATTTTACAAAACATCTAGGTATTAATAAATATTAGACTGAAACTGAAAACCACAGAATTAATTAGAAGGATGATTGTGAGATGATATTTTCTCCTGGGGCTTATGAATAAATTGTACAGATTTAGAAAGCCAGTTTTACTTTAAATGTAAGCCCTTAAATCCAAATTTTAATACTAAGACAAGACAATAGATGTATTTTTAAGCATTAACAACTACTGAGAGAATCCTAAATGCTGTAACCACATTAGTTAAATCTCAGAGCTATAATGCTTCTCCCAGTCAACATGGGAAATGAAGAAAAAGTCCTGGGATGGGGCAGAATCTGCATGATCATAAACTGTTAACTATGAAAAAGAAATCTAAAAATCAAACTCCTTCAAAGGACTAAAGGAATCACAGAATAGGGCAGCTAGAGAGCATTATAGTGGGTCATTGGCCCTGTTCATTTTTTAAGAAATAGAAACCAAAGGCCAGTGTGGCTGAGTGACGACATGAACCCCTTTATTTACGTAGGTTATAGACCTAACACTAGAATATGTGGAGGTTCCCTGACCAAGCCCAGTGCTCTGCATTCCACCTTCACACACACAGCTGCACTGTCGATTTTATCAGATACATGGAAATCAATTACAGGGGCTATCCCGAAGATACTGGGAATTATCCTCATCAGTTGGGCAGCAGGAAAAGGGAGGCTGAGTACCTGTGGTCTTCTGAGACCCTTAACTAGGGAACTGAAAGTAGCCCTACTAGGCACTGACGAAAATAAAGAACTGGCTATGAATGTCAACACTCTGATGCAATAATGCTGGTGAGGACTGCTATACAGATTCTTATCATCAAAATTCATCAGCATGATTTTATTGTTGACTTTTTAGGAGCAGAGGAGGACAGCCAAGTATTTCTGAACACAAAATCACAATGTATGTGGCTTGGGATTAGACAAGGCTTTTCATTAACAGCCTCCAGCTTAGTTTCAGCAATGGGAACTTTTGTTTATTTATTTGCCCTCTTGTTTCAAATAGAAAAACCAATCCATTCAAGATTACCAAGGAAGTCTGTCCTAAGAAATCATTCTAGAGACACAGAACAAACTAAATGTACTCACAGTAAAGAATTAAATGAGGTACCAATATTTGTTGTAAACTAGTGATTTAGAAGACAATATAGCACACACACACACAATCCTTTGAAATCATGATGTAAACAGAAAAATAAAGTACAAAAATACAAGTTAAAAAAAGTAACAATGACTAATAATATATCACATAAGCTTTAATTATATACTAGAACATCATAAAATATAACAAACATCATAATAACATAACTTACTTTATAGCTGTTATAACTTGATCCGACTTAATATTGGATTCTAATGAATCAAATGTAACAGTACAAAGCACCTAAAAAAGAAAAAAGAATTTCTCAGGCTTTAATATACTAACCACAAAGATGAAAACTAAAAATATTTGAAGAATCCAACTAACTCTTAAAAAAATGGGCTAAGTACATCCTACACAAAGCTTGCCATCCTACTAAGTGCAGTAAACGCTTATTTATCCTATAAATATTCAAACTATGTGTAAACCTCAATAATCCAAAGTTCTAACATCACACAGACTACAAATGTAAAGCACTGCACTAGGAGTGCTGGGGAAGGAAGTCAGGAAGAAAAAGCAGTATTTTTAAGAACTATGTATGAGAGTCCGCTGAGAAAGCCTCAATACAGGTTCAGCCAATAAAACCGCCTGCTTAAAATTTTAAAAAATCAGGCCAGGTGTGGTGGCTCATGCCTGTAGTCCCAGCACTTTGGGAGGCCAAGTCAGGCAGATCACAAGGTCAGGAGTTCAAGACCAGCCTCACCAATATGGTGAAACAGTCTCTACTAAAAATACAAAAATTAGCCAGGCATGGTGGTATGCACCTGTAGTGCCAGATACTCAGGAGGCTGAGGCAGAATCGTTTGAACCTGGGAGGTGGAGGTTGCATTGAGCCAAGATTGCACTACTGCACTCCAGCCTGGGCAACAGAGTGAGATTCTGTCTCAAGAAAAAAAAAAAAATCAGTCTTCTTTGTAGACACATAATATAATCCAGAGACTCTACAATGTATCATTTACAACATCCAGTATACAACCTACAACGAAACAGGAAACAGGGAACATTCTCAAGAAAAAAGACAAGGAATGGAGGCTGATTCTGAGTTGATTAAGAAGGTGGATTCAGCAGGCAAAAGATTTTTAACAGCTATTATAATTATACTCAAAGGACATTAAAAAAAATGTATCTGGAAATAATCTCACAGTAGTGTAAAAAAAAAAAAGGAAAAAAGGACATAAAAAAGAATAAGTGAAAATTCTAAAACTGAAAACTTTAATATCTCATAATGGAAAGGAGATAGCATGAGTCAGTGAGCATGAAGATGAATGAACAGAAATTGTCCAATTTGCAGAAGACAGGGAAAAGAGAACATAGCTGCAGTCACCTGTAGGACTGTATCAAAAGGATAACATATGCGCAGTTACAATTCCAGAAGGCAAGAAGAGAGAATGAGGCAGGAAAGAATATTTGAAGAAAGAATAGATAAAAATTCTGAAGTTTGGTGAAAGACATGAATGGACAGATTTAGGCTCAGCACACTTTTAGCAGAATAAATTCAAAGGAAACCACACCTTTCAATTATAATGCTGAAAACCAAAGATAAGGAGCAAATCTTGAAAGCACCCACATGAAAACAATCATAATATATAAGAAACAATGATTTGATTGCATCCTTTTCATCAGAAAAACATGGAGAACAAAAAACACTGAAACATCTTCAGGTGCTAAAAGAAAAAAGAATCACCCCAGAATTCTGTACACAGCATAAAGATTCTTTGTACACTGAACATGCAGTATCTGGTTAAANAAAAAAAAAAAAAAAAAAGATTCTTTGTACATAAAGGCAAAATAAAGACATTTCTGAAAAACAAAAAATTAGAATTTGTTATTAGAAAACTCATAGGATGATATTAAAGGAAGTCTTGTCAGAATGAAGAGAAATGATACTAGATCCATACCTGGATCTTCAGGAAGGAATAAAAGCACCAGAAATGGTAAATATGTGGGCCAATATAAAAGCCTATCTTTTTCTTATCACTTCCTTAAAATATATGATTGTATAAAAGTTATGACATTGCCTTGCGGGGGTTTATGACACATGTAGTTGTAATACATAATAAGACAACTGCAATATAAAGGATAGAAGGGATGGGAAATGCACCTAAATGGTTGCAAAGTTTCTTCATTTTATGGTAAGTGGTACAAAATTAATTCTAAAAAGACTGTGAGGGCCTGGCATGGTGGCTCATGCCTATAATACCAGCACTTTGGGATGCTGAGGCCTCCGGAGAACTACTGGAGCCCAGGAGTTCAAAACTAGCTTGGGCAACATGGTGAAACCCTGTCTCTACAAAAATTTTAAAATATATATAAATAAAATGACTTGTGAGAAGTTATGTATGTATACTGTAATTTCTATAGTAATCACTGAAAAATAATTCAGAGGTACAACTGAAAAATAATTCGGCAAATTAAAATAGTTATAAAAATATTCAATTAATTCAAAAAGAAGGCTGAAAGTAAAAAATAGAGAAACAAAAAACAACAGCAAAATAAATAATAAAATGACAGTAAATTCAATTGTATCAGTGGTTAAATTTAACATGAATGGACTAAGTACTACAGTTACAAAGGCAGAGATTATCACAATGGATAACAAAAGTATGCAGAATATCTTAATGAAGGCATTTTAAAAACTTACTAAAGAGCATAAAAGAAAACCTTAATCAAAAGTGAGACAGACTATATTCACTCTAAAGACTATAACTTAAATTATAAAAGTATCATTCTTCTCTCAGATAAATATATAAATTTAGTGCAATTACTATTGTAAATCCTAAAGGGATATTTTGAGAACTTGATATGAACTAAATTTCAAATAAAGGAACAAATGGGGCCAGGCGCGGTGACTCACACCTGTAATCCCAGCACTTTGGGAGGCCGAGGTGGGTGGATTACGAGGTCAGGAGTTAGAGACCAGCCTGGCCAATATGGAGAAAACCCATCGCTACTAAAAATACAAAAATTAGCTGGGCATAGTGGCGTGTGCCTGTAATCCCCGCTTCTCGGGAGGCTGAGGCAGAACTGCTTGAAACCGAAAGGCGGAGGTTGCAGTGAGCTGAGATTGTGCCATTGCACTTCAGCCGGGGCGAAAGAGTGAAATTCCGTCTCAGAAAAAAAAAAGAAAAAATAAAAAAAGGAACAAATGTACCTATATTTTAAAACAATTTTGAGGGTAAGAGAAAACAGGGAAGACGATTTGTTTCTCAGATGTTAAAATGTACCCCAAAATCATGATAATTAAAACAGTTTGGCAGTGGCCCCAAAAATTCACATAACAATGAAAAAACATATAGTTTAACAACGTATTTATAAATTTTGACGATCATAAGGTGACATCACAAGTCACTGAGAAAAAGTATTAGTAAATAATGTAAAATTGGTTCACTATGGAGGTTTTCTTTCATACAACATGTAGGAATAAATTCAAAGATCAATTAATGGTCTAAATTTGACAGCTAAAACTAGAAAGCTAATAGAAAAAGTAGGTGGGTAACTTCGTAACTTTGAGGTACAGAAGAATTTCTTAAATAAAACTTCAAAAATACAAACCTCAAAAGTGAAAAGGTAAACTATATCAGAACTAAAGATTTCAGATTTACTCTAAACACAGTAGGCTACTGCAGGCAAAGTTAAAAGGCAATCAATAAAGAAGGAAACATATATATATAAAGTTTGTTACCAAAAAGAATATTTAAAACACTTATAAGAAATTACTGCAAAATAGCTACAATACAGTAAACCATATTAAAGAAAGAAAAACTGGCCAAAGGATATGGACAGAAAATTCATAAAAAAGCAAAGTTGAGGCAGAGCCACCATACTGCACAGCTCTAGGGATCAACATCCATGTGAAAATAATGCCCTGGTGGTGTGCAGTTCCCCAGGGCATGGTTTATGCAGTGACCATGTTGACTGGCTGTTATATAAATAATGCTTAGTAATCAGGAAAATATAAATTAAATCAACAAGATACTACTTGGTACCTATCAGATTGACAGAATTAAAGAAACAAATAAGAAAGAGGTATAAAGCATAATATGGTATATAGGACAATGAATACAGATGTAGGGAAGTGTTAATACATGAACCGAAGGAGAACCAGAAGGCTACATGTTAAATACAAAAAAGTGGGTGCCTATGTAAAGAAGAAGAACAGAACTGTGGCACAGGCTAAAGGGAGAAAATAAATGAGGGCCCTGAATAGGTCAACAATGACAATATGTCAGCTGGGTGTGGTGCCTCAGGCTTGTGATCCCAGAACTTTGGAGGTCAAGGCAGGAGGATCATGAGGTCAGGAGTTCAAGACGAGCATGACCAACATGGTGAAACCCTATCTCTACTAAAAATACAAAAAAATTAGCTGGGTGCGGTGACGTGTGCCTGTAATCCCAGCTAGTCAGTAGGCTGAGGCAGAATTGCTGGAACCCAGGAGGCAGAGGCTGCGGTGAGCTGAGATCATGCCACTGCACTACAGCCTGGGCAACAAAGTGAGATTCCACCTCAAAAAAAATTTTTTTAATTGGCTGGGTGTGGTGGCTCACACCTGTAATCCCAGCACTTTGGGAGGCCAAGGTGGGTGAACAGCCTGAGCTCAGNAAAAAAAAAAAAAAAAAAAAAAAAAAAAAAAACCCAAAAAAACAATATGCCATAAACTGGAGCCTGAGTTATCAATTTTGTATATCCAATATCAAAAGAAAGATACAACAGAAATACCAGATAATTCTAGAAAATGCAAACTAATTTATAGCAGCAAAAGCAGATCAGCAGTCACTTGAGGAGGTGGGGGCAGGAAGAAGGAATTACAAAAAGGCATAAGGAAACTCTTGGGGGTAACAGATATGTTCATTATCTTTTTTATTTTTAAATTTTTTAAGAGACAGGGTCTTGCTCGGTAGCCCAGGCTAGAGTGCAATGGCACGACCACAGATCAGTGCAACCTCAAACTCTTGGCCTCAGGCAATCCTCACTCCTGGGCCTCAGCAACCATGCCTGGCCTGTTCATTATCTTTACTGGTTTCTCAGTTGTATATATGAAAAGTTACCAAATCATACACTCTAAACAGCATAGTTTATTGAATAGCAAGTATACCTAAAACAAAAAACAAAAAAAAACCTATTAAAATTATATAAAATACACCAGAGGCCAGGTGCGGTGGCTTATGCCTGTAATCCCAGCACACTGGATTGTTTGAGGCCAAGAGTGTGAGACCAGCTTTGGCAACATAGTACGACCTTGTCTACAAAAAAAAATTTTTAATTAGCCAGGCATGGTAACATGCCTGTAGTCCCAGCTACTCAGGAAGCTGAGGTGGGGGGATTGCCTGAGTTCAGGAGTTTGAAGGTTCAATAAGCTATGATTGTGTCACTGCACTGCAGCCTGAGTGACAAAGTAAGACCCTGTCTCAAACAAAACAAACAAACAAGAACACACATTAATCTAACTAAATTATACTATATGACAAAACCTATAGCATCTACTAATGTATTTCTATTAAATCTAATTAAACAATCTTAATTTAGCAAATAATTAGAGCTTTTTATATAAATTACCTGTGTTTGTCCTCTTTGAAATAGTGCTGATCCATGAAGGGTTTTAAACATATCTACCTCACAACTTATATTCCTAAGTGAAGTCAAATCCCGACCATCGCACCTATAGTGATAGAAGAAATAAGTACTTGATGTCATGCTACAAATCGGAAAAATCACCTGTCTTTATCTCTGCCAGGATGTTCTCAACCTCAGTTGCGTATCACAATCATCTATGGAACTTAATAATACAGATACTTGAGCACTATCCTGATTCATTGAATCAGAATGTCTGCAGTTGAACTTATATACCTGTGTTGTTAAAGAGCTCCACAGGTAATCCTGAAATACAGTCAGCGCTGGCAAGCACTCACTGCTTTACACACAAGGCCCAAGACAGATGGTCATATAGCCATATACTCTTTCTTCAATAGGTGTCCATTTATATAGCAAATATTATAATTCTTTACTGTTCAATTGAAAGAAAATAAACTTTCTTTGATGAAGTTTCCATTTTCAAGGCAACTTGCAGAGACAGTACATGCTTCAATTTCATCAAAAAAGGGTACGTTTACCTTTTGTATTCATTCAAAATAATACTTCTAAAAACCTCCTTTGCAACAACATTGAAGGATTCTATTATTTCAAATGGATCGGCCTCTGGAAATGTTTCTATAGAAAAGAAAAAACAAAATAAAGATTTTTACTTATAAGGAGACAAGATTTCTCTACAGTCCATAGCATAAAATCAATTAACTACAGGAATCAACCAAGGGACATAACTCTGAACATTTAGTCCTCAGGCAAACAAAGTAGATAAATAAAATGTTCTCAAGCAACTGTGACACATCAAGTACCAAGTACCACAACTGTGTTGTTACTGTGAACTTAGTTTGCTTTAAAATCAGTTCCCTTTTCTTTTTTTTTTTGGAGACAAAGTCTCACTCTGTCGCCCAGGCCGGAGTGCAGTGGTGTGATCTTGGCTCACTGCAACCTCACCTCCTGGGTTCAAGCAATTCTCCTGCCTCAGCCTCCCGAGTAGCTGGGACTACAGGCGTGTGCCACCATGTCCGGCTAATTTTTTGTATTTTAGTGAAGACAGGTTTCACCATGTTGCCAAGGCAGGTCTTGAACTCCTGAGGTCAGGGAATCCGCCCACCTCGGCCTCCCAAAGTGCTAGGATTACAGGCATGAACCACCGTACCCAGTCCATCAGTTCCCTTTCCTATTATGTTACCAGAAGAATCCAGCCACTCTTTATGGAAGGGTCTGACAGGTTTTTCTTTTTTGAGATGGCGTTTCGCTCTTGTTGCCCAGGCTAGAGTGCAATGGAGCGATCTGAGCTCACGGCAACCTCTGCCTCCCTGGTTCAAGCGATTCTCCTGCCTCAGCCTCCCTAGTAGCTGGGATTACGGGTATGTGCTACCATGCCTGGCTAATTTTGTATTTTTAGTAGAGATGGGGCTTCTCCATATTGGTCAAGTGGTTTTGAACTCCTGACCTCAGGTGAGCTACCCGCCTCAGCCTCCCAAGTTGCTGGGATTATAGGCGTGAGCCACTGCGCCCAGCCTAATGGACAGTTTTAAGAGTAGTCACCCTCACTCTTTCTCCTTTATCTAAATCTGCAAATTGGGGAACAATTTTAAAAATATGTTATGAATCCCTACAAATTGTTTTCTATCTAATATTTGTCAAGTGCCTTCATGAGCCAGGCATTTTATTGGTTTTTAAATACTTTTAACTTTCATAACAACTTATGAAACAAATTTTATTATTCTCATTGTGCAGAAGAAAAAACTGAGGCTTAAAGGGGTGGAGTATCGTATAGGAGATAACCAGTGAATTAAAAAAATAAAAAAAGAGGCGGAGTAAACTGCCTGAGACCACACAGCTAGTAACTGATACAGCTGTGACCTGAATACAGATCTGTCAGCCTCAAAGGCTTATGGTTTTATTTTATTTTTAGCTTATGGCTTAGATGTTAAGCTATTTTTTCCTATCAGTTAATTTATGCCAAGTTTTAAGTACTGTTCTCTCATGTGTATGGTTTATTTTTTTGAGACAGAGTCTCACTCTGTTGCCCAGGCTGCAGTGCAGTGGTGCAATCTTGGCTCACTGCAACCTCCGTCTCCCGGGTTCAAGCAATTCTCCTGCCTCAGCCTCCTGAGTAGCTGGGACTACAGGCGCACACTACCACACCCTGCTAATTTTTGTATTTTTAGTAGAGATGGGGTTTCACCATGTTGGCCAGGATGGTCTTGATCTCTTGACCTTGTGATCTGCCCGCGTTGGCCTCCCAAAGTAGTGGGATTATAGGTGTGCGCCACTGTGCCCAGCCATGTGTATGGTTTATTAAATATAACTTCAAAGTAACCAAAACATGAGAAATGGTCACATAAGATATATTAGTATCGTATCTTCCTCAGACAAGAATAATTTTTAATATTAGGCCGTAATATCTTTATGCTTTCACTGAGTTGTACTTGTAAAGGAAAACAATCAGTACCAAAACATTTAAAATATTATCCTATCTACCCAGAGGGCTGTGAAGATATTCTACTATGTATAATATAAACAAAAAAATCACTTTTCTTTTAAAATAAGGCAATATTTGCTATAAAATTTCTTTCTTACTAGACAGAATGAAATGTAGTGAGAAAGGATTAAACTTATTCAATGACAATTACAGTTAATGGCCTTAATATTATCAATGCTAACAGCAGTTTTGTTTTGTTTTGTTTTTTCCTTTTTTTCCAGACAGAGTTTTGCTCTATTGCCCAGGCTGGAGTCCAGTGGTAGATCTTGGCTCAGTGCAACCTCCGCCTCACAGGTTCAAGTGATTCTTGTGCCTCAGCCTCCTGAGTAGCTGGGATTATAGGTGCCTGACACCACACTTGGCAATTTTTGTATTTTTAGTAGAGATGGAGTTTCACCATATTGGCCAGGCTGGTCTTGAACTCTTGACCTCAAGTGTCTGCTTTAGCCTCCCAAAGTGCTGGGATTATAAGCATGACACACTGTGCCCAGCCCGTTTTTTTTTATCTTAAATATTCATGTGAAAGTATATTTATTAGAAAAATTAACAAAAACTATGTCATACTTCATTCATATTCGGTTTGTGTGAGATTGATATTACACAATATTATCCTTTTCTTAATAATTTCTGGAGAGCCAAATTACCTAAGATCTGTATCTTATAATTCTGCTAGGTATTAAGACTAAGAATAGCATCATTTAATATTTATTGAACACTTACTGTGTGCCAGGCACAGATGTAAATGATTCACTCATTTAATCCCCATAAACTAGGTATTATTAATACTGCAATTTAACAGATCAAGAACTCAAGAATTTTAAAGAATATCTTTGGGTTTTCAAATGAAAAGATACCAAGTTACACATCTTGTATGGTAAGAGTTTGATTCAGAAAAGATCAGGAACATTCACATTCAACATTTACTAGGTACCTACTCTGCATCAAATGCAGTGCTAGCCACATTCATGGAAGTTAATTTAGAAGTAACCCTGTGAGCTATCATTATAGTAAGTTTATTGAAAATAAAGCTGAGAGGCCAGGCACAGTGGCTTATGCCTATAATCCCAGCACTTTGGGAGGCCGAGGCAGGTGGATCATCTGAGGTTGGGGGTTGGAGACCAGCCTGACCAACATGGAGAAACCCCGTCTCTACTAAAAATACAAAAAAATTAGCTAGGCATGGTGGTGCATGCCTGTAATTCCAGCTACTTGGGAGGCTGAGGCAGGAGAATTGGTTGAACCCAGGAGGCTGAGGTTGCAGTCGGCCAAGATCGTGCCACTGCACTCCAGCCTGGGCGACAAGAGTGAGACTCTGTCTCAAAAAGAAAAAAGAAAATAGAAAATGCAACTGAGAAGCAATGAGAGTAACATTTATTTGAGATCTTCAACCAAAGTTAAAAAAAAAAGTCTATTATTTCTTTTAATGCTTTTTAAATTAAAAAATACATAGTAATTGAAGTTCTGTGCAAAGGGACTTTCTTTTTCCTTGAAACAGTTTAGGTAAGCTTTGGAGAAGAGGTGGCATTTGAGTCTTGAATTAGAAAAAGATTACCTGCTATGAGAGAGCATTCCAGGCCTAGGGAACAGCAGCTGTAAAGTTCAAAGTCCTTTGAACTCTCCTTTTCTTACAGACGTGATGCCCTTCCTCTTTGACCTTTAATCCCAAGAAGCAAGAGCCAAGCCATGCCTTATTAAGGTTGCCCTCAGCAAAAAAATAAAATAAAATAAAATTTACCTTTTAGTTGTTCCTCTGTATCTAATCTTATTTTGTTAACAGCTTCATCTCTGGAAATCTAAAAGAAAGTTGAGGTTCAGTTATTACAGATACATGGCAACATTTAACATTTCTGTTTTCTAATTATTATTCAATGAATACATTGTGAGTTACTCAGATTTCTCTAACTGTAATATTCTTTAAAATATTAAAATTGGTTGATTTATGACAAATATTACCTGTTAATTCATTCAAATACATTTGTATACTCCCCTAAAACTTATATTAAAAAAGAAAAGAACTTTGGGAGGCCAAGGTGGGCAGATCACCTGACGCCAGGATTTTGAGACCAGTCTGGCTAAAATGGTGAAACCCTGTTTCTACTAAAAGTACAAAAGATAGCCAGGTGTGGTGGCGTGCATCTGTAATCCCAGCTACTTAAGAGACTGAGGCAGGAGAATCGCTTGAACCTGGAAGGTGGAAGTTGTGGTGAGCCAAGATCATACCACTGCACTTCATCCTGGGCTACAGAGTGAAAATCTTGTCTCAAAAACAAAACAATGGAGAAATAAGCAATTAGGCTTTTGTTAGCTTTTTGTTTAGAAATTTCTAATAAAAATAGGACTAACATTCATAAGGAAAATTACATGAGTTATGAAAAAAATGTATTCCTAGGACAATTATATAAGACAAAATTCAGGTATACCTACCTTATCATGTTCATAATTTGTAAAAACTGCATAGAGTTTCTCCATAGCGAGTCTATTTAAGCACAAAATAAATGTTAGCATAGTATTTGGAAACATGAGGCAGTTTTTATTATAAACAAAACTGAAATATTTAATAATAATCAGCTAAAACTTTAATAAATATTTCAGGAAGAATTAAAAATTTATATTGCTATTTATCATTGCTAATCTGTTTACTATTTATGGTACAGAACACAAATTTCTTTCTCCTATCCTCTCAGGGGAAATCACTTATGGTATCCTGCTCTCTTCTTTTTAATTGTTCAATTAATTTCACCTTTCACATACTTTTTTAAACCTCTTCCTTTCTTCCATTCCACCTATTTTGGCTCAGTTATCACAGGAAACTCTTTTGCTAGGAAGAGTTAATTTAATTTCTAACTGATGGCTGTGCAACTGACATTGAGGGAAAGTATTAACCTTTTACATTTACAGAGTGTCTGCCTAACATTCTAAGCACTGGGCATGTAACAGTGATTACATCTGATTTCTTTTTGAGAATCTCAACAGTTTCCTTAGATATTCAAGTATCTTATGCTTTATTCTCTGTTTCCCAGATACAGAGAGATGTGGGGATTACCTGAATCTTGACCAATAAACACAGTCTTTCATTTGAGATTCAAAGTTAGGCCTTACAAGAGTGATGTGGGCTTATCCTTTTTAAGGGAATAAACAGATATTTATGGGAATTACTCTTAAAACAGAAAATACTATTTATGAAGTAATACATGGGCAGTGCTTCCATGGGAAGTTTTTCTCCCAAGAGGAAATTAAATCTGATGACAATTTCATATTTTCATTTGCACAGATGTTCTTACTTATGAGCATGTTTCACAATCTCTGGTGAAGGGGTAAATAGCTTCTGAGGTGTCCTCTTGGTAACACCAATTTCTTTTACCAACTGCTGGATGCCCTGAATTATTTGTTGGGTATATTTCACTCCAATTTTGATAGCATGGCAAAAGTCCTGCTGTAAAATGTTCTCTGCAGAGGCTTCCAACATCACTATTTAAAGGGGGAAAAAATAATTGCCATCAAAGCTCTTAGTAACATAACATTTTCAAATACCATGACATGACATAAATATTAAAGATCAATTTTAGTTCTTAGTGATAGGTCCACCATGATTTCTTTCCTCAGAATCGACATACTTCCAAAATGTATGCAGCAGTAAACGAATTAAAAAGAAACCTTGGTATCTGTATTTAGGTTTATATTCTTTTTAAGCTTAAGGAACTACTGCCCATAAAAAATGAAACAAAAAAGAAATTATGCATATATTTTAAAAATAAGTTTTATTGAGCTATAAGTCACATAAAATAAAAAATTCAATCTTTTAAAGTATACAAGTGCATTTGTTTTTAATACATATTTTAAATAAAATTTTAAAATATGCAACACAGTAGGAATCTAATAAGTATTTCCTGTTTAACAATTGTCACATTATCTAATTCTTGCACAGACAGGGAAATTTTTGCAGTGATCCTTTTTCAAGTAAGCCAACTAAAGGACTGTGATGACCATCAGAAAAAGATAGCTTTTATAACAATGAAACTCCTGTGTAGCGCAGGTAAAAGTTGGGCTTCTAAAATCCACGATTCAGCTTCAGTTTTGCATTCTGAAAGGCTGACTAGCCTCCTGCCTACTTGTGTGTCATTTCTGGTGTTTTGCAACTCGTACAAAGTCAAAGATGATGCAACTTGAGTTATCAACTAACATAAATGCATAGTTATCAACATATATTTAACCGCATCCTGTTGTCATTAAGATTTATTATTATCTGACTCATCACTTCTAAGGTTTCTAGGTTTAATTTATAATAGAATGAACGCCTTCACCCCCTCAGTGTGCTTTATATGTTAGAATTCCATCAGCCAACTGAAGTAGACCCATGAAAGGATCTAATATTTAGGTTATCAGAGTCATGGAAGAATAGGAGAAAGAGGTCAGGGCTGAAAAAGTACTAGAAAAAATAATTGTTGAGGCCAGGCATGGTGGCTCATGCCTGTAATCCTAGCACTCTGGGAAGCCGAGGTGGGCGGATCACCTGAGGTCGGGAGTTCAAGACCAGCCTGATCAACATGGTGAAACCCCGTCATAAAAAAAAAAGAAAAAGAAAAAGAAAAAAATAATTGTTGAAAACTCCTCAAATTTGACAGACACAAACGTACAGATTCAAAGTAAATTCTAAACTGGGTAACTCCCAAAAAAGCCAAGCCAAGAAACATCATAATTAGACTTCTGAAAACCAAAGATAACAACTTGAAACCAGCCAGAGAAAAATGACACCTTACCTACAGGGGAAAAGCAATTCAAGTAACAGCAGATTTGCCACCAGAAACCAGGGAGGCCAGAAGGAAGTGGCACAATATTTTTCAGGTGCTGACAGAAAAAACTGTTAGCTGGGCGTGGTAGCTCACACCTATAATCCCAGCACTTTGGGAGGCTGAGGTGGGCAGATCACCAGGTCAAGAGATTGAAACCATTCTGGCCAACATGATGAAACCCCGTCTCTACTAAAAATACAAAAATTAGCTGGGTGTGGAGGTATGTGCCTGTAGTCCCAGCTACTTGGGAGGCTGAGGCAGGAGAATCGCCTGAACCTGGGAGGCAGCGGTTGAAGTGAGCCAAGATCATGTCATTGTATTCCAGCCTGGTGAC
>NW_016107458.1:4619688-4634688 GCF_001604975.1 Cebus imitator
AAAAAAAAAAGAACTGTCAACCCAGAATTCTATACCCAGTGAAAATACTAAGGAATGAAAGAGAAATCAAGACTCTCTGATGAAGGAGAGATAAGAAAATTTGTTGCCAGCCAACCTACCCTAAAAGAATAACTAAAGGAAGTTCTGTAAACAGAAATAAGTAAAGAAATCGTGGACTGTTAGGAAAGAAAATCAGTATGCAAACTAAGAATAAATACAGAGGCCGGGCATGGTGGCTCACCTGAGGTGAGGAGTTCGAGACCAGCCGCCCCCCCATGGTGAAACTTCATCTATACTAAAAATACAAAAAAAATTAGCAGGGTGTGGTGGTTGTGGTGGTAGGTGCCTGTAACTCCAGCTACTCAGGAGGCTGAGGCACGAGAATCGAGAATCACTTTTACCCAGGAGGTGGTGGTTGCAGTGAGCTGAGATTGCGCCACTATACTCCAGCCTGGGCAACAGAGTGAGACTCCATCTCAAAAAAAAAAAAAAAAGAGAGAGTAAATACAGAGCAATAGGCTTCTCTTGAGTTTTCTAAATTATGTTTGATAGTTGAAGCAAAAGTGAAAATTATAACACTGCCTAATATGGCTCTAACTGTAGAAGAAAATGAAAATTGCATTCCAAATGGGGGAGGGTAAAGGAAAATAAGGTTCCCATATTTTACACCAGTCATGAAGAAGTTTCCTCTGATACAGGATATGAGATGGCTATATTCTTTTTCTCATCTGTATTTCCAGGATATCCTCTCACTTGGACAGAATTAAACAGGAGATTTAAAAAAAATTCATTTAATGTTTGTAAATTATATCTCCATAAATTGCTTTTAAAAATAAAATATGTGGCCAGGTGTGGTGGCTCACGCCTATTGTCCCAGCACTTTGGGAGGCCAAGGTGGGAGGAGCAGCCTGGTCTCAGAGCAACATAGCAAGGTCCTGTTCCTAAACAAAATAACAACTAGAAGATAAAAAACTCGGTTGTGGTGATGTGCCTGTAGACTCAGCTATTCTGGAGGCTGAGGCAGGAGGATCACTTGAGCCCAGCAGTTTGAGGCTATAGTGAGTCATGATCATGCCACTATACTCATACCTATAGTCTGGACAACAGAATTGAGAACCAGATCAAAAAACAATATACATATTTGGCTGGGCATGGGACTCATGCTTGTAATTCCAGTGCTATGGAAGGCCAACACAGGAGGATTGCTTGAGGCCAGGAGTTTCTAGCCTGGGCAATATAGTGAGATGCTATGTCTAATACAAATAATAATAAAATTTAAAAAATAGAATATGACAAAGAAAAATGTATACCCACCCAAATAAATTTTGTTTTTACTCATTAAACTTTAATGCAATTCCTTTTTAAAAATACTTTATAAGAAAATTCCTTTAGCCAGGTGTGGTGACATGTGCCTATAGTCGCAGCTACTTAGGAGGCCGAGGGCAGAGAATCACTTGAACCCCAGAGTTTGAGGCTGTAGTGACATATAATCACACCCCTGCATTCCAGCTTGGGTGACAGAGAGAGATTGCATCTTAAAAAAAAAAAATGGCCGGCATGGTGGCCCACACCTGTAAACCCAGCACTTTGGGAGGCCGAGGCGGTAGATCACGAGATTAAGACCATCTTGGCCAACATGGTGAAACCCTGTCTCTACTAAAAATACAAAAATTAGCTGAGCATGGTGGCACGTGCCTGAAGTCCCAGCTACTTGGGAAGCTGAGGCAGAAGAATCACTTGAATCTGGGAGACAGAGGTTGCAGTGAGCTGAGATCGTGCCGCTGCAGTCCAGCCTGGCTACAGAGCGAGACTCAGTGTCAAAAAAAAAAAAAATTATTAGTTCATTCCTCTAATGTCTACTTACAATTAGAAGGGTTTAAACTCTAAGGAAGATAGTGGCTATATGACCAATTAGCAGCAGGTTTATTTCTGTGTCTTAATAACAATAGCAGGTGCTAACTGTATGCTTCTTAGGTACCAGTAACATAGTAACATGCTGGGAACTTGCAAACCTTGACTCTTATCTTCATAGCTACCCTGTAAAGTAACCAGACCAGTTTGCTAACAGAGAATAAATGAACACTGTAACTTTCAGCAAAAAATTCAGATGCAGATGAACAGGAAACCAGTACTTTGCTCAAGGGTCTGAGACGCTCAAACATGAGGTAGATGTCATCTATTATTCATGGCTTCCCATTCTTTGGAATATCCTCTCTACATTTTGACAGTTACCCACAGTACAACTCCCATCTTCTGGCAGAATATAAAAATCATTTCCTTGCCTCCCTTGCAGTCAAGGGTATGGTCATGTGTCATAGTTCTGCTCAATGAGATGTAAATGAAAACTGCCATGTGGGAATTTCTGGGAAAGTTGCTTAAAATGCAGGTTGACTCACTCAACTAACTTTTTTGCCATTCCCTTCTTTTTTCTTTCACCTGCCTTTAAGTCAGATGAATTGGCCAGAGCTCTTCATGCCAGTTCATAAGCATGAAGATGAGGCCACATCTTGAGGACAGCAAAGGAGAAAGCTAAAAGGAATCTAGACTTCTTAAGATGGCATGGAACCACTATCACTGTCCTAGATTTACCACCTCTCAATTTCTTTTACCTGAGTGAAAAATAAGTTTCCATCTTAAGTCTTGTTTATTTGGTTTGACAACACAACCCCAACTAATAGGTGGGGATTTTTCCATCTTACAGAACCTCATTTTAACTTCCTTCACTGGCTAACATACCAGAAGCAGAAGCTGGAAATGAGATGTTTCACATATTACTTGTACAAAAAAAAGCAGTAAAAGCTGAATAGTTTATGTTTCATCAAAATGTTCCCACATTAGAAAATCCTATGTCAAAAAGTCCCACATGTCAGACATCACATAGAATAAATCAACAATAAATGCCCTTAAATAATTTATACAAGATCGCATGATTATAGTGGCAGAGACAGGTTTTAAATCTAGGTCATTCTGATGGCTAAAGCCCATTTTCCTTCCACAGAACAAGGACCTGATTTTCATTCATGCAAGGATGACATTTCTGTTACAAGGAGTAACTGAAAATGGCCCATGGCCAATGCATTTCCTTATTTTATTACTAATTTTCCACCTGGTGGAAATGGGTCACTTCTCAAGAGGATGCCAAGCAGACTGAGAATGAGGTAGCTAAATTATAATATTTAAGCTAATAAAATGGTTACTACCAGACTTAGAACTTCTATTTTTAAACTAAGTTATTTAGATTAATAACTTATTTGTTTAAACATAATTACTGAAATTATTTTTAGACTATAAATAATTAGTCTAAAAATAATTACCGAAATTATCTTGGTAAAGATTTTTGTATATTTTATATAAAGCTGAATAACATCCTGTAATTTTAGGTATCATTTGATATGAAGCAAGATCACTACAAAAATAGGACAGAGATAAAACATAACAAAAATTTTTATGGCTGCCGACAAAACATATACACAAAGAGTTTAAATTCAGTTTAAGAAGTCAGAACTTGTAAGTAAAATCCAGAACATATGTGGTATTTAAATAACTTACCAATCTGACTTTTAGGTGCTCCAGCAACCACTAAATTTAAAGTACTAGAAGACATTTCTTTTCTTGTTGGGTTAACAACACATTCTCCATCAATCATTCCTATTCGTACTGCCCCTAAAATGTATTAGAATATTGAAAACCGTTTAATGGAAATTCAGTTTTCAAGAATTCCAGTGATGGTTTCAATCCCATCTTTGATTGTGACCACAGAATAAAATCCGTATTTCTACCACAGTATTTAAGACCCACAGACCATCCTATCCCGCCCTACCTTCTGGCCTCACTGGACCACTCTGAACTGCTCAAATATACCCCTCTCCCCACACCTCCATGATTATGCTCATGTCTGCCCCCTGGTCTAGACAGTACTCTCTCTAAGGCAAATGCTTAACATCAGATCCTACTAAGGTTCAGCTTATAATATGACTACTCCAAGGAGTTCTCTTTGACAACCTGACCACACAAAATCACACCTGCTCTTCTCTATCACATTCTTAGCATTTTGACTCTCTTTATAATAACACTGATTATAAATAATTATCTGTCTCCTTTATGCTGAAATCAAGAAATGCATCTTTCACCATTGTATTGCTAGGGCCTAGTCTGCCTAGGACACTTGATAATTATTTACTCAATGAGCTATTTTTAAATTGCATGATTATGACTTGTAAGAGCTGTAAGTTACATTAATTTTACCCTGAAAGAGTATATACTCTGATCATTTCCCAGTTTAAAAATAAAAGAAGTCCTCTAACAGAAAGAGACAATTAAGAAGTCAAAATATCTAGGGACATGAAATCTATAACACCATAACATACTGCTATTAGAAACAGAACCCAAGACAAACATGATAATGTCTGAAAGATCTGAAAGGAGACTTAGAATGTCATCTAGTTCAATTCCTGAAGAGGTACTAAATCAGAGCCATATGCAGTTGCTATTAACATGCTCACTTTTACTAAAAAAAAATACACATGATTTCTTATTTTTAAATCCTAACTTACCAACAGGTCCATTCCAAGGAATATCTGATAATGAGAGGGCTACAGAAGCTTAAAAAAAAAAAAGAGAAAAATAGGGGCTGAAATTAAAATTTCATTGCTTTAAAAAAATCAACAATGAAATTTTAATCTCTACTTTTATACTTACCGCCATTAATTGCTAGGACATCAGGCTCATTAATACCATCTACTGCTAACAGATTACACAGAACCTGGTGTAAGGGAAAAAATTTAAGGCACTTAAAAGAATCTGTTTGATTTGGAAGGATTATCATTTAGGTTAACATCCTGGCCTAACATACAAGAGCATTATATGGCTAAAAGGACATCTTGATTTTGCTATCATTTAACTAAATGCTTGACATTGGATAAATTACTTAAACCTCAAAAGCTTCATCATCTTTAAAAGGGAAAAACAGGACAGTCATGGTAGTTCACGCCTATAATCCCAGCACTTCGGGAGGCTGAGGTGGACAGATCACCTAAGTTTAGGAGTTTGAGACCAGTTTGATCAACATGGTGAAACCCTGTCTTTACTAAAAAGACAAAAATTAGCCAGGTGTGGTGGCCCACACCCGTAGTTCCAGCTAACCAAGAGGCTGAGGCAGGAGAATCTTCTGAACCCAGGAGGTAGAGGTTGCAGTGAGCTGAGATTGCACCACTGCACTCCAGCCTGGGCAACAGGGTAAGGCTCTGTCTTTAAATAAATGGGAAAAATAATGGCATCTTCCCAAAGGGTTCCTGTGAGAATTAGAGAAATACCATAGATAAGGCATTTACGACAGTCCTCACATGTTGCAAGTATTCAGTAAATGTTAGCTATTTCTGTCATATAAAAATATTTTCTGTTGGCCAGGTGCGGTGGCTCACACCTTATAATATCAACACTTTGGGAGGCCAGGGAGTGCAGATCACAAGGTCAGGAGTTCAAGACCAGGGTGGCCAACATGGTGAAACGCTGTCTTTACTAAAAATACAAAATTAGCCGGGTGTGGTGGTGGGCACCTGTGATCCCAGCTACTCGGGAGGCTAAGGCAGGGAGAATCACTTGAACCCGGGAGGCGGAGGTTGCAGTGAGTCAAGATCATGCCATTGCAATCCAGCCTGGGCTACGGAGGAAGACTCCATCTCAAAAAAACAAAACAAAACAAAAAACACAAAAATTTGTTTATAAGCATAGATGAAACAAACTTTACACTGCAATAATGTGCCCATGTCATGCACTAAAGAAAAAAACTTCCCTGACCAGGTATGGTGGCTCATGCCTGTAATAACAGCACTTTGGGAGGTCTGAGGCAGGAGGATCGCTTGAGACCAGGAGTTCGAAACCAGCCTGGTTTACATACTCTCTACAAAACAAACAAACAAACAAAAAAAAACCAAACAAACAAACAAAAAAAAAACTTAGCTGGGTATGGTGGTTTGTGCCTGTAGTCCCAGGTACTCAGGAGGCTAAGGTGGGAGGATCATTTGGGCTCAGGAGTTTGAGGCTGCAATGAGCCATAATCATGTCAACTCTACTCCAGTCTGGGCAACAGAGGCCTTGACTCAAAAAAAACCACCACCACCACCAACAACAACAAAAACTTCCCTGAGGCTGAGGCTGTGATATTCTTGCAAAGGCATAATTATAAGGTGTATTTTATTTATTTCAAATGAATAAAATGGTTACTTAAGTTTATGAGACATTATCCTAAAAGAGAATACTATTCTACTAACATACAATATGGGTTCAGAGGATCCAGCAATAAAATTAGGTAATAAAAATTAGTTACATTGGTTGTCCTATACTGTAACTAATATGACCTACAAGGCCCAGCCTGATCTGGTCCCCACTCACTCTAGTCACGCTGACCTTCTTTTTAAACTCACTAATTTCTTTCCTGCCTGTGGGCTTTCATGCTTCCCTGACACACCTTGGTTGGCTAACTCCTACCCATAATTCTGGTGTCAACTCAAGTAGAAAAGTACTATATTTTTTCAAAAAATTAATGTAAAATATAATATCATAAAAAATTGTTATGTTCATTATAACGTTTAGTCTAGGAAGTATTATAGAGATTCATTAAGTAATTTTTGACTGATCTGGCAACTAAAAAACCTAAAGCAGAACCTACCTGTGTATCATAGAAGTAGCCAGCTGGAAAGAGAGGTCTAATCGAACGATCTGCCAAAAGAAAAGAAAGACATTACACAGTACTGAAAGAGTTGCTTTACAGTTCAAAACTTTTGAACTAATATAGATAGCTGTTCAGTATGTTTTCAAGAAAAGTCCCCCTGGACTGATTTACTAAGAGGGACACAGATAAATGTTAGTGCTTCCATTAATACATACCATTCCCTAACAATAAGACACAAACATGGAAGGAGCACATTAACTATAAAGATTGGGTAGCAACTTTTCATTCTGGTTCCATAGGCATCAGTTATATATGTAATCAGAGCAAAGAGACTTCAGACCAATAGCAGACCAAAAGAAAATGCTTCCTTGCTACTTTGTGTCTGAGGACTGTATATAAAGATACATAAAATAGCAAGTTCTGGATAGAAGAGCTATAAATTACACAATGATCCCACCACATGTGGGGATGTTAAAGACTTGAAAGGTATGGACATTATTTCAGTAGCTGATGACTATAATGTTTAGGAATTACTATATTGAACATTAAAAAGGTACTGGAAATAGATTCAGCGGAGTAGAGGCATGGGCCATAAAGTTCATATGCTTGATAGAGATTTACTCATTTAGTCAACAAATATTTATTGAATGCCTATTCTGTGTTAAGCAGTATACCAGGTACTAGGGATTCAACAGTGAATAAACAACATTTTTTTTTCTCTCATAGAGCCCATATTTTAGTAAGGGAATAGAGACAGTGAATAATCTTAGGTGGTGTTAATGCTATGAAAGAAAACTTAAGACATATTCTAGAACACAGACGAAAAAGAAGAGATGCTAACATAAGTATATCAGAGATGATGAATGCCTCTATGTTAATATCTTACCTATTATTCGACTTGTAAGAATTTCTTTATCAGAAGTACCAATCTCTCTTCTCAGATAGTTGGTGGGAATTCTACCTGCTGCAGCAGCCTTTTGTCTGTAGTCAACCTGAAGCAGCAATAAAAATGAATTCATATAACTCTTTTTGCAGAAACAAACTATACTGTAAGAACTACCGTATGAATGCCAATTCTCCTAAGGTTGCTAACAACATAGTCTAGACTCAGAGTAGAGAATGTTATTTATTTAGCATTTTGTAACTCTTGGGGAAAGGAAAGTTAATAGAAGTGTTTCTGTAAAGTGATTTAAAAAAACATTCAGGTGCAGTGGTGCACGCCTGTAATCCCAGCACTTTGGGAGGCCAAGGCAGGAGGATCACTTGAGGCCAGGAGTTTCAGACCTGCCTGGGTAAACATAGAAAGACCTTGTCTCTACCAAAAAAAAAAAAAAAAAAAAATTCGTTGGGCACATGGCCTGAGCCCATAGTCCTAGCTACTCAGAAGGCTGAGGTGGGAGGATCTCTTGAGCCTAGGAGTTTGAGGCTGTAGTGAGCAATGATCACACCACTGAACAACCCTAGCCTGGGTGACAGTGCAAGACCCTGTCTCTAAGAAAAAAAAAAAAGTCTTCTACTCAATAGTTGGAGCGGAAGAGTCACTATTTCCTACAGTTTCTCATTCTGATCAAGTCAAACATTGCTTTTTCTTGTTATCAACTCTGTTAAATGTAATTGTACTCCCCTCTTTTCATAATAGAAGCTGTAAAATTCTAATGAGCTCATTACTAAACATATACAGTTGTCTCTTGGTATCCCTAGGGGAATTGGTTCTAGGACCTCTTGAGGATATCAAAATCCATGGGTGCTCATATCCTTGATGTAAAACACCATAGTATTTGTTTATAACCTATATATATCCCCTCATGTACTTTAAATCATCTCTAGATTACATATAATCCTTAATGCAATGTAAATGCTATGTAAATAGTTTTTATACTATATTGTGTAGGGAATGACAAGAAAAAAAAGTCTGTACAATGTCAGTATAGATGCAATTTTTCCCCAATATTTTCGATCCATGGTTGGTTGAATCCATGGATGCAGAACCCGAGGATATGGAGGGCTGACTATACTTGCAGAGTCATATTGAAGGGAAACTATGAAGGCAATGAATTCACTGCTTATTCAATGTCAAAGTACTCATGCACTTCCAGTCTTCTTGTCAACTTATGCACCTGGACATTCCAAATTCTAAAATATGCTTAATACTAGTATTTGTTTATTAAGCAATCAGTTTATACTCTTTTAATGACTCAGTATCAAAAAACTAAAAAAATTCTCTGCTGTGCAAGTTTGTATTTCCCCCTCACTAGACACTGGACAAAAATATTATACATTCTACACTTACTTACACAATATTACAGTTCAGATAAACCAGCAAATACTTACCACCAAAGGCATAAACTGGGAAGGTGAAGGTTTTGTTTTACTGACCGTTGTGACCATTACTGCAGTGTCACCTGACTTAAATAAGAAAACTGGTAAGTTCCTTTGAAATCAGATATTAGCATCTAAGTAGAAACTGAATGAATCCTTATTCCAATTAAACTCAAGAACAGATATGTAATTCTATGACATGATTATGAAATGAAAATAGTTATTTGCAAGTAGTCCAATCTTGATCTCTGAGCTTTTGAAAAGCTATGGAATCAAAAGAAGGAAAGGCTAACAGGTAATTTAGTCATATCCAATGAACTGAACAGTATATTCTACTTCTTATGTGGCTATACATAATGAAAAATCCCCCAGTTATTACTATAGAAGAAAATACCAAAATCACTCTCTAGAAGAGCATAACAATTTACTAAAAGCATAAAACAGAAGCCTAAGTTTGGAAAGGATGTTAAAGGTCACTTAATATATTCAGCCCTCTGGACTCTGATTGTCTGGAATAATTTTTACAATAGAAATGTAAGGGAATGTAATAGTATTTGAATTAATTTCCAGTACCAAATCCTAAGTAGTTACATGGTATTATAGATGCATATTTAGTATGAGTCTCCATAACCATTTTTAAGATGAATTTTTAAAATCTGAACTTTTTACCTGTACTACAGCAGAGCCATCTGCAAATCTGGCCAGCTTTCCAGAGGATATTTCCAATTTCCTATTTAAAAATAAAAATGCAATACAAGAAGAATTAGGTTATCGGTACAATTCCAGCTTAGTATAATAAAGGATTCTAACAAAAGATTCTTACCAACTACCCCCAGCAACAAACAAAAAGGGTCAGAATCTGTGATCATTATTAAAAGTAAAAGGGTAATTTAAGAGTGGCTTAAAGCAGAATACACAAACCAAGACACAGGATTGATCTGAAAAGGAAAGTATTTTGGAGATGCAGAAGTTAACTGCTTGCCTAAATGTTAATTCCCATTTACCATCTTTTTTTTTTTTTTTTTTTGGGCGGTGGGGGGTCATTTTGCCTTGTATCTTTTTTCTTTTCTTTTCTTTTTTTGAGACAGAGTCTTACTCTGTTGCCCAGGCTGGAGTGCAATGGCACAATTACAATTCGCTGTAACCTTGAACACCTAGGCTTAAGTGATCCTCCACCTCAGTTTCCTGAGCGGTTGGGACTACAGGTGCACACCATCACACTTGGCTAATTTTATTTTTTGTACAGATGGGATCTCACTATATTGTCTAAGTTGGTCTTCAACTCCAGGCTTTAAGCAATTCTCCTGCCTTGGCCTCCCAAAGTGTTGGTATTACAGGTATGAGCCACTGTGCCTGGCTCCATTTACCATCTTAGTACAGTCTTTTATCATCTCTCACCTTGTTGCCTACAGTAGCATTTTAACATACAAATAAGATCATTTCCCTATTTAAAAATGCTTTAGCCAGACGTGTGTCTCACACCTGTAATACCAGCACTTTGAAAGGCTGAGGCAGGCCAATCACCTGAGGTCAGGAGTACAAGACCAGCCTGACAAACATGGTGAAACCTCGTCTCTACTAAAAATATCAAAATTAGCTGGGCATGGTGGCATGTGTCTATAATCCCAGATACTGGGGAGGCTGAGGCAAGAGAATTGCTTGAACCCAGGAGGGGGAGGTTACAGTGAGCCGAGATTGTGCCAGTGCACTCCAGCCTGCGTGACAGAGTAAGACTCCATAATCCAAAAAAAAAAAAAAAAAAAGCTTTAGAATTTCTCTCAGACCTTTTAGGACAAAATACAAACTCCTAAATATTGCCTTCAAAAACCTTCATGTTCAACAGAGGGGAGAGAATCATCTTCAATTCAATGAAGAAAGAGTAGTCTTTTGACACAATAGTGGACAACTGTATGCGAAAAAGAATGAATCTTCATAAATTAACTCAAAATAGATCCTACACCCAAACGTAAAAACTAAAACAACAGAAGTCTTACAAACAAAATGCAGGAGCAAATCTTCAGAGACTTGAGCCAAAGTCTTAAATGTGACATCAAAAGCATAAATGACAAAAGAAAAAAACAGGTAAGGTAGATTTCATCAAAATCAAAATCTTTCACATTTCAAAGACCATTAAGACAGTAAAAGAAACACCACAGATAAGGAGAAAAATATTTGCAAACCATATTAACTGATAAGGGATTTGTATTAATATCTAGAATATGCAAAGAATGCTTACAATTCAACAATAAAGACAACAAAATTTTAAAATCTGGCAAAGGACTTGAACAGACATCTTTTGCCATACAAATGGCAAGTACATAAAAATATGCTAAATGTCATTAGCTATCAGAGAAATGCAAATCAAAATCACAATGAGTACCATTTGACATGTTATAAATTGTAGCATTATTCATAATATCCCCGAAATGGAAACAACCCAAATGTCTGTCAACTGATGAATAGATAAGCTAAATGTGGCATAATACATACAACAGATTATTATTCAGCTATAAAAAGGAACAAAGTACTAATACATGTTACAACATGGATAAACCCTGACAACATTATGTTAAGTGAAAGAAGGCAGTCTCAAAAGACTATGTTTCCACATAAGAAATGTTCATAATAGGCAAATCCACAGAGATGGAAAGTAGATTAGTGGTTGCCTGGCCTGGGGAGAAATGCTAAGTGACTACTACTACTGAGTTTCTTTTAAGGTTGATAGAAGTGTTCTAAAATTTATGGTGGTAATGGCTACAAAACTTTGAATATACTAATACTCACTGAACTGTATACTTTATTTATCTGTATTTATTTATTTTGAGATAGGGTCTTACTCTGTTGCCCAGGCTGGAGTGCAGTGGTGCCATCACGGCTCACTGCAGCTTTGACCTCCCAAGCTCAAGTGATCTTCCCACCTCAGCCTCCTGAGTAGCTTGGAGTACAGGTGTGCACCACCAGACCAGACTAATTTTTAAATTTTTTGTAGAGAAGAGATCTCACTATGTTACACAGGCTGGTCTCAAACTCCTAGACTCAAGCAATCCTCCTGCCTTGGCCTCCTAAAGTGCTAGGATTACAGACATGAGTCACTGCCCTGGACGAGTTGTACACTTTAAATGAACTGTATGTATGGTATGTGAATTATATCTTAATAAAGTTGTCTTACATACATGAAATAGGCAGAACTATTAGCCGATTCCCCAGTTTCAGCAGAGAATGCAAAAAGAGGCTACTGAAGTCTTGAAACAGACCAGCAAAAAGCTCAAGATTCATCAAAAGGTGTTTTGAGATGAAACCAAGTTAGTTACCCCTGAAGATATGAAAGAAGAGGGTCTGTCACATGAACTCAGCTTCAGGAACATTCTATCATAGTCTGGTGCTGAAAATGCACAAACCAAACACAAGCATGCAGAGTCCAAACGCCCTGCCCCAAATAAGATTATTTGTCCTTCATATACCAGAGAGACAAAGGAACAACACTTAATATTTCCAACTGTTAAATACCTTTGCCAGAACCCTGAGTTAAGAAAAGCATATTATGGGCTGGGCGTGGTGGCCCATGCCTGTAATCCCAGCACTTTGGGAGACGGAGTTGGGTGGATCACCTGAGGTCAAGAGTTCAAGACCAACCTGACCAACATGGAGAAACTCCATCTCTATTAAAAAAAAAAAAGAAAAGAAAAAAAAAGAAAAAGAAAGAAGAACGAAAGAAAGAAAGAAAGGAAGGAAGAAAGAAAAGCATATTTACCTATTCAGTTAGACTCATTTTGTTAAGTTTGAAAGTCAGAACAAAACATATACATTTAAAATATGTATGTTAACAAATACAATGATTTTGCAGTATTGAATTCTTGACTCTGAAATATTAGTTTTTTTTTTTTAAATCAGGAAATTTTTGAGAAATTCTAATTGGATTTCTACTTATTCAACAAAGATGTTATAATGATGAAAGACTACAATAAAATGGGTCTCCTCTGACTGATGGGAAGAGGAGTCTGGTACTGGAGTAATAGGTGGAGTAGATGGAAGGAATGAGATACACAGAACCAGTCATACTGTGTAGTATCACACAGACCTGCAACAACTTATAGCTGAAATCAGTATTAAGTAATGTTTTCATGTGGCAAATGTAAATTTGGCATCTTGAAATTTTGTTTAACCTTGATTAAGATACTACCAGTACTTCTCAAAACCTACCAGGGACTGGCATTCCATCTACCAATGTGAATTCTGAATACCTAAGTGATTTCTGTGAAGGGAAGTGGAGGATTTTTAACTGGATCAAAGCAGGCCCAAAACACAGGGAAGAAGAGGTGTGAAAGCTACAGTCCTACTCTACTATGGGGCTACTGTCTTAGCATTTTGCCCACAGTGGTATACACTGTTGAATATCCTCAGTGATTTGATGCATAGTAGATTCTCAGTAAAAGCTTGCTGAAATGAAAATTAAACACCTGCCTCAAAGGTTACTGTGAGCATTAAATATGCTATTTGAAAAACACCTACAAAATTATATAATCTTCTAGAATGCAGTAAAAAACATATATGGTAGCAAATATAATGTGCCTGGTACATAGCAGTCATTCAATAAATATTGCCAATGGCGAACAAGACAAAAATGAAAGAATTTATCCAGCAGGTATGCTATGAATCTAGTTATTTCAACACATGACATGGGTTTAAAAAGAACCACTTATAAAAGAGGTACAGGTTGATTAATAAATGAAAGAGTCAAAGTAGATTATTTATGGAAAACATGGAGTAGGAACTACATCTTGTTTTAAGTATCTAGTGCCTATCTCACAGTAGGTGACTGTTGAATGAAATGTTCTGGGCATTTCATCAAAGAATGTGCAGTCCTTGAAGAATGGAAGAGATGCCCTCTTCCCTAAAAAATCAGAATTAATGAATGCTGGTAATGGATTGAGCCTTAGAGATAACCAAGTCTAGGGGCGACCAAACTACAGCTAATGACTTTTTTCTGTAGAGCTCTTCAACTATAAATGTTTTTTTAAAAAATATGTATTTCTTTTCTTTCTTTTTTCTTTCTTTTTTTGAGACAGAGTTTCACTCTTGTTGCCCAGGCTGGAGTGCAATGGCACAATCTTGGCTCACTGCAACCTCTGCCTCCTGAGATCAAGCGATTCTCCTGCCTCAGCCGCCCAAGTAGCTAGGATTACAGGTGCCCACCACCATGTCCAGCTAATTTTTGTATTTGTAGTAAAGATGGGGTTTCACCATATGGGCCAGGCTGGACTTGAACTCCTGACCTCAGGTGATCCACCTGCCTCGGCCTCCCAAAGTGCTGGGATTACAGACAGGTGTGAGCAACCGTGTCCGGCCATTTAAAAAAATATTTCTAAAGAGTTTGAAAACACATACAGTGTGTACCTCAAAAAGCTTAATATGTATATTATCTGGTCCTTTATAGAAAAAGTTTGCAGACCCTTGATGGAATCCAGTCTTCACATTTTGCACAAGAAAATAGTGAAGTAACTTGTTCAATGTCAATTACTTATCCAAAGTTAGGGTGGAAGACCTGGATTCAAAACTAGATTTTTTTTCTTTTTGTATGAACTGGGGTCAAAATTTTTTTCAAAATACACACAAAAAATTTAGATATATGAGGTTTGTATTAGCAATTCCATTTATTCTAAAAACAATTAAAGCGTAAGTTTTTTTTTTTTTTTAAACGGTTTCATAAAAAAAAGTACAGGCTTTATAAAAAAAAGTACGGGCTTTATAAACAAGAATCAGAAATTCAGAAACCACCTAGTCCTATAATACTAACTTTTTAATTGACTTTAGAAAGTTATCTAACCTTTTATGAGCCTCTGTAGTCTTCACTGTAACATGAGGGTAATAGTACCTTTACTACAGGTTTAAAAAAATTGCGAGGATCATATAACTGGCGTTCAAAAAAACTGACGTTTCCTTTACCTCCTAGCCCAGGGTCATAGTGGCCACACTTTAGGCAATCAATTAGATTGGATGATATGATACATCCA
>NW_016107458.1:4637900-4639583 GCF_001604975.1 Cebus imitator
TTTTTTTTTGGAGACAGAGTCTTGCTCTGTTGCCCAGGTAGTGGTGTGATCTCAGCTCACTGCAACCTCTCCACCTCCCAGGTTCAAATGATTCTCCTGCCTCAGCATCCTGAGTAGCTGGGATTACATGCATGCATTACCACACTCAGCTAATTTTTAAATATTTTTAGTAGAAACAGGGTTTCACCGTGTTGGTCAGGCTTGTCTCAAACTCCTGACCTCGTGATCCACCTGCCTCGGCCTCCCAAAGTGCTGGGATTACAGGTGTGAGCCACCGTGCCCAGCCTTATTTATGTAGTTATTAATTCATCTATGTAAGTGAATATGGGAATAGTGGGAATAGGTATTGCATAGTGGTTAAAAGTGCTGGTTTAGGCATCAGATTGCCTGAATTTGCATCTTCCCTCTTTCACCTCCTAAACATGTGACTCTTGATAGGGTACCTACCCTTTTTATGCCTCCGTTTCCTCATTTGTAAATGGGAATGATAGTAAATACCTACTTTCCAGAATTGTTATACAGACTTAATGCAGTCTTATTTTTATGAAACTAAGCATAGTCCCTGGCACATGGAAAGCATGATAAGGTGCTCAAATATTCATTGAATACTTACTTTATGGCAGGCACTGTGCTAGGCTTGAGACCATAGAGATGTCAAGAGAGCCATAGGGCATAATCCTTGCTTTATGGGCTTGCATTCTAGTGAGAGACTGACAAAGATGCAACCAAACATATAAACAGATAAATTAGAATGTGGTTAATACTAAGAAGAAAATAAACTAGGCAAAAAGACAGAGACTAATGGGATGGAGAGAGAACAAACTTCAAAAACAGTGGCCAGGGAATGCATTCCTCAGGAGATATTTAAGCCAATCTGAAGGACGAGAAGAAGACATCTGAAACGTGAGGGCCAGGCAGGAGCAATGACTTGTAGGGGGAGGGGTGCCCCGAGTCAGGAGAGAATTTGGCTTCTCTGAGGATGTGGAAAAGCCAGTCTCGACAGAGAGCAGTAAGCAGGAGTGTGGTGGGTACGAAGTAAAAGAGGAAGGCAGAGCGTAGCATGGGGTCTGGTAAAACATTGGAAAGTTTAAACAGGGAAGTAGCATGATTTAGTCTACATTTTAAGATGGTCCCTCTGGCTGCCAGGTCTAGAATGGATCAGAGGAGGACAAGAGAGAAATGTTGCAATTAGGAGTAATGTGGTGGCATGGGTGACAAGGAGAAAGGATGGGCAGATTTGGAATGTATTTTAGAGGTGGAATCGATCAGACTTGCTGATGAATTGGATACAGAGAGAGAAGAATTAAGACAATTAATAGGCTCAGATGGGTCAGAAATGCAGTGTCTGAGACACCAGAGAGTAGCTGTCAGCAGATAGTTGGATCTGAGTGCAGGATGCAGAGGAGAGGACTAGGGTAATGTAAATATAAAAATAATCATTGTGGGAGTAGAGATTAGAGAAAGAGAGAGTAGAGGCCAGGCATGATGGCTCATGTCTGTAATCCCAATACTTTGGGAGGCCGAGGTGGGTGGATCACAAGGTCAGGAGTTTGAGACCAGCCTGGCCAATTATGGTGACACCCCTCTCTACTAAAAATACAAAAATTAGCTGGGCGTGGTGGTGTGTGCCTGTAGTCCCAGCTACTTGGGAAGCTGAAGCAGAAGAATCCCTTGAACCTGGGA
>NW_016107458.1:4641003-4664896 GCF_001604975.1 Cebus imitator
CACCCCTCCCCTCCACTTTCTCCTTTCTTTTCTCTTCCTTTCTGCCACCCTCCAACCTTTCCTTCCTTCCTTCTCTCTTTCTCCTTCTCTTTCTTTTGAGGGTCTCACTATATTGCCCAGGCTGGATTCAAATTCCTGTGCTCAAGGGCTCCTCCTGAGCCTCTGGAGTAGCTGGGACTACAGGCATGCTCCACTGTGCCTGGCTGCTTTTCACAGTGTCTTAGGCTAATGATGTTTGTTGCCTTCCCACAGTGCCTAAGGTTTCTATTCCTTTGGAGAGATGGGGAAGAAGCATCCAGTGAGGCATTTGCCTTTTCCACAGTGACTGTGTCCTCCTTCCCCAGGCCTACACCATGAGGGACACTTTCTCAGGATTCTTGCCCTTACCTGAGTTTTTTTTGTAAGGTCCAGTAAGGTCCATAGAGAAGAGCTATTGAGTGATTGCAAATTCCTCTTGTGTCTATGGTCCCCAAGGGTTCTATATTCTCTGGGTAGCTGTCTTAGTCACCTTGGGCCAGAATGCCATGGACTGGTTGGCTTAAACAACAGAAATGTATTTCATATATTTCTGGAGGCTGGGAAATCCAAGATCAAGGGGCTGGCCAATCCAGTTCCTGGTAGGGGTCCTCTTCTGGCTTGTAGTTTGTCACTTTCTCTCTGTGTCCTTACAAGGAAAGAGAGTAGGGTTTTAGGGGAGAGAAAGAGAGGCAGGGAGGGAAGGAGAGAGAGAGAGAGAGCCAGAGAGTGAAGGGGAAAGAGAAAGCAGGGAAGGGGAAGGAGAAGGAGAGAGAGGGAAGGAGGGAGGGAGGAAGGAGGAGGAAGGAAGAGGAAGGAAGGGAGAGAGAGAACACATGAGCAAGTTCCCCCATCTTTTCTTGTAAGGGTATTAATCCCTGCATGAGGATACCCTCAGACATTCATCTAAACCTAATTACCCCCCAAAGGGTCCATCTCCAAACACCATATATTGGGGAGTAGGGCTTCAAAATATGAATTGTGGAGGGACACAATTCAGTGCACAGTAGTAGCCCATACTCATGCTTTAGCAATTAAAGTATTTGGTTGAATTCTTCTTCTTGCCAGTGTTTGGTGTTTACTGTGCCAGGTGGCAAGAGCTGATGCCCCATCTCTCTTTGCAGGTACCCATATTTCCTAAGGATTTCTGGTTAGTAGGTTGCTCTGTCACTTCAGCTCTCTGATGGGCTCAAGAAGAGTTCTGAATTTTCAGATGGTTTGGCTTTGTTGTTGTTACTGTTGTGATTATTTTTGTTGCTCTAAGAGTGGGATGCCCTTCTCAGATATCTACAATCTAAGCAGAAGCCAGAGGCCTCTCATGCAGTTCAAGATCTCTCCTCTCTGCTACTCAGGGAGGTGAAGAAAGTGTCTAATTTGTTCGTTCACAGGTGTTTTTCTGTTTGTTTGTTTTTTTGTTTTGTTTTTTTGCCTCCTCCTGTCTCCATAATTCTTCTGGCTCTTCCAGGATTGGGACACAAGATAACAGAGTAGAGGAAGGAATGAAAGAATTCAATTTCTGGAGCCAATGGAGTTCTTGTTTGACCAACACTGGATGTTTTCAATTTCTAACATTACTACAAACATCCAAAATGTGGCCATGATATGGAATATACATATGGGTTACATGGGTGACCTCTGCTGGGACTGCCAAACTGCATAGATTCCCAGTGTGGGTGCTCTCTGGGTGATCTTTTGTGACTATCCCAGCCTCTGCTCCTGGTGATCTGTTGCACAGCTTCCTACTGCTGAGATCCTCTTGTCTTGACTCTTACTCCTCTTGGGTGAAGTACCTTCAAAATGGATTTACTGGGTTCTCTTGGACCACAAACTCATACATCCTTGTCCTCCAAACAGGTAAACTTATAGCTTGTTTCAACCATTGATCTCTATTCTTGCCCTGGCATTTCTGGTGGCTTCAGGTAGCCTCTGTTTTCCAGATTATCTGTGGGAAGCAGGGACTAGTGTCTATATTCTTAAATCTTCCTGATATGGCCACTTTGGGTAAGAGTCTATCCTGCTATAAGTAACATCTAAAGGGTGTGAAATGGTGTATTCCTTTTTTTCTTTTTTTTTTGAGATGGAGTCTCGCTCTGTCACCTAGGCTGGAGTGCAGTGGCACTGTCTCAGCTCACTGCAACCTCAGCCTCTTGGGTTCAAGCAAATCTTCTGCTTTGGCCTCTCGAGTAGCTGGGACTAAAGGCGCCTGCCACCACACCCAGCTAATTTTTTATTTTTTAGTAGGGACGGGGTTTCACTATGTAGCCCAGCCAGGCTGGTCTCAAATTCCTGAGCTCAGGAATCCACTTGCCTTGCCTCCCAAAGTGCTAGGATTACAGGCATGAGCCACGTGCCTGGCCAGATGTATTCCTTTGGCTTTTTGGGAAGAGCAGGACAGGCTTCACAAGCTGGTCTAAAGGACTTGAGAGAGTAGGAAAAGGAGATTGGCCTTGAGTTTTTCTTCTGGTAATGGGATGTGGTGGGGTGAGGGTCCCTGTGCATGGGTAGGCAGAGTCTTGAGTGGATAGAATTTCCCACCAGTGCCAAAGGAGGGAGCACCTGAGCTTTCTTATTAGCTAGCCCAGATGTGGGCCTCAGGGGGAAGAAAAAGTGATGAGCATTAAAAATGATCAGGAATCAAACATCAAAAAATGGACTTAAACTCTATCAAGGCTTAGTCTAGCTCTAGGGAACATGTGGCAAGATTTCCTGATAACTCTCTTCCTGGGTCTGGGCTTGGTTTCTAACTCATGATAGCACAGGACTATTGTACAATAAATGTCTAGTTGGAGAGGGAGATGCCAATCTTTTCCTCATTCTCTACTGTGGTTCTCTTGGGTTCCCATTGCTTAGTTTGGTTGAGGGGAGGATAGGGAAAAGGGACTTTGTCTTCCCCCACAGAGAAGGTAGAAAAATGACACACCATTTCTCACTAGGCTGACAATTCTCTACCTCAATGCCTGTCATCAATCCATCTTCCAAATTTCTATGATTCTGCTTTTTGGCTGGAATGAGTGACGGGAGTTGATAATTGTGGACTGATTCTGCTGTCTTAGATTTTATAGAGTGTTGGGGTAATTATTACTCATTGTTTTCAGATTTGGAGCCTTAATTCAAATTCTGAGACCATAGGAATAGCCCTCGTTCAACATACAGTTATACACAGAGGAGGAGGGAAATAACTTTCCTTGGGATGGCAGAGTATAAAGCTGAGAACAGATGCAGGTGAATTAGCTTCCTTCCTTCCTTTCCTCCCTTCCTTCCTTCCTTCCTTCCTTCCTTCCTTCCTTCCTTCCTTCCTTCCTTCCTTCCTCCCTCCCTCCCTCCCTCCCTCTTTATTTTCTCTTTTCTTTCTTTCGACAGAGTCTCATTCTGTTGCCCACACTGGAGTGCAATGGCACGATCTTGGCTCACTGCAACCTCTGCCTCCTGGATTCAAGCAAGTTTTCTGCCTTACTCTCCCTAGTGGTTGGTATTATAGGTGTGTACCACCATGTCTGCCTAATTTTTTTTTTTTTTTTTTAGATGGGGGTTTCAACATGTTAGCCAGGCTGGTCTCGAACTCCTGACCTCACATGATCTGCCTGCCTCTTAAAGTGCTGAGATTACAGGCACGAGCCATTGTGCCCAGCCAGATGCAGGAGAATTGGAAGGTTTGCTTAAGGGAGGATGGGAAAAATTTATTTGGCTTCAGTCTGTAGTGAGCCTTGAGGCAAGAGCAGCAGCTGAGAGTAAGCAGGGAAAAGAAGGTATATGAAGTTTAGGGAGGAAGTTATTTTGAGGGATGGAAGAGTAAGTCTGCTTAAGAAACACAGTGGGATTGCTGGACAGTGGTGGCTTGCTACATGCCCTTTGAGGTTTGTGATCATGAATTTCAAGGGAAACCAGTCTATTCAGTTGGGTGACTTTTTTTTATTTCTAGCAAATTGTACCTGTTTGGTGCAGGCATGGAAAAAGCGAATGGCAGGATTCATCTAGGGTTGGCGTTTTCTAGGTGCTATGGACTACATTGTGTACCTCCACCCTTCAAATTAATATGTCGAAGCTCAGCTAGGCATGGGGGTTCATGCCTGTAATCCCAGCACTGTGGAAGGCTGAGGCAGGAGGATCACTTGAGGCCAGGAGTTCGAGACCAGCCTGGCCAACATGGTGAAACAAAAATATAAAAAAATTAGCCAGCTGTGGTGGTGTGTGCCTGTAATCCCAGCTACTTGGGAGGCTGAGGCATGAGAATCACTTGAACCTAAGAGGTGGAGGTTGCAGTGAACCAAGATTGCATCATGGCACTCCAGTCTGGGTGACAGAGTGAGACCTTGTCTCCAAAAAAGAAAAGAAAAAGAAAAAATTCATATGTTGAAGCTCTAACCCCCAATGTGGCTGCATTTGCAGTAAGGCAGTAATTAAGTTTAAATGAAGTCACGAGGGTGGAGCTCTGATAGGATTAGTGTCCTTATAAGAAGACACACCAGAGAACTTTTGGACTTTCCCTCTCTCCTCATCATGTGAGGACTGTGAAAAGGCAGCCATCTACAAGCCAGGAAGAAAGCCCCTTCCAAGGACAGACTCTGCCAGACCTTGATCTGGGACTACTAGTTTCCACAACTGTGAGAAAATACGTTTCTGTTGTTTAAGTCACCCAGTTTATGATATTTTGTTATGGCAGCCCACGCTGACTAATATACTAGGTGAGGATGACTGAGGGAGAAGGGGGCAAAGGAGTTATGGATGTTTGCGGAAGAGTGATTATAAGGATGGAACCTTGAAATCTAGGTTAGACAAGGTGCTCTGGACATGAAGCCAAGAGAAAGTTGATGAATGGATCAATGGATCAACTGTTAAATTATACCAATGAGGATAAGACGTGGTGGTTGTTTTCAAGGTTCATTCACGTTGTAGTATGTATCACTACATCCTTCCTTTTTGTGGCTGAATAATATTTCATTGGATGGCTATACTACATTTTCTTTATCCACTTATCAGTTGATGGACATTTGGTTTGTTTTCAGAAGGAAGGTTTGTTTTCTGACATTTGTAGTTAAAAAAGTTTCATATACACGGCGAGTGTGAATGTCCTAACAATGTCAATTGAGCAGAGTTTTCATAAGGATTGTGTATGTAATGGACACTGCTGCACTATACAGAATACAGACTGTGTACTTGGGAAAATCAAGGAAGAATACGTTCACACATTTAGTTATCCAATTGGTCCAGAGTCCCAGAACTGCTCAGTTCGTTTGTCCCTAGGGAAGATACAGAAGATATGTCTGCTACTAATAGCAGCGATATCTGCTATTTTCATTGTCTGTGAAGAATAAGCATTTATCTAAAAATTATGCTTTTGGCTTAATGTTTGTGTTTTACTTTTTAATATTTTTATTTAAAAAACAAACCACCTACTCTTCATTGTCATGGGTTCAGTAAGAAAGCTGTGACTAGATAGTACTGCTGGCCCACAGTTTGTGCTCTGAGGAAAGCAATAACAGAGGTTAGAATATTTGCCTGCTTTGGAATGGTCTCCCAGCCCTCTTGGTACAGGTAGCAGGTATCTCTTTTGTATCTTCCCTAAGAACAAACTAACTGCGCAGTACTGGGGTTCTGGACCAATTGGAAAACTAAAAACTCCTACCTTAAGGCAGAGGATAGCAGCAGGTATGCTGCTCTAGACATGAAGCCAAGAGCAAACCCCAACTCTAGATGAATCCTACCATTCGCTTTTTCCATGCCTGCACCAAACAGGTACAATTTGCTAGGAAAAGAAAGTCACCCAGCTATACTGTTTTCCCTTGAAATTCATTATCACAAACCTCAAAGGGCACATAGCAAGGCACCACTGTCCAGCAATCCCACTGTGTTTCTTGAATAGACTTACTTTTTCATCCTCCAAAATAACTTCCTTAAATATGCCTGGATGATACTCGCTGCTGCAGTTTTGTTTTTTTTAAACTGACAATAAGGGATAGTAAAAACCTCTTTTAGCCTGTTTTTGTCTCTTGGTATACAGAACTTTTCCTTCATTCCAACAGAAGAGAATCAGAAAGGGTCTGCCTCCAAAAAGAATCACTCCTAGTTTTTCCAGATCTTAAAACAGCAATGTTCAATGTCTAGACCCTCAGTGTCATCAGTGTTGCTCTGTGTCATGCCACTGCCCATCACCATTTTGGTTATTGGGTACTTCTACCACCACTAATCATTGTCATTATTCCTTGGGGATAGATTTTCCTGTGCTAACCACACTGCTGATGCTTTCGTACATGCAACTGAGTGTCACAAACTGCTGCAGAGAAAGTTTTACTGATCTGTGATAAACAGAATCAATTCACAAGTAGTCTTTAGTGTTTACATGTGTGTCCTTAGGATTTCAACTAAATGTAGTACCCCCCCTTTCACCCCAGGCCACTGGATTGTTGTCTAACTTTTCATGTTAGTTAATTGTGCTAAGGATAGTGGGATCATTGTTCCTTCTCACAAAACAAAACAGTTCCTTTAAAATCAGGATAAATGAACAGTAATTGAGCACAAAAGCCTGACCTTGCCAACATAGCAGTACATGCTTAGTCAAATTAGTTTAGACCATTATAGTTTATATTAATTATGTTTGTCATTTGTAATTAATGTGAATTAAAATTTGGAGGAGAATTTTGAAATTGTTTTGGTCGATTATGCTAATGGGAATTTCAGAACATATTAACATTTTCTCTTGCTCCTTAAAATTGTTCTGTGTTTTGTTAACAGAGTAATTATGTCTTTGATCTGATTTTGGAATAGGTTATTTGTAATGTTAGCTCAGAGACATTGTGGAAACCATCCTTCACCCAATTTTCTCTGGTTCCCTTTGGCAATCAACATAAGGTTGATCAGGAAAGAAGCAATCCATACATTTGAATTTTGGCTCACTGTGTAAGATGATACCATTAACCCAAATTTAGAATGTCTTGGAGTAACTTAAGACTTTCTACTAAAATATACTTACTGTGTCTTGGATATGAAACAGGTGGCTCAGCAGACAAGCATGAGCTGTTGTAATAAATGGACTATTATATGCCAAAGAAGTTTTACATTATCATCATTAACCCCCATTAAAATCACAAGCTTTTAGCTTCTCACAGCTTGTTTTCTTTTAAAGAGATGAAGTTCAAGTTATACAGTATTCTTTGAAATGTTTATATTTAAAATAAAATATCTCTTTGTGCTTATGTTTGTGCTTCAATCTTATGAGAGAGGTGGCTTTGACGTTGAACAGTAATATCAACACATATATATGTATATATATTTGAGATGGATTCTTTCTCTGTCACCCAGGCTGGAGTACAGTGATGTGACCTTTGTTCACTGCAACCTCCGCCTCCTGAGTTCAAGTGATTCTCCTGCCTCAGCCTCCCCAAGTAGCTGAGACTATAGGCATGCACCACTATGCACAGCTAATTGCATTAAAATTTTTTTTTTTTTTTTATCTTTGGTAGAGGTGAGGTTTCACCATGTTGGCCAGGCTGGTCTCAAACTCTTGACCTCAGGTGATCCACCCACCTTGGCCTCCCAAAGTGCTGGAATTACAGGCGTGAGCCACTGAGTCCAGCCAACTTTAATATTTTATTGTCCTTGTCAGACTCTCATATAGCTTTCAAAAATTATTAAGTTCACAGAAATTCTGTTTGGGCACCCACATTTGCAGTTTCTCTTTCTTTTAGCAATCCTTGTCTCTTTTTATCCTGCTTCTCATATCCATCATTCTCAATATCACTAACCATTCATGGAGCCAATACCATTATGTGAGAAAGCACAGCAATTTCTTTAGTAAATGTGTTCACATTTTATCCCTTTAAACACAGACTCTGATGGACTCTAAGTGAAGCAATGCCAGGGTGAAAAGTGTGTACGAGATTTCTCTTAGGCCTCTGCCTGGTTCTCATTAGCCCTCGTTTAATTTGGTTTTGGCCTTAGCCACATAGCCTAGTTTAATTTACCCCCCTGCCCCAATATTTTCTTGTGGAAAATTTTAGTTTTAGTTTTTAACTTTTGTAAAATTTGGTTGCTTTTGTTAAAAGATAAACTTAGGCACATTAAAATTTGGAAGAATTTATTTGTTCAGGCGGAGATTCATGAATTGGGCAGCGCCAGACCTCAAGCAGTCCAGGACTCCACTGAGGTGGTTTGATGGGAAAACTTTTATAAGGTGTTTGTGGAAGAAAGACAAAGAAAATACTTGATTGGTTAAAGTGGAAAGTCCCTAGTTAGAGGTTAGTTGGTGGTTTCTGAATGATTAAGCTTAAGTGTCATTTTACTGTTGACATTGAGTTAGGTTTTGGTTTGCTAGTAAGGGACGCAAGGTGCCAGAGTTGTTTCAGCCTAATGGCCTCCTAATTAAAGTTTGTAAATACTTTGAATGTTAAGAAAATATACTTCACTCAAGACTTGAGTTCCATACACATTGAAATTGTTATCCCTTTTGATGAAGAGGTACATTTGGAAATGATGCCTAAAATATTGGGGTTTGGTTTAATAATGATTTACCGAGTTTGTTGAATACAGGCAGTATGTTGTTTTCACATTTATCATTTAAAACCATTAATGTTAACTTTAATTTTAAGTCCCGGGGTACATGTGCAGGATGTGCAGATTTGTTATATAGGTGAATGTATGCGATGGTAGCTTGCGGTACCTATCCACCCATCACGTAGTTATTAAGCCCAGCAAGCATTAGCTATTTTTCCTAATACTCCCCTTTCCCTCACCTTGTCTCCCTACAGGCCCCAGTGTGTGTTATTCCCTTCATTTCTCCATGTGATCTCGTTGTTCAGCTCCTACTTATAAGTGAGAACATGTGGTGTTTGGTTTTCTGTTCCTGCATTAGTTTGCTGAGGATAACAGTTTCCAGCTCCATCCATGTCCCTGCTAATGACATTATCTCCTTCCTTTTTATGACTGTATTCCATGGTGTACATATACCACATTTTCTTTATCCAGTCTATTATTGATAGACATTTGGGTTGATTCCATGTCTCAAAGATCTAGAACCAGAAATACCATTTGACTCACCAATACTATTACCGGGTATATACCCAAAGGAATATAAATCATTCTATTATAAAGATACATGCACATGTATGTTCATTGCAGCACTCTTCACATTTATCATTTTATTTAATTGTAGAAAATAGGGGAGCATAGCCATGCAGACTTAGCCTAATATAAATTCATGAGCAATGTACAATTGGGAATGCAAGTGATATGGAAGACATTGTTTTCTTTTTTTTTGTTCTTGTTTTTCTGAGATGGAGTTTTGTTCTTGTTGTTCAGGCTGGAGTGTAATGGTGCAGCCTCAGCTCATTGCAACCTCCACCTTTCAGGTTCAAGTGATTCTCCTGCCTCAGCCTCCTAAGTAGCTGGTATTACAGGTGCCCAACACCACGCCTGGCCAATGTTTTGCATTTTTATTTTTATTTTATTTTATTATTATTATTATTTTTTGAGACAGAGTCTCACTCTCTTTCCAGGCTGGAGTGCAGTGGCCCCATCTTGGCTCACTGCAACCTCTGCCTCCCAGTCTCAAGTGATTCTCCTGCCTCAGTCTCCCGAATGGCTGGGATTACAGGCATGCGCCACCACGCTCAGCTAATTTTTGCATTTTTAGTAGAGATGGAGTTTCACCATCTTGGCCAGGATGGTCTTGATCTCTTGAGCATGACCCACCCACCTTGGCCTCCCAAAGTGCTGGGATTACAGGTGTGAACCACCGTGTCCAGTGTGACTGTTTTCTCTTGAGAAATTTGCAAGGAGACATACGAGTATAATGAGACTATATTTTGAAATATAAACTTATTCCTTTCTCCCAATATTTTATGCTAGCCTACCATTCTCCCCAACCTAGGAATTAACTAGGGTACATTAGTCTAAGTGACCCTAGGAGAGATTGTTAAAAGGAAGGAAGAAAATAATAAACACTTACTTTTTGAGTTTCAAAATATTTACAGACCATATTTTGAAAGAAATGCTTTGTGAGACAAAGGGCATAAAGTTCTGCATGCTATAAAAAATAGATTAAGAAGAATACGGAATGATGTGAGGAGAGTTTGTTCAGTGTTTTGAAAAGACAACCTAGAGAGAAGATAAATGCAGGTTGGGGAGGGGCAGTCATAGGGACTTGAAAACTTGAGGATCTGTAATAGAGGAGATTTGAGCTGAATGAGTTTTCACTCCCCTAAAGAGTCATGCTCACTTATACCTCAGTGATTTTGCTAATGCTGCTTCTACCTTTGTATGCGGCTCAGCTCTTGTTTCTGTTGGGAGGCCTGTGTTAGCCCACCCCAGCCTACCCAGTTTCTGTAATGAGTAAAGGGTTAACTCAGTAGGCCTGTGTTTCTCAAACTCTGCACATTTCAAAGGTCTTCAGGAAGGGTCCATAAATGGTTCCTGGGAGATAACCTCTGAGCCCTTGAAATATCTTTTCTTTTTTTATTGCATTTTAGGTTTTGGGGCACATGTGAAGAACATGTGATTTGCTGCCTTCCTCCCCTTCACCTTTATCTGGCTTTTCTCCCCATGCTATCTCTCCCCAACTCCCCACCCCCCACTTTCCCTCCCCTATTCCCCTCAACAGACCCCAGTGTGTGGTGCTCCCCTTCCTGTGTCCATGTGTTCTCATTGTTCAACACTCATCTATGAGTGAGAACATGTGGTGTTTGATTTTCTGCTCTTGTGTCAGTTTGCTGAGAATGATGTTTTCCAGGTTCATCCATGTCCCTACAAAGGACACGAACTCATCATTTTTGATGGCTGCATAATATTCCATGGTGTATATGTGCCACATTTTCCCTGTCCCGTCTATCATCAATGGGCATTTGGGTTGGTTCCAGGTCTTTGCTACTATAAACAGTGCTGCAATGAACATTCGTGTGCATGCTCTGAAAAGACTGTCTTTGTGTACTTGAGACTTTGGTTTACATAGATAGTTTATGTTAACAATGTGATTTATGATGAATGACTGTTTTTGTGTGCCTGAGGCCCTGGGTCATACTGTACCAATTTGACCTCTGGATGGAGGCTGGAGATAGAGTAACTACAGTTGGTCATGCAGGTATTCCACACCTATGTCACTGATCCCAATAAAAACTCCTGAACCAAGGCTTCGGTGGGGTTTGTTCCCCGGTTGGCAATACTTTGCACGTGTTATCATGCCTTGTTCAACTGGGGGAAATTAAGTGCTCTCTGTGAGACTCCTGAGAGATGACCACTGGAAGCTTTTTCTTGGTTTCTCATGGACTCTGCCCTATGCACTTTTTTTTTTTTTTTTTTTTTTTTTTTTTTTTGTTTGCATTTTTTTGCTGTAGTAAACCATAACTGTGAGCATAATAGCTTTTCTGGGTCCTATGAGTCCTTCCAGTGCTAATCATCGAAACTGAAGGTGCTCTTGACACTCTTCAATAATTTATTCTACAACAGTTATTACACTATTCATCCATCCATCCATCCATTTAACCAATGAACTATTGATTGCCTGCCATGTCCCAGACATTGTATTAAGGCTAGAGGTGTAGGAGTAAACATGATAGACACAATCCTTACCATCAGTGAGTTTGTAGTCTGGTGATGAAAAGAGAGAAGTAAACAGATAAATACAATTCAGCATAGGAGCAGCTATTCTAGGCATAGTGCAGGGTGCCATAGGGAGCAGAGAGATAAGAGGCCAACCAAAATTAGTGTGGAGGGTGTCAGGTCAAGCATTCTAGAGTTGGTGAAGAGCTGCTTGCTAAGTAGGCAAGGGACAAAGGGGTAGAAAAGGGTGATAAAGCAAAGGCAACACATATACAAAAACCAGAAAGTGAGAGGAGTGAAATAATTTTGTTGCATCTGGAAAGGAAGACTTTTGCTGTTGTTGTTGTTGTTGTTTTGAGATGGAATCTTGCTCTGTTGCCCAGGCTGGAGTCCAGTGGCGTGATCTCACCACAACCTCAGCCTCCTAGGTTTGAATGATTTTCGTGTCTCAGCCTCCTGAGTAGCTGAGATTACAGGCGCATGCCACTGTGCCTGGCTAATTTTTGTATTTTTAGTAGAGATGGGATTTCACCATATTGGCCAGGCTGGTCTTGAACTCCTGACCTCAAGTAATCTGCCTGCCTTGGCCTCCCAAACTGCTGGGATTACAGGCATGAGCTACTGTGCCTGGCCTGGAAAGGAATGTTTGAGGGAAACAGTGGCAAGAGATGAGGCTAGAGAACTATGTAGTGGCTACAGTCAAGTAAGACATGGTATGCTTCTCTTAGACAGATGTGAAGAAGTCTAGATTTTGGGGGAAAAAAAGGTGAGTTCAGGTTTGGCCATATGGATGTTGTTTAACAGTTTTTTCTTTCCTTCATCTGTAAGTTCCATGAGGTCAGGCAACAGTATTTATTAAATATAACCTGTTCTGCTAAAAGTCAATAGTATCATTCCTAAGATGCTTATCACTACCTGAAGTATATTATCAAAACCACTGTTTCAGTAGATAAAGGAAATTAGGAGTTAGAGAGTTTTTACATGGACAATATCCAAGCTATTTTTGTTGCAGGGATTTCAGTAATAAAGGAATTTTGAATATAAGTATATTTAGTTATTAGATGCTAAAAATAATAAATTATATTAAAATTGACAAAATAAATTTCTTCACTTTCAGTACATTCCACTCCCTCTACTTATTCTTTTCTTTAACCTTTGGCCTTGACCTGGCAATTTTACTTGCAGCACACCTTACAAACATCAAAGGCAAACATAAGAGCAAATGCAGACCCAGGTGAGTAAATATCTGAGAGTAGCCACTCATTCCAGCAAAGTGTCTCTGTGTCCTATGCTTTGCATACATGTTGTCTATGTAGTCAGCATTAGTTCTCTATCACAATCAAGTTATTAAACTACTGATCACATTATGGCCTAGGGAAATTATTAAAATTAGCACTGGCCAGGTGTGGTGGCTCACTCCTGTAATCCCAGCACTTTGGGAGGCCAAGGCGGGTGGATCATGCGGTCAAGAGATCGAAACCATCCTGGCCAACATGGTGAAACCCCATCTCCACTAAAAATACAAAAATTAGCTGGGCGTGGTGGCACGTGCCTATAGTCCCAATTATTCAGGAGGCTGAGGCAGGAGAATCACTTGAACCTGGGACGCGGAGGTTGCAGTGAGCTGAGATCATACCATTGCACTCCAGCCTTGGGACAGAGTGAAAGTCCATCATAAATAAATAAATAAAAATAAAAATAAAAATAATAAAATTAGCATTATTGGAGAAATGGTTGCTATTCATTCCCCCATGATATGAAATGACATCTTTGTAATATGCTCAATTCTAGGTGTATATATATATATTTGGTTTATGATTACAGTAAAGGCTGAGGGGAAGGAGGGACTCCAGGATGACTCCCAGGTTTCTGAGAGATTTAGGGTATGAGAAAAGATAATGTCAGTTTTTAAAAATTTTTTTATTTATTATTTTTTTTAGACGCAGTTTCACTCTTGGTGCCCAGGCTGGAGTGATTCTCCTGCCTCAGCCTACCAAGTAGCTGGGATTACAGACACCTGCCACCTCGCATGGTGAATTTTTGTATTTTTCGTAGAGAGGGGGTTTTATCATGTTGTCCAGGCTCATCTCAAAGTCCTGACCTCAGGTGATCCGCCTGCCTCAGCCTCCCAAAGTGCTGGGATTACAGGGGTGAGCCACTGTGCACAGCCATGATGTCAGTTTTTGGTCATGCAAAGTCTGAGGTACTTGCTAATCACTTTGTCCTATAACACAAGGTTGAAAGTAATAAATGACACAGAGGAAACAGAAATAGAACTCAGATGAATGAAATAAAAATAGGACCCAGAGAAGGATAAATAATTTCTAGTTTGCAGAAATTAGGAAAAATAAAACGATAGAGAAGGATTGATCTAGGCCTTGAAGGGTTGGTAAGATTTGGATATGGGGATATGATGGGAGGGAAATGTTCAAGTGGAGGCACAGGCACTTTCAGGGTCTTGTTTGGGAACTACTGAGACTTCCTGTTTGTGTGAGTAAAGAGTAAGCTAAAATCAGATGAGGAGGATGTGGCTACTATGGTAAGTTGGAGCCAAGTCCTGAAAGGCTTTGGGGTTCTGTCTGTAATGAGCATTGGACTTTGTATTAGGCAATAATTTGAATGGAACTATGCTTTAGGAAAAATAATCTCAAGTATTACATAAGATACGTTAGAGGTAGAAAAATTAAAGGCAGACAGGAGTCAGGACACACCACCAGGATGCCAGAAACAGGAATGGAGAGTAGGGACCATTGATGAAGAAGAGTGGGAAATTACTGCATTTGAGAATGGGGCTCAGGTCAAAGGTTACAGATGGTTGGATTACAAGGGATTGACAAGATGGTGCTGCCCCTGTAGAAATAAAGGCATCTATAGAAAAACAGGTTTATACTGAACCCCTAGGTCAGGCTCTGAACATTTAGATATGTGCTGTACTAATTTGAAACCAGAGAGATTCATGTAGTGGGTCAAGACAGCTTACAAAGTGTAAAAGTTAGCTTTACAAAATGTCAAGTGAATGAAAACAAGGCCAGTGATTTCTTTTCCTTTTTTTTTTTTGAGATGGAGTTTCGCTCTTATTTCCCAGGCTGGAATGCAATGGCCCAATCTCAGCTCACTGCAACCTCCTCCCAGGTTCAAGCGATTTTTTTGCCTCAGCCTCCTGAGTAGCTGGGATTACAGGTGCCCACCACCATGTCCAGCTACTTTTTTGTATTTTTAGTAGAGATGGGGTTTCGCCATGTTGGCCAGGCTGGTCTCGAACCTCAGACCTAAGGTGATCCACCCTCCTCAGCCTCCCAAAGTGCTGGGATTACAGGCAAGAGCCACAGTACCTGGCTGCAAGACCAGTGATTTCTGCAAAAGTCTCTGCGTTTTCATATGAGACCAGCATAATATTTACAACTTGAGGTAATCTCAAGAGTTTACTAGAATTTGATATTCATATATTAATTTTTTAAAATTTTCTGCCATCATAAATAAATATTTATGACAGAAAATATTTTTATTTATACTACAGAATCCAAAGCACTTTAACAATATATTAATATATGGCCGGATGCGGTGGCTCACGCCTGTAATCCTAGCACTTTGGGAGGCTAAGGTGGGTGGATCACCTGAGGTCGGGAGTTCAAGACCAGCCTGACCAACATGGAGAAACCTCGTCTCTACTAAAAATACACGATCTAAAATTTAGCTTTCTTCTATTTTATTTTATATTTATTTTTAGTGCATAAACCATTCACCAGCTTCAAAGGGTGAAAACAAAATAATGGAAATCTCATTTATTGTTTAGCATGTGACAGCCTTTTGACAATAGGAGAATTCATTTTCCCACTAGAGGGCGCTCAGGTGTTGCCTAATTCACCTCTTTAGGTTTTGGGACCTCCTCTGTAACTCAAACTATAAAATGGAATTTTAATTTTTATATTTGTGATGACTTTAAGATTTTAAGATTAATGAAGCAACAACATTTTAAAGCTTTGGTGTGTCTTGTTTTTCCTTTCGTATTGAAAATAGTTACCCAAATGACAGCAATCAAAACTCCCTCCAAAAAGAAAAAACAATTAAACTTCCACCATCCCCCAAATCAATTGTTTTTGTTTTCCAGCAAACATGTCTGGTCCTGGTTCATTGCAGGTTTGAGAGCCACAGTTTCTTCTCCATTATTCACCTACTCCAGAACCACTTTATAGAGAGTGGAGGTGGGGTGGGATGGCCAGGGTGAGATAAACTCTGTTTCAGGATTTGGTGCAAGGTGCTTATACTAATGTGAGTCCTGCCTTACATTAGACTGTGCTAATGGTTCTCAAAGTGGTGGTCCCCCGACCAAGCTACATCAGCATCACCTGGGAACTTGTTAGAATGCAAATTCTTGGGCCCCACCCCAGACCTATTGAATCAGAACTTCTGTAGGTGGACCCATTCATCTGCATTTTAACAATTTCTCTGAGTGATTCTGATGGATGCCACAGTTTGAGACCCACTAGGCTAGACACTTGGTTTTTACAAGGCAAACTGCTTTTGGGCAACCAGAGATCAGGTTTTATTGGTTAGTGCCCCTCTAAGAATCAGGAACAGACTCCCTCCAGGCTAGGTCTCAGACTTCAGGTAAATGGCAGTCAGGATCAAGGTGGTTTTCTACCTGCTTCAAGTTTCTAATGAGAACTTGTCTTTCACCAGTCTCAGCAGGGGCACCAGTCCATGGAAAAAAGTTTTGGAAATAGACCATTCACATATAGAGGGCACCATGAGAGTCAGTTAAGAATTTATGACCGGGTGCTGTGGCTCATGCCTGTAATCCTAGCACTATGGGAGGCCCAAGTGGGTGGATCACTTGAGGTCTGGAGTTTGAGACAAGCCTGGCCAACATGGTGAAACTCCATCTCTACTAAAAATACAAAAAATTAGCTGGGCATGAGGTGGGTGCCTGTAATCCCAGCTACTCAGGAGGCTGAGGCAAGGATTCATTTGAACCTGGGGGGCAGAGGTTGCAGTGGGCCAAGATTGCATCTTTGCACTGCAGCCTCAACAAGAGCAATGCTCTGTCTCAAAAAAAATAAAAAAGAATTTTTGAGATGTGGTGCATGCCTGTAGTATCAGCTACTTTGGAGGCTGAGGTAGGAAGATCGTTTAAGGGTTTGAGACCAGCCTGGGCAACATAATAAGACACCCCTCCTAAAAATAAATTTAGGAGATGAAGTTTAGCTTGATAATTAGTTACATAGGTTCGGGTGCCAGCTTGCCCACTTCAAATAACAGCTCCATGTGATATTGGACAAGTTATTTTATCTCTCTGTAACTCAGTTTCTTTATCTGCAAACTGGGCATAATAATACCTATCGTTAAGTTTTTTTGAAGAGGAAATCGAATGAAATTTCTAACACTTAGAACAGTCCTTGGCACTAAATATGTGTTTAAAAATTCTGCACTTTGCATAGATCTTCTACCATCCTACCAAAACAATTCTATCCTCCTTGGCCAGCAACAAAGCAAACATAACCCCACCTTTTTCCAATTTTTATGGGAATGTCTTAATATAAACAATTCTCATCACATTTACCCAGGTGACAGGAGTCCTGGGAGCTCCTTTGGAGTTGGGCACAACTTTTCTTTTTATCTCAGCGCTCCCACCTAATAGGTCTGACTTTGAGCAAATTACTTACCCTCTCTTTAAATTTCACTTTCTTTCTCATTTGTAAAATAGGGTTGATAATAATTATCTAATAGAGTCCATGTGAGAGAAAGGAATACAATTAGAGGGTAAATTGTGGAAATAAGGCACCATTATGTGTATATTACCATTCCAGGAAATGCTGTAGAGCATAGGGTAGTTCTAGCCGCATGATACGGCTAGATACACATTAGTTCCTTTTCTTTCAAAGCTTTGTACATTTTGGATATTCAAGGTCCTTTTAAACTGTCAGAGTGGGCTAGGACTGGTGGCTTATGCCTGTAATCCTAGGACTTTGGGAGGTCAAAGTAGGAGCATTGCTTGAGCCCCGGTTTTCAAGGCTACAGTGAGCTATGATTGTGCCACTATGCTCCAGCCCAGGCAAAAAAAAAAAAAAAAAAAAAAGAGTGAATTATTTTCTTGTACTGTTTAATTCCAGCTTCATACTCCAGCTCCTCAATTTCTGGAATGGATGGGAGAGGGTTCTGTTTTCCCTCCTTTCTCACACAGGAGTCTTTTGGGCCAGATTTTCTATTCTTTTCCCTTCCAGATCACAAAGCTTATATTTTTGTTGTAGGAAACTTGCAATATTCAATAAACATAAATGAGAAATGAACATCACTAGTCCTTCTCCGGAAGAAAACATCATTAATGTTTTGGAGGATTTCCTTATAGACTTTTCCCCCTCTGCTGAAATAAAATTGCTATCATAATGCATGCTCAATTTTCCCTCCTGCCTCAGGGCTTCTTTACCTGTGATTCTCTTGGCCGGGCATGACTTTCTCTGGCTTGGGTTGCTCCTTCTTTTCCTTCCCTTCCTCCCATCCCAGCCAACCCTGATGCCTCAGATAAGATGAGTCTCCTTGCTAGACACTTTCAAAGCATGCTGTGCTCACTCTGGACAGCGTTCCTCATGCTCTGTAATTACACATTTACTTGTGTGATGGTGTGAGTTGTCTCTGTCTGTGACTGAACTGCAAGCTCTGGGAGAGTAGGAGTTGTGTCTGGTTTACTCACAACCGGATGCCAAGTGCCAGCACAATGCTGGACACATAGTGTGCCCGCAACAAATCATTTTTGAATGAGTGAATAAGTAAATGAAGAATTTTTAAAGCATTTTTCCACACTGGACATGACTTTATTTTATTATTTATTTATTTTGGACGTGATTTTAAACAGCAAATTTTAACTGGTGGATGTCCAGGGGTAGACGAAGTGTTCTCTCAGGATTTTGGATAACTCCTGTTACGAAGCAGCCTGTTATGGCAGAAGGATTCCTGCCCTGGGAATAAACAGACCCATGTTCTCCTTTTTGCTCTACAGTTCCTCTGATCTCAAGCAAGTCACTGAGCCTCATTTTCCTTATCTACTCTGCTTCTCTCTCAAAGAATCTCACACATCAAATAAAAAAATGCATGAGAAAGCCCTTCTCAAATTGCAAAAGCTCATAAAAATATGTAGGGAGGGTTGTTCAAAACATATTTTGCTTTATAGACATCTGGAGCCATTTGCTAATTAAATTTGCACTAAGGTGCTAACTTTCAAACTTGAAGTTGATTATGTTTCCAAAACAATCTTCTGTTTCAAAACTTAATAATTAGAAATAATCAGCCCGGTGCAGTGGCTCACCCTGTAATCCCAGCACTTTGGGAGGCTGAGGCAGGCGGATCACCTGAGGTTGGGAGTTTGAGACGAGCCTGGCCAACATGGAGAAGCCCTGTCTTTACTAAAAATACAAAAATTAGCCGGGTGTGGTGGCATATGTATGCCTGTAATCCCACTACTCGAGAGGCTGAGGCAGGAGAATCGCTTGAACCTGGGAGGCGGAGGTTGAGGTGAGCCGAGATCATGTCATTGCACTCCAGCCTGGCCAACAAGAGTGAAACTCTGTCTCAATAATAATAATAATAATAATAATAGTAATAATAATAATAATATAATTGTGATTCTGAATGTCTTTAGTAGCCAAAATACAGTAACTACTACTTTATTTCACAAGGGCAGATATTTTAGAGTTTGTTTCAATTTTGTACTTAAAAGATTGCAATAGATAACTATGTTATGTTGTGATAATATAAACTTAGATTTATGTTTCTTTCAAATTTCATTGGGCTGAGGCAGTCAAGATATTTTTTTGACAGACTAGCCAATGAATATAAATTACATAGATTATTTTAAAAACAAACCTTAGTTTTAAATTTTTTCTTTTTTTAAAAATAAAATAAACTTTTTTACTGATGTATAGCATACATACAAAAGAGTGTTTAAATCATCAGTATTTTGAGGAATGTTAACAAATGAAATAGACCTAATGTAATCAATAGTGATATAAAAAAAGAACATGTCCAGCATCTAGAAGCCCCTTCCCTTGTGCCTTTCCAGCTATCACCCCAGGAAGAAAACCTTTATTCTGACTTCTGTCATCAGAGACTCGTTTTTCTTGTTTTAAACCTTTAAATATGAAATTATACACTGTGTTGTAAACTTTTATGCTTGGCTTCTTTTACTCAAATGTATTCATTCATTTTATTGCCTGTAACAATAATGTTTTATTCTTATTTTTTGACACTGCAGGAATATATTTATTTTTGAGATCCATTGTGCATTATGGTGAATATAGTTAATAACAGAACATTGTACATTTCAAAATTGCTAGGAGTGTACATTTCAATGATCTCACCACAAGAAATGCTAAATATGTTGGGGTGATGGATATGTTAGCTAGGTTGATTCAGTTATTTCACATTGTATTTAAAGACCATAATAGCACTTGGTATCACATTATGTATATAGAATTATAAATGGTCAACTTTGAAATTTTTCTTATTTATTTATTAATGGAGACTGGATCTTGCTATGTTACCAGCCTGGTAACTCCTGGGATCTTGAACTCCTGGGATCAAGTGATTCTCTAGACTTGGCTTCCCAAAATGCTGGGATTACAAACCTGGGCCACTGAACCCACCCAAACCCTAGTTGTTGAATATACTCTGAACCTTATTCAACAGGAAAGGAATATGGGAAAATTTGGAATTTCCAGAATGGAGCTACTATCTTTGTGATATGATTAATATTCATATTTAAAGGTGGGATGAAAGAAAGTTTCCCACCAAGGTCTTAGATGCCAAGAATTGGAATAAGTAACCCCTATAACTAAATTTTTTTGGTTGTTTTGGTAGTTTTCCATTGTATCTTAAATAAGCTCATTTTTGTTTTAGGTTATGTGATGGTGCTTGAAATGTGTACATATTGAGGACATAAAACATTTTGGAGAACAGATAATAATTGAAAGGATGATAGAAAGAAAGACCAGTCTCTTAGTGTCTGTGAAGATTTGTAAGTTCATTGAAAAAAATGCAGCAGTGTTTGCTGATTTTATTTTTTAATAACTCCAACACACTCTATTGAAAAGGAACATTTTTCTTTTCTTTCTTTGTAACATCAATTAGTAAACACATAGCATTTTAGAAGAGGAAAATACTTTAAAAGTTCAATGTTCCTGTTTCATAAATAATATCTAACATTTACAAAGAAGTTTAAAATTACTTCCAGATAACATGATTTCATAGACTCCTCAGAACTCTATTATTACCCTCAATTTAAAATGAGGAAATGGAGACTCAGATGACTTAAATGACTGTCTAAGGTCACAGAAATAAACATAATAATGATAGATAATATTAATTGAGCACTTACTCTATGCCAAACCTTCCTTATGCATGATCACATTTAATCCTCACAATGGGCTTATTACCTCTTACATACTATGTGACAAGCTAGCATTATAAATCAGTGCTAAGAAACTGGCATAACTGACTTTTTTTTTTTCCTGGATGCTCTTCTATAGATGCAACCTAAATATTGAATAAAATCAGTATGATTTTATATATTTGGCATAGTATCATATCGTGTATGTATGAGGTCGATTGGTTAAGTAAATAATATTCTTATTTTACAGATGAGAAAATATGGACATGGAGAATTAAAAGACTCCCATAGTGGTAGTGTGCTAGCTAACACTGATGAGCAGAGGCAAGAATCCAGTTCTTTACACCACACCAGCTTCTTTTCTGTGACTTGTGTCTCAGAATGTGGAGTGGGCAATTGGTGACTTGGATCCAAAGCTAAGGACAAAGAGGCACCAAGAATCTCCTATTCTGGGTTTTGGAGGCCAAGTACCTCCTCTAGGATTTAGTAAAAGTCAGGCAAACTGACTAGGCATTCTCCTAATCATCATCTGACACTCAGCCACCCCTCATTCCCAATCCATTTAAACTTTTGACTAGACAGGGGAGACAGGCATGTGATGAGAGTCTCAAATCTTTGGTGAAAAGTACAGTGGCTCCTGCTTTGAAGCCAAAGACTGGATGCCCTGAGGACCACCTACAGAGAGTGGGATTAAGTGAGAAGAGTGATACCTTATTTCTTAGCTCACACCAGATGATCTGACCCCAGTGCCTATGAGACTAAGGGAATGGAGAATTGAGATAATGAGTCAGAGAAACATGAGGCAGTGGTGCAGGCTGCACCCACCTAATGGTGTGGTAGTGCTGAAGAAGCCACCATAGAAATAGCCAGACTTGAGTTGACCTGCCAGTACTCTACTCAAAAAGATGTGGGGGGAATCAGGGGAAGCAATTAAGGAGGTAGTAGAAGAGCCACATAGAGGGTGCTCCCACATTAGGAAACTGCCCTGGGGAGACTCCTGCAAGTCCCTAATGTACTCCATGGAAAAACCAGTGTTTGAACACCTACCACACAGAGACTGATCAATGGCACCAGCTAAGAGGAGACCACAGCTGCAGCACTGAATGAGACACTTTTCCTCTCTGTTTCTACATCTACTACAAGCCACCACCCCCAAAGGCTGATACTCAAGAGGGAAGGAAGGTGGAGACTGCGCCCCTTTTCCATTTCAGGCCCTGGTCACAAATGCCTGAGCTATCTACAGGAAGGGAGGATTGGACTTCTCCATTTCAAAGCTGTGAGAGCTGCCCAGAGTGTTGTTAAGGGGTGGGAAAGGGAGATTCAGCAGAGCATGGTTAAGGTAGTAAGTGGGGGAGAAAAGGATACTTTATGTATGTACTCAACTGAATTCAGGTTGTGTAGAATAGACATTACATATGCCTCTCTCTCTCTCTCTCTCTATATATATATATATATGCCAATATTTATGAATAGCTTTACATCCTTTACAAATATGCAGAAAGTAGTGTGGGATGATATTGTCAGGAACTGAGTAGCATTTAGCATTTTAAAAATTACTGCATATCCAAGTGATGAAATTAAGAAAACATGGGCCAACAAAAAAAGGTAACCTCATCTTTTCTTCTGAGTTTTCCTTTTGCCCCAGAAGATGTGTTGGTATCTGACCTGCCAGGATGCTAAGAAGTACTGACTGATAGACTGATAGATTCGATCAGTCAGTATTCAATTAGTGCTTTCCATGGTAAATACCATAAGAATGAAAGAGTATATAAAAAAATGGTCCTGGCCAGGTAACAGTGGCTCACATCTGTAATCCTAGCACTTTGGGAAGCTGAGGTGGATGGATCACTTGAGCCCAGGAATTCAAGACCAGCCTGGACAGCATGGCAAAACCCTGTCTCTACAAAAAATACAAAAAAATTAGCTGGGCTTAGTGGTACATGCCTGTAGTCTCAGCTACTCAGGAGGCTGAGGTGGGAGGATTGCTTGAGCCCAGAAGGTTGAGGCTACAGTGAGCTATGATCATACCACTGCATTACAGCCTGGATGATGGAGTGTGATTCTATCTCAAAAAACAAACAAAAAACTGTTTCCTACTTTCAAGGTAGTGACACTCTAGATAAACATATACTCATTAAAGATAGGGTAGCGTATGACAAGTGCCAAATGAATCAAAGTGACAGCAAAGGTAATGTGTGACTTCGAATTACCTAGAGACCCTCTTGCACTGGTTGCCTGATCAGAAAAGGTGAGGCTTGAATGGTGCCATCAATGACGGTTGAGAATAGGAGGGCAGAGACTAAAGGGCTGCTACTTGTGCAAATGACCAGAGATCAGGGTTGTTGGGAAGTCATATATGGGGACATTGAGTCCCCCTCAATGAAATTCTGTAACAGGCTGGGCACAGTGGCTCATGCCTGTAATCCCAGCACTTTGGGAGTCTGAGGCGGGTGGATCACGAGGTCAAGAGTTTGAGAACAGCCTGTCCAACATGGTTAAACCCCGTCTCTACTAAAAATACAAAAATCCCAGCTACGCGGGAGGCTGAGGCAGGAGAATCACTTGAACCTGGGAGACAGAGGTTGCAGTGAGCTGAGATCATGCCACTGCACTCCTGCCTGGTGACAGAGCTAGACTCTGTCTCAAAATAAATAAATACATAAATAAATAAAAGAAATTCTATAACAGCATCCTTTGCAATTACTGGAAAACCCAGCTCAAACTGGCTTAATAAATGGCATTTATTAGTTCATATGACTAAAAAGAACTAGAGGCAGAGTGCACAGGAGTGGGTTAATTTGGGTTGTAGCTCCATTTCTCTGTGAGCCTCACTGCCCTCTCTACCCTCAACCTGGTGTTCATCTTGTTTGTGAGATGGTTCCCTGGGTGTATTGGTTATCTCTTGCTGCATAACAAAAAAACATTCAATTTTAGCAGATTAAGCAGTAAATTTTTTTTTTTTTTTTTTTTTTT
>NW_016107458.1:4665411-4730726 GCF_001604975.1 Cebus imitator
TGATCTCTTGACCTCGTGATCCACCCGCCTCGGCCTCCCAAAGTGCTGGGATTACAGGCTTGAGCCACCGCGCCCGGCCTATTTATTTATTTTTGAGACAGAGTCTCATTCTGTTGCCCAGGTTGGAGTGCAGTGGCACTATCTTGGCTCACTACAGCCTCCATCTCCTGGGTTCAAGCAATTCTCCTGTCTCCGCCTCCCGAGTAGCTAAGATTACAGGCATCCGCCACTATACCCAGCTAATTTTTGTATTTTAGTAGAGATGGAGTTTCGCCATGTTGTTCAGGCTGGTCTTGAACTCCTGACCTCAAAAGATCTGCCCACTTCCGCCTCCCAAAGTGCGGGATTACAGGCATAAGCCACCTTTCCCAGCCAGTAAACTTTTTTGTTGTTGTTGTTACAGTGTCTCACTCTGTCACCCAGGCTGGAGTGCAGTGGCATGAACAGGTTCACTGCATCCTCTACTGCCTGGGCTCAAGCAATCCCTCTGCCTTGGCCTCCCAAACTGCCTGGATTAAGGGTGTGAGCCACCACGCCTGGCCAAAATAAACGACAAAATATTTATTCTCTCACATTTTCTGCGTCAGGAATCTAGGTGCAGCTTAGTAAGTGGCTCTGTCTCAGGGTTTTTCGTGAGACTGCAATCAAGATCAGTCAGGCTGAGGTCATCTGAAACATTATGGGTACTAGAGGATCAGCTTCCAAGCTAACTCATCTGGGTGTAATGGAGACTTCAGTTCCTTGTTATATGGTCCTTTCTATATAGTTTCTCAAGACATGGTAGCTGGCTTCTCTCAGAGCAAGTGATGAGGGAGAGAGGCATGTGTTATAACACAATCTCAGAGGTGATATACCATCACTTCTTCCTTGCTCTATTGATTATGCAGACCAATCTTGCCAACCCTGATATATTGTGAAGGGGTATTATTCAAAGGTGCAAATATCAGGAGGCTGAAATCATTGGGGCCATCTTGGAGGCTGGCTACTACATCTGGCCTATATGATTCCTTATTTATATCCAGAATAAAGTTGCTTATTTTAGTCATTGAACTAAAGTTCTCAGATTTTCTCTGACTGTACCATCTTTAAACACAGAAGCTACTATGTGGCTTAGGTGTAAGTTACTGAGCCAATGTCTGTTTCAAGAGGAATAGGATGATGATGACTGGTTTAGACAAATTAGGATACACCTAGAGCTAGAGCTGTAGGTTGCTGCATGGTTCAAGCAGCACGGTTGATTCATAGGAGTGGATAATATGTTGGGAGGCAACTGCAGTCCTCTGCTGTCTGTCTCAGGCTCCTTAGCATCCACCTGTAGTATCCTCCTCCTTACCCAAACACTTTCATGTGCGTTACAACCCTTCTCTGAAGAGGCAATCCAAAGTCTAATTCAAGCTCCAAGTCCAGGCTCTCTGGGTGTCGTTCTTTCCTCTCCATCAGGTCTAGCTACAACTCTTCACAGTCTAATGATTTCAAGAATCCACTTCTAACGTAACCAATATGGAACTGTAAAGAAAGAACAGGATAACTTCAATAAAACACTCATTAGGAAGAGTGAATGGACCACAATACACAGCCTTCCCTGCTCCATAGCATACATTATTTCCTGCTGGAAAGTAATTTTAAATTCTCCCTACCGTGGTTGGAAGAGAGTCTGGGTAGCAAGAGTAGAAAGTAGGGTCCCTATCATTAATTGCTGCTAGATTGTGGAGGGCCTTTTGGAATGTTAGCCTATAGGCAATGGAGGAAAAAAGAGGACCACTGAAGGTTTTTGCATAGGTTAGTGACATGATTTTGTCAAACTTAATTTTGGAGGCACTATGCAGTATAAATTCACAAATCACCTTTAAATAATGCCCTGGGGACACATTTCCTCACATAAACTAAAAGTAATGCTTGAAAAAGAAATGTTAACTGATTCCGCAGTAAAAGCCCATGTATAATCTACATTTGTCTCTTTCCAAATAGAAATTATAAGTTGTTTCCAGGCACCTATGTGGAACAAACAGGGTGGTTCACATTGTGTCACTTCCTTGGTATTAATTCCAAACCAGAATGAAAAAACTTTAAGGCTCCTTTGAAAAGATTTGTAATAGAAGTAGCCTTGGTAGGTGGAGAGTGATAGGGACAAAGATTAAATAGAAAAAGTGAGAAAAAACATTGCTAGAGAAAGCATATTTGGATAGCTGTAATCCTTCACTTATGCATAGTGAAGAAAATAATAAAATAATTGTTTAAATTATTTTACTATTGTAAGTCCTGCACAAGTTAGCTAGTTACAAGTTTGTAAGGGCTGTGAAACATTTGTACTTTAAACAAGAATCGAGGAGTGGGATAGGTAAAGCTGTGAGCCGTTGCACTACCTGCTAGTGTGAAGGGCTTTTCCTCGTTTATAATATGAGAAATAAAGCCTATGAGATTTCTTCTCAGATGGCCTGGAAGAAATCCAAGATGGAAAATCGGAGAAAAACTGAGTATTTGTATTTGAAATTTCAGATATTATGATTTAATTTGCATTTGACTTATTCCTGAGAAACATGACAGAAATACCCCCATAATCAAGTTATGTTATTTCTCTAGTCTACAGACGAGTATGGGTGAGTGAAATGTATAACAGAAAACATTTTTTGAGGTAGGAATAGATTCATCATTGAGTTCCTCTGCCAAATTCAGAATTAGATAGTGGAAAAATTCTATTTATTTTGAGTTTGTGAATCTGCCAGCAAACTGTTGGGAAAAATAAAGACAAGCCAGATGAGGACTTGGGTTATGGAATGAACCATAGATGACATATTACTGAACTTTTTAAGAGAATACAATTGTTCCTACTTTTATTTCTTGGTTGTAGTTTAGAGTGTTTAATAACTTTGATTTGCAGTGTGCATTTCTACTATACTAAACTATAGCAGCAAAATGGAAAACACAGCATATTGCTGTGTTGAAATCAACCTTAAGGGTCAGGAAACTGAAAATATCATGTTTCCATGGTAACACTAATTTAGTCAGATCACACATGTTGTTTCCGAGCCATTAGTTTACGCTTATGATATTCTGGATGGGAACACAATATTTACTCTGGAATGTGGTTAAGTTCATGTCACAATGCAAAGCAATTTCATATTTTCTTTATGCCCATTTTAAATCTTTTATTATGGTTGATTTGATATCTGATTCTCTGGGCTATTTTGGGAAATGCAAAAATGTAACAGTTTTTTAAAAAGTTTCTGAAGATAATTAAATAGGAAATCATGAAGATATCATATTTATATAACAATTATGGAAAAATTATAAGAAAAAGGAACTGGATTTTGAAAGTTTGCATCAGAATTTTTGGTAATTGTTAGATAATTTATTTGGTCTTCCAACTGGGTGGCTCTGACTTGATCTGATTTTAGTTTTCATGGTTATCACATTCTATATGATATCTACTAGGGATTTTTCCCATCTTCTTTTGAATTCCCAAATTCATGAATACTGCTATAGCTCTGTTTTTGACATTTTTGGCCCACTTTTCCATAAAGAAGTCCCTCCCACCACAACTTCATAGGAGTTACTACCAAGATAATGACCTGTAGAAAAGGGCAAACCTGCCTTCCCAGTGGGCCCTTTCTCAATGCACATACCAGGCACATTCCTATGCATGGCCTGTACAGATCAGTCTCATGTTGTGTGTGATTCAAATCTGCTTCTTAGTAAAATGACAAAATGTTGCATGTCATATCTTTGAGGCCATTCATGATTATCACATCGAATTTCAGCTGGGCATTTCTGGGATAAATTCCACTCAATCATAGTGTATAGTTCTTTCTATATGTTGCTGGATTTGGTTTGCTATTATTTTGTTGAGGATTTTTATTTCTATTTCCATAAGCAATATTGGTCTATAGTTTTCTTTTTCTTTTTTCCTTTTTTTTTTTTTTTTTTTTTTTTTTTTTTTTTTTTTTTTTTTTTTTTTTTTTTTTTTTTTTGAGATGGATTCTCACCGTATTCCCCAGGCTGGAGTACGGGAGTGTGATCTTGGCTCACTGCAACCTTCGCCTCCTAGGTTCAAGCAATTCTCCTGCCTCAGCCTCCTCAGTAGCTGGAAAACAGGCACCCGACACCACGCCTGGCTAATTTTTGTATTTTTAGTGGAAATGGGGCTTCACCATGTTGGCTAGGCTGGTCTCAAACTCCTAACCTCAAATGATCCACCCGCCTTGGCCTCCCAAAGTGCTAGGATTGCAGGCGTGAACCACCGCGCCCGGCCCGGTCTGTAGTTTTCTTGTGACACTCATGAACATTAGAGTATACTCTATTACCGAAACTCTCATTCAGTTCACTTAAATTAAGAAAAACAAAAGCAACAACAAAAAAAATGACAATCATGCCATTTGGTATTGGGAATATGAATACAATTTAGGTGGTTGATTGGACAGTTCACTTTCTTCCTTTTTTCTTTTCTTTTTTTGAGGCAGGGTCTTGTTCTGTCACCCAGGTGAGAGTGTAGTGGTATGATTACAGCTCATTGCAACCTCGACTTTTTGGGCTCAAGCAATCCTCCTGCCTCATTTTTTGATTTTTTTATAGAGACGAAGTCTCACTGTGTTGCCTAGGCTGGTCTTGAACTGGGCTCAAGCGATCCTCCTGCTTTGGCCTCCCAAAGTGCTGGGATTACAGGTGTGAGCCACTGGCCTTGACAGTTCACTTTCTTGCCTGTCTCACTATTAAGTAATGCTGAGAGATTAAATTCAATACAAGACATTATTTACTGAATGCCTAATATGCTAGGCTTGTGCTTGGTACTGGGGGTATACTGATGAGTAATGAATGGTAGTAGTTACATAGTGGGTAAGAGTAGTTGGATTTGCATCCTACATTTACTACTTCCTAACTGATGGAACACAAACAAATTGCTTAAATCTCAGTTTCCTCATCTGTGTAATGTGGCTACTAATAGCATACAATACAGGATTGCTATGAAGTTTAAATTAAGAATAAATGTAAACAGTGCCCGACATTTAGCTATCACTAGATACAGTTTAGCTATTATTATTATTTGTTTTTCTTGTGCCAGAACTTACATATATTATTTCATTTAATTCTCATAACAACCCTGCCTAGGAGCTTAGTATTAGCCCCATTTTTATAGCTGAGAAACCTTTGCTTCTAGAGGCTAATAACTTGCCTGAGATCACAGATATGGTGACTGATAGAAGCATAATTCACATCCAGAATATGCTTGACTGCCAAGCTAATGTTCAAAAACCTTATATAGCCTTTCCCAGGCTTAACAGAGCTCTCTAGATTTTCCAGGTTGCCCTGTCCAATAACTAGTTTAGATTGTTTAATTTTCCAGAGAAGATGTTTTGGTGTCATATACCAGTGACTTGTTCCCCTAAAGATCAGTTAAAAAAAAAAAAAAGTCTAACACAAATGTCATCTATTGTATTAGAATTCTATTTTTGTTGTTGTGTTATTTGAGATGGAGTTTCTCTCTTGTTGCCCAGGTTGGAGTGCAATGGCACGATCTCAGCTCACCACAATATCCACCTCCCAGGTTCAAGTGATTTTCCTGCCTTGGCCTCCTGAGTAGCTGGGATTACAGGCATGCGCCACCCTGCCCAGCTAATTTTGTATTTGTAGTAGAGGTGGAGTTTCTCCATGTTTGTCAGGCTGGTCTTGAACTCCTGACCTCAGTGATTCACCTATCTCAGCCTCCCAAAGTGCTGGGATTATAGGCATGAGCCACCATGCCCAGCCTAGAGCTCTATTTCTTCCTTAATATACAGAAGAAATGTATCTGTCTATGTGGCAACTTAAAGTGAATGTATTTACTTAGAGAATTCATTTTTCAATGGGGGAAAGCACATATTGTATAGAAAACTTTGTTTTTCTATTTTCTTTTTAAGGTTAAATAGGTCAGTTAAGGATATTTTATTGTCTCTCTAGACTCTCTCTCTGTCCTTGATTTTGATCCTTGTTTGATCAAGTATTGTTTTCCAGGGTCTCTGACTACCTATTCATGGGTTTGGTTCCCACCTTGCTATAGTTTTTAAGTGCTGTGTTTTCACACCACCTAAAGGGCCTCAGAGGTCCTGAGAGGGTAGGAAGAGGGTTAACAAATAATGTGAAGCCCAAGGTTTAAACTTTTAGGGCCAAATTTACTGTACAACTTTTTTTTGTGTGTGGAACTAGCTTTTCTGTGGTTAGAAGAAGCTGTAATTTTGGGAGAAAGATGACAGAACTTTGGATGCAGAGGCACTGGGAAGAATTCAAGTAAACTAAGGTATAGAAAAGTGGTGCAGAATAAAGATGGAGTCGCTGTGCTGCTTCCACCAAGAGACATCCCAGGACTTACCAACAGTCCTATATGTCCTTCATAGTAAATGATGTTGCAGAAAAACAACCTGTTTCTACCAAGAGAAGAAATTATCCAACATTTTCTTTCTTTCTCCTTATCCAATGGCTCTTCAGGGGAACATTTTTAACCCTAGATCAGGGACTAGACTCATTTTACCCCTCAAAATAAATCCTTATAAGCAATGTATACTTAGATTGAAGTTTCTAGGAAAGATGGGTGAATACCTAAAAATGAGAAAACTTTCTGAAAGGAGAAAAAACATCTTTATTTTAAAGGAAAAAAAAATTCCACTGCATACCAAATATGACACAAAGCTGATACCCACCCAGTGGCCAGATATGTTTTCCTGAGGGATTTCCTTGTGTTTATTCCTCTAGCATTTTTTCATTCCTGACTTTTGGGGTGGCCCTTCTGTGAAGAGTTTCCTCATCCCAGCTGTTATGATGTTTAATCTAGAGTTGCCAACTTCTGATCCGGCAGTTCCAGAACACAGGGTGAGGAAAACAAAGCTTTCCAGTATTTCTGAATCTGATCCCCCACCCGCATTGGAATTAGTGCTTTAAACTCTGGTCAATCCTGAACTGTTTTCAACCATAGCTTTATCTTTTCTCTCCCCCAGAATAGCAGAAGAATTACTAATGGTAAAGATATATGCCCGTGTCCAGGGTTCAAATTACTTAGGCTCTACACAAACCTCAATTTATGTCCTTTTTCTTTTTCTATCCCTTCCCTCCCTTCCATCCAAGTAAACTATGGTATTTTTGGGTTTCTGTGTATAAAAGAATTTAGTTTCAAGAGCTTTTTTTTTTTTAAATAAAAATTAGATTATAGTTTTTAAGCTAACTAGGATTATTTTTTTCTTAGGAAAAACAGGGTAATCTTTAAACAGGCAAACCATCTGGTTTTGATCCTAGTGTTAGCCCATGAGATGGCTTGACACTTTAAATAAGCAAAGTCATGGCTTTTCGGTTTAGAAATATGCAAGGATGGCTACTCCTGCCCTTGGCTTGATTGTTTAATGTTGAGGTGGAATGGTCCTGACTGGTCCTGTGTTTTATGCCTGATCTACTGCAGGACTAGGCAGATAAAGAATTAGGGAAAAGCAGAATTACTACTCAAAATCAGAGAACAAGGCACATATTTATATGAAGAAACAGCTCCTTTTTCCAAATATGAAGAAACACAAAACTTACTCTATTTCTTCCATGACATAGCTGCTTTTTTCTGGTACATTCAACCAATACTGTTATACTGTGAATGAAGCTACCTCTGGCAATGAAAAGTATTTAGGAAATCCAATGGTGAAGTAGGAAAATGATGCTTTTTGGTTTTCTTACTGTCCATAAGTGTCTGGTACATCATGACTATTCCCACATGGCTTTGTTTAAGGACAACCCCCCTCAGAGCCCCCACAGATTTGCCTTTAGACCATACCCCATGCTCTGGATCTTTTCCTCACCCTTACTGTCCTTGGTAAGGATGGATAGCCACTGACCTGAAACAGTTTATTTATTTTTATTTATTTATTTTTGAGGCAGAGTCTCACTTTGTTGCCGAGGCTGGAATGCAGTGGTATAATCTCAGCTCACTGCAACCTCTGCCTCCTGGGTTCAAACAATTCTTCTGCCTAGCCTCCCAAGTAGCTGGGATTACAGGCTCCTGCCACCATGCCTGACTAATTTTTGTATTTTCAGTAGAGACGGGGGTTCACCATGTTGGCCGGGCTGGTCTCGAACTTGTAACCTCATGATCCATCTGCCTTGGCCTCCCAAAGTGCTGGGATTACAGGTATGAGCCACTGCACCCAGCCACTGACCTGAAATAGTTGAGTGTCTCCTTCCCTTATGTATCTGCTCCCAGCCAGGCATAGCCAACTAGCTTGCTGGCAAGATAAATAGTAGGAATATACTATTTTGCATTTTAATAACAAGAATCTTTTAGAATTAATTCCTGATCCCCAAAGAAATTCTGCAAATATAAGAAATTTGTGGAAATTTTAGGTGGTGTCACGCTAATTGGACCTGCCTATCTGGGAGCCGGAAGGCTTTCTAGTGTCCCATAGGATGTTATATATAAGGTTAAAGCTGCCTTTGAATCTTCCCTTTTTTTCTCTTGAGAAAAATCCCTATTCCTTCTATTGAAAGGTCTTAATGAAAGCTTCAAAGAAAAATGCAGATTTGTTATGAAAGAAGGATGCGTCCTTATTGGAAAGATGGTTTAACCAAAAAATACAAAGATTAAATGGTGTTCCCAATATTTCATAGCAGTCTAGATGAGAAAATCCCAGATTTCAGTATTGTTTCTGAAGTGTTATTCTAGTTCTTTCGTATAATTGACAACTAATTTTCTTGCTCATGTTTCCCTTCTTTTTGCCTTGTCCGTATTATTTATATATTTGTTTTGATATATGAAAAAACATTCCTTCCAGATAGTTGAAGTTTCCCTACTCTAAAAGAGTTCTGTTGTTTGTTGTTCATTTTTGTTGTTTTCTAAGAATTAGGGTAGAAATCTATCTTGGGCAGAATGGAAAATATTTAGGAGAATTGAGTCACATTTATACTATTATTGTGTGGACATTCTATTTTGACTCATCTTTCAAATAACAAGTATTGTGGAAACCTTTTATGAACTTGTTTTGAGTGGGTCTGAACATCTGACTTAGAGACTGGGCATTACTTCTTTGAAATGTTTGTGTTTATGAAGATATACTTTGTCTGCCTGAATTTGTTTACCTGAATGTGTATAAAAATGAATTTCTGATAACTTAGGAAAATATTTCCTTTCTATTTAAACATTAACATGTGTTTCTTAAATTGTACATTAATATAAAGCATAATTATTTTGTTTTTAGTACTAAATATTAAAAACATTTAGTATTAAAAACAAATACTAAAAAAACAAATACTAAACAAATGCTAAAAAACAAATACTAAACAAATACTAAAAATAAGCTACTTTGATTAAAATATTAAACTATTTTTGGTTTGTTTACTCATTTTCAGTTGTCAAAATAAATATAATTGGAAACAGCTGCCTTCATATTATTTTTGACAGTTCTTCACATTTGAATCTAAAATGTGTAACTTTAAAAAAATGGGCCTTATCTAATTACAATTTTTCCTGAAGTATACCTTCAGATTATTGTTCTGTAAATTAGAAGATAATTAAAAACAGAAACTGGTTATTTTAAAACCAGTACCACAGTTTTATAGGCAGATATTTTCTGTGGCGTCCTCATTTTTATGAATTGATTAGCTTCATTTGGCTATTTTACACATATTAGCAGATTTCACAGTTCTCTGGTACGATTAAAATGTAGTAGAAGACTAATGAAATGTTTCTTTGCCCTTTTAGTCATCTTCAAGCTGCACTTAAACTTCTTTTCATTATCAAAACAACTTAATAATGTGATTTGATATTAGCAAGAGATTTGAAAATTTTCCATATTTTAATAATTTCTGTGATCAAATAAATATGTTTATTTTAATGTTCTTAGGATTGATTTATCTCATGCAAAGTGAGCTCTTGATTAAACTTAGAAATTAGGAAGCTAGAAGTATTGGAAATATTTTTTAAAATACAAGTTTAATATAAAATGCTATACTATTAGATAATTTTTTTTCTAAACTTATCCCTACAACACTTCTAATTTATCAAATGAATTTAAAAAGAAATACTGTGTGCTTCTCCCCCACCACATACACCAGAGAGTCTGGCCAAGATCAAAAGAAATACAATACATACCTAACATGCATTTGAAAGCATGGGAAATGCTTGTTTTACTGCTCATGCTAGAATTCCATTCCTATGCATGTATTACATAACTCTCGAAGAAGGAATTGGGCTCCAAAGGACTTTGATTTTACATGACAATATGGTAAGGCTTAAAGAACACTGTCCTATGTGTTGACAGCCCTATAGTTCAAATTTTACTTTTCAGTAAGTCATTTCTTTAGGCCTCATTTTCCCCAAACATATATTGATAAGGATGGATTGGATAACTTTCCTGTTTTCACCATCTCTGACATTTTATTTAATTTTATTTGTTTTGAGATGGAGTCTTGCTCGGTCGCCCAGGCTGGAGTGCAGTGACATGATCTTGGTTAACTGTAACCTCTGCCTCCCAGGTTTAAGCTATTCTCCTGCCTCAGCCTCCCAAGTAGCAGGGATTACAGGTACCTGTCACTACACCCCACTCATTTTTTTGGTATTCTTAGTAGAGATGAGGTTTCACCATCTTGGCCAGGCTGGTTTCGAACTTCTGACCTCAAGTGATCCACCTGCCTCGGACTCCCAATGTGCTAGGATTACTGGCGTGAACCACTGTGCCTGGCTGTCATCTCTGATATTTTAGAATCTTTGAAAGCTATAACTACTCTCTGTCATATTTCTCACACTGGCCTTCTCAAGTATTTTGTGTTTTCGTCAACACTTTTTCAATGTGACACTCACTGCAGATGACTTCAACTCTGATAGCAACATGAATAGTACATCTTGAACCACAATAAAGACAGAACAGAACAAAACAAAACAAAAAGCAAGAACAATTTTTCTAACATAAACCCTAAAATAATGAAGCCTTGTTTGAGTCCTTTCTGGAAAATCCCTATTTGGAAGCAATTTTATCCCAACTTTTGCCATCTACAGATAGGTGGCAATCCTTGCTGATATGCTAACCCTGTGAGAAAATGGCTGCTTTTGCCATAAATAGACTTAATGTTAACCTTGGTAACTTTGCATCTCTCTCCTTAAATATCTGCTGTTTGCTTTGTTTATGGAGCCAATTCTTTTAGACTAGACTAGACTTCATTATAAGACATTAGAAGCAAAAATACTTTCCTATTACTAATACTTTCGTCTCTGACTTTTCCTTTCACACCGCACACATTAATATCCAAGGTCTTCTGCTTCAGACAAGAGTGTGTTCTTCCTCCTTTCAAAGACTAGTGCCTGTACTTGTGTTTTTCAAGCTCCCAGAATATTATTTCTTCACTTATCTACTCTGACCCCCATTTTGCTTTTTTAATATTTCTTTGTGGTAGCTTTCCTACCTGCCTATAACCACAGTTGTCTTTCTTTTGATTTTATTCATCTCTCAGGTTAATTTCCTTTAGTTCACCTTTTCATTAACAAAAGTCTTGAAAGAATCCTCTATTGGGAATACAGAAATTCCATAACCATTTGTAGCCTGGCTTTTGGCCCCAAACATCTACTCAAACCACTCTCATAAAGTTGACTAACAATTGATCAGTGACTAAGTATAATGAACTTTCAGTTACCTTCCCTGCTGTTGTCTAAATGAGAAACTCATTGTATTAGTCCGTTCTCATGCTGCTATGAAGAAATAGCCATGATTAAAAAGAAGAGATTTAATTGACTCACAGCTCCACATGGCTGGGGATGCCTCAGGAAACTTACAGTCATGGTAGAAGGCACCTCTTCACAGGGTGGCAGGAGACAGCATGAGTGCTCAGCAAAGGGAGAATCTCCTTAAAAGACTACCAGATCTCATGAGAACTCACTCACTATCATGAGAACAGTACGGGAGAAACTTCCTCCATGATTAAATTATCTTCAGCTGGTCCCACCCTTGACATGTGGGGATTCGTACAATTCAAGGTGAGACTTGGGTGGGGATGCAGAGCCAGACCATATCACTCATTTTCTCTTTTGGCTTCTTTACATTTTCCTGGTTGTCTCATCTATCTGCCAGCCCCTTTTCTGTCTCATCTTTTTTCCATAACATTAGTTGTTTCTCAAGGATCTGATCTTGGCATTGTTTTCTTCTTCTTTCCCATTTTAATCCAATTCCAGACTTATTTGGTCTATGGGGATCCATTGTTAGCTGTATGTGGTTGGCTCCTGAATCTGTATATACAGCCCAGCCTTCTCTACTAAATAAATCTCTCCCCCTATTTTTCTTCCATATTTATCCAGTATCTAACAGGTCTATGATTTTATTGGTCAGCAAAATATCAGCAGTTGGATATTTTCTAGTACCTCTGCATCATTATGTATAAAATGTAACTTGTTATCTATATGCTTAAATCTGCCCTATCTCACATACCCCCCTTTTGAGTTAATGATAGAACCGTCCATGAAAGTCACCTAGGATTGGGATCTCTGAGCCATATTTAATTTTTCTAGGGTTTATTCTTTGCTCTGCTGACCAGTTGCTAGGTGGTACATAGTTTATCTCCTTACAAGCTCTCATACCTACCCAATTCTAACAGATGCAGTCCAATTTTCAGCCCCCATCTCTCTACGATTTTCTTGCCTTCATACTATATACCATCTGCTTGTTGCTTAAACTTCCTGAAGCCGAAGTCTGATATTATTATTCGCTACTCAAGAAAATCTTCAATGATGTATCCACATACGGCACTTAGAGGAGTCTCTTTTCAAAAATCACAGGCTTCTATCTTGACCAAAAGATTGACTTGTTTATTCTCCTACAGACCATTTGGGCTTAATTTTTTTTTAGCAATTTAAATACTGTAAAATATAGGATACAAAAGTGCATAAAACTCATATTTATAGTTTAACAAACATTTGTAAAGTGAGCATCCATGAAACTACCACCCAGGTGAGGAAATAGAAACTTCTTGACACATAGGAAGCTTCCTATGTCTGTCTTCCCAATTGTTTTTCTCTCAGTCCCAAGCTCCTTTTCTTTCTCCAGAGAAGATCACTCTCCTGACTTTTATAGAAGTACTTTTCTTGTTTTTCTTTATAATCTTACTACTTGGGTATATACCCCTGAGTAATATAGGTTGTGTTTCCCTGTTTTTGACATTTATATAGATGGAGTCATTATTGTCCATATTATCTGTGTGACTTTTCTTTTCTTCTATGGACTTTGTTTTAAGAATTATTCCTGGTCAGATGCAGTGGCTCACGCCTATAATCCCAGAATTTTGTGAGGCTAAGGTGGGCAGAATACCTGAGGTCAGGAGTTCAAGACCAGCCTGGCCAACATGGCAAAACCCCGTCTCTCCTAAAAATACAAAAATTAGCTGGGTGTGGTGGTGGGCACCTGTAGTCCCAGCTACTCAGTGAGCTGAGGCAGGAGAATCACTTGAACCCAGGAGGTGGAGGTTTCAGTGAGCCAAGATTGTGTCACTGCACTTCAGCCTGGGCAAGAAGAGCAAAANAAAAAAAAAAAAAAAAAAAAGGGATTATTCTCATTATTTATAGTTACGGATTGTTCCTTCTCATTGTTGATTAAGACCACACTTCTGGGTGGAGTGGTACATGCTTGCTGGGTGGAGAGGAGCTTCCTGTAATCACAGCTCCTCAGGAAGCTGAGGCAAGAGGATTGCTTTAGTTCAGGAATTTGAGGTGGGAGAGAGGCAACATAGTGAGACCCTGTTTCTAAGAAAAAAAAGATCATGCTTTATTTATCTGTTCTACTGCTAATGGACATTTGAATTGTTTCCAGTTTTGGGTGATGATAAACAATACTTCTGTGGATATTCTTGTACATATATGCTGGTATATTTTTAAACATACAATCTCTAAGATAAAGATTTGGGGGTAGAATACTGAGGTCATAAGGTAAGCATATCTTCAACTTGATTAGATAATGTAACACATTTTCAAATAATTTGTAGCGATTTACACCATTCACATTGTGTAAATTCCTAATGCTCCATATTTTGGATAACTCAACATAATTATTACAGTTAATGCCGTCTGTATAATGTAGTCTGTATTATTAGACTTTTATATTTTTGCATATCTGATGGATGAGTAGTGGTATTTCATTGTGGTTTTAAAATACATTTCTCTGACAAATAATGACACAAATAAATAAGGTTTAAAAATATGGTATTGGTTATTGGGATTTTCTCTTTTGAGAAGTGCTTGTTCAAGTCTTACTTGAAGTACTTGTTCAAGTTTTACGCCTGGGTCATCTATTTTCCTTGTTATTTGGAGACGTTTCTTCATATTCTGGATACTAGTACTCTGTCAGTTACAAGCATGCCTTGTTTTACTGTAACTTTGCTTTATTGTGCTTCACAGATACTGCATTTTTTACAAATTGAAGGTTTGTAGCAACTCCACGCTGAGCAAGTGTTTCAACAGCATGGGCTTACTTTGTGTCTCTGTGTCACATTTTGGTAATTCTTGCAATATTTCAAACTTTTAAATCATTATTATATTTGCTTTGATGATCTGTGATCAGTGATCTTTGATGGTACATTGTAGTTGTTGTGGGACACCATAAACCATGCCCATATAAGATGGAGAACTTAATTGATAAATGTGGTGGTGTGTTCTGCCTGCTCCACTGACTGGCTGGTCCCCCATCTCTCTCTTTGTCTCTCTCTCTGTCTCTCTATCTCTCTCTCTTTGGGCCTCCCTATTCTGTGAGACACAGTAATATTGAAATTAGGCCAATTAATAACCCTACAATGACCTCTAAGTGTTCATATGAAAGAAAGAGTCATACATTTCTCACTTTAAATCAAAAACTAAAAATGACTGAGCTTAGTGAGGAAAGCATGTTGAAAGCTAAGATAGACCAAAAGCTAAGCCTCTTGTGCCAAACAGTTTGTTGTGCATTGAAAGAAAGTTCTTGATGAAAACTAAAGTACTGCCATACTGAACACGTGAATGATAAGAAAGTGAAACAACCCTATTGCTGATATGGAGAAAGTTTGAGTGGCCTGGAGAGAAGATCAAGTCAACCATAGCATTCCTTTAAGCCAAAGCCTAGTCCATATCAAGATCCTTATTCTCTTAAATTCTGAGAAGGCTGAGAGAGGTGAAGAAACTGCAGAAGAAAAGTTGGAAGCCAGCCAAAGTTGGTTCATGAGGTTTAAGGAAAGAAGCCATCTCCGTAACATATTAAGTGCAAGATGATGCAGCAAGTGTTGATAGAGAAGCTGCAGTAAGGGATCCAGAAGATTTTGCTAAGATAATTAATGCAGGTGGCTACATAAACAACAGATTTTCCATGGAGACAAAACAGCCTTCTATTGGAAGAAGATGCCATGTAGGACTTGCACAGTTAGAGAGGAGAAGTTAATGCCTGGCTTCAGAGCTTCAAAGAACAGGCTGATTCACTTGTTAAAGGCTGTTGCAGCTGGTGACTTTAAGTTGAAGCCAGTGCTCATTTACCATTCCCCAAATCCTAGGGCCCTTAAGAATTATGAACTTGCATTCACAATTGTTCCAAAAAGAATAAAATACCAAACAATACAGATAACAAGGGAAGTGAAGGACCTCTTCAAAGAGAACTGCAAACCACTGCTCAGAGAAATCAGAGAGGACACAAACAAATGGAGAAACATTCCATGTTCATTGGCTAAGAAGAATCAATATCATGAGAATGGCCATACTGCCCAATGTAGTTTATAGATTAAATGCTATTCCCATTAAATTACTATTGCCATTCTTCACAGAACTAGGAAAAAACTACTTTAAAATTCATATGTAACCATAAAGAGCCCAAATAGCCAAGATAATTCTAAGCAAAAAGAACAAAGCTGGAGGCATCATGCTCCCTGGCTTCAAACTATACTGTGAGGCTATAGTAACCAAAACAGTATGGTACTGGTATAAGAACAGACATATGGAACCAATGGAACAGAATAGAGAACTTAGAAATTAGACCACACACTTACACCATTTGATCTTCAACAAACTTGACAAAAACAAGCAATGGTAACAATTCTTCCTATTTAATAAATGGTGCTAGGAGTGCTGGCTAGCCATATGCAGAAAAGTGAAACTGGACACCTTCCTTACATTATATAGAAAATTAACTCAAGATGGATTAAAGTCTTAAATGTAAAATGCAAAACTATAAAAACTCTAGAAGAAAATCCAGGCAATACCATTCAGGACATAGGCACAGGCAAAAATTCCATGACCAAAAGCCAAAAACATTTGCAACAAAAACAAAAATTGACAAATGGGATCTAATTAAACTAAAGAGCTTATGTACAGCAAAAGAAACTCTCAAAGTGAACAGACAATCTACAGAATGGGAGAAAATTTTTGCAATTTATCCATTTGACAAAGGTCTAATAGCAGGTCTACAAGAAACTTAAATTCACAAGAGAAAAACAAGGCCAGGCATCGTGGCTCATGCCAGTAATTCCAGCACTTTGGGAGGCTGAGGTGGGTGGATCACTTGAGGTCAGGTGTTCGAGACCAGCCTGGCCAAGCGTGGTGAAACCCTGTCTCTATTAAAAATAGAAAAATTATCTGGGTGTGGTGCTGGGCGTCTGAATCCCAGCTACTCAGGAGGCTGAGGCTGGAGAATCACTTGAACCTGGGAGGCGGAGGTTGCAGTGAGCCGAGATCATGCCACTGCACTGAGGCCTGGGCAACAGAGTGAGAATCTGTCTCAAAATAACAACAATAATAACAACATCAACAAAACAAAAACAACCTCATTAAAAATTGGGCAAAGGACATGAACAGACACTTCTTAAAAGAAGACATACATGTGGCCAACAGACTTATGAAAAAAAGCTCAACATCATTGATCATTAGAGAAATGCAAATCAAAACCACAATGAGATACTATCTCATGCCAGTTAAAATGGCTATTATTAAAAAGCCAAGAAACAAAAGATGCTGACAAGGTTTCAGAGAAAAAGGAACACTGTTACACTGTTGGTGGGAGTATAAATTGTTTAACCATTGTAGAAGACTGTGTGACAACTTCTCAAAGATCTAGAGGCAGAAATATCATTTGACCCACCAATCCCATTACTAGGTGTATATTCCAAAATATATAAATCATTCTATGATAAAGATATATGCATGTGTTTGTTCATTGCAGCACTATTCACAATAGCAAAGACATGGAATCAACACAAATGCCCACCAATGATAGACTGGATAAAGAAAATGTGGTATATATATACCATGTAATACTATACAGTCATAAAAGGAATGAGATTATGTCCTCTGTAGGGACATCGATGGAGCTGGAAGCCAAACTAACACAAGAACAGAAAACCTAACACTGCATGTCCTCACTTATATATGAGTGGGAGCTGAATGATGAGAACACATGGACATATGGCGGGGAACAATATACACTAAGGGTTGTCGTGGGGGCATTCGGGGAGGAAGAGCATCAGGAAGAATAATGGATGTTGGGCTTAATACCTGGGTGATGAGATGATCTGTGCAGCAAACCAGTATGGCACACGTTTACCTATGCAACAAACATGCACATCCTGCATAAGTACTCCTAAACTTAAAATGCAAGTTGAAAAGAAAAAAAAGAAAGAAAACCCTCAAGATGATGGTACTAGGAGGCAGGGCCTTTGGGAGGTGATTAGGTCAGAGGGGTGGAGCCCTCACAATGGGATTAGTGCCTTTATAAAAGAGGCTGTATGGAGACTGCTTTCCCTTCTGCCATTTGAGGATGCAATAGGAAGGTGCCAGCTTTAAAACAGTAGCCCTCATCAGACACTGGGGAAAAAAAAAAAAAACCTTCTGGAAAGGATTCACAACTCTAGAAGCCATTAAGAACATTTGTGATTCATGAGACAAGGTTAAAATATCAACATTAACAGGAGTTTGGAAGAAGTTTATTCCAACCCTCATGGATGACTTTGAAGGGCTCAAGACTTCAGTGGATGAAGTAACTGCAGATATGGTAGCAATAGCAAGAGAGCTAGAAGTGGAGCCTGAAGATGTGACCAAATTGCTGTGCTCTCATGATAAAACTTAAATACAGAGTTGCTTCTGATGAATGAGCAAAGAAAGTGGTTTCTTGATATGGAATCTACTCCTGGTAATGAAGTTGTAAACAATTGTTTAAATGACAGCAAAGGACTTAGAATGTACTTACTTGATAAAGCAGTGGCAGTGGTTGAGAAGATTGACTCTAATTTTGAAAGAAGTTCTTCTGTGGGTGAAATGTTATCAAACAGCATTGCATAAATTTTTTTTTGTTAAAGGAAGAGCTAATCAGTGCAGCAAAGCAAATTTGATTTCTGTTGTTGTGGTTGTTGAGATAAGGTCTTTCTGTCTGTCACCCAGGCTGTAATGCAGTGATGTGATTATAGCTCACTGTAATCTCAAACTCCTGGACTCAAGCAATCCTCCTGCCTCAGCCTCCCAAGTAGCTAGGACTACAGGCACGCACCACCAAACCCAGCTATTAAATTTTTTTTTTTTTTTAAATAGAGATAGGGTCTCACTATATTGCTTAAGCTGGTCTCAAACTCCTGCTCAAACAGTTCTCCCGTCTTGGCCTCCTAAAGCTCTGGGATTACAGGCATGAGTCTCCATGTCCAGCTCATTGTTGTCTTATTTTATGAAATTGCCACAGCCACCCAACCTATAGCAACCACCTCCCTGATCAGTCAGCAGCCATCAGCATAAGGCAAAACTCTCTACCAGCAAAAATATTATGACTTGTTGAAGGCCTAGATGATCATTAGTACTTTTCAGCAACAAAGCATTTAAAAAAAATGTAGATTTTTTTTAGACATATGCTATGTATACTCAATAGACTATGTATAATATAAATATAATTTTATATACACTGGGAAACTGAAAGAATTGTGTGGCTCATATTATTGCAATATCAGTTTTATTGAGGTGGTCTGTAACTGAACTGGTGGTATCTCTGAAATTATGCCCATATTGCAAATATCTTTTCTCACTCTGAGGGTTGACTTTTTTCTCTTTCTGTATTGCCTTTTATAAGTAGAAGTTCTAAAATTTTCTTTTTCTTCATTATGAGTGCTTTTTGTGTACATTTAGGAAATCCTTCCCTAGTCCAAGGTCAAAAAGAAACAATCCTGTATGTATTCTATTCTCAAATCCATTGGGTTTTATTTTTGCATATGCATGAAAGAGAGGTCTAATTTTATTTTTTCATTGCTGCAGTATCAGTATTAGCCATTGAAAAGTCCATTCCGTCCCCACTGCTCTGCAATGCCATATCTGTTATAAACCAGATTTCACACAAGTCTGTTTCTGAGCTGTTTGTGAGCTCTCTTTTTGGGTCTATTCATCTGTTTCCCTATCCATGTGCCAATACCACACTGTCTTGCTCAGTAGAGCTTTATAATATATCTTGATGTCTAGCAACACACATCTTCTTCCTTGTTCTTTGTCTTCAAGTGTTTTGTTATAGGCTGAATTGTGTCTCCTCCAAAAAGATATGTTGAAGTTTTCATCCGTCAGAATGTGACCTTATTTGGAAATAAAGTAATTGCACATAATGTTCTCATTAGTTAAGATGAGAACATATTGGAGTAGGGTGGGCCCCTAATCCAGCACGAATGGTGTCTTTGTAAGATGAGGGCTAGGTGCTGACAGAAACACACAGAGAGAATACTACGTGATGATGAAGGCAGGTTGGAGTTATGCAGCTACAAGCCAAGGAAAATTAAAAACTGCCAGGAAATCACCAGAAGCGCAAGGAAAGATTCTCTCTACAGGCTTCAGGGGAAGCATCAACCAGGAAATACCTCAATTTTGGACTTGTAGCCATCAGAACTGTGAGGCAATAAACTTCTTTTTTAAGCCAGTACCACCTGGTTGTGGTGTGCTTTGTTACAGCATCCCTAGAAAACTAATACAAGTGCCTTGACTGTTTTGGCTTTTTGCATTTCTATATTAATTTTAAAAGCAGTTTGGCTGGGTGTAGTGGCTCATGCCTGTAATCCCAGCACTTTGGGAGGCTGAGGCGGGCCGATCACTTGAAAAGTCAGGAGTTCAACACCAGCCTGACTAACATGGAGAAACCCCATCTCTACTAAAATACAAAATTAGCCGGGTGTGGTGGCATATGCCTAGACTCCCAGCTACTTGGGAGGCTGAGGCAGGAGAATCGCTTGAATGCGGGAGGCAGAGTCTGTGGTGAGCCAAGATCTTGCCATTGCACTCTAGCCTGGGCAACAAGAGTAAAACTTCATCTCAAAAAAAAAAAGCAGTTTGTCAAATTCCATAAAAACTTGTGATTTTGATAAGATTGCATTGAATCTATGCTTAAATGGAGGAAGAAATGCCATATTTTTAATGTTGACTTCCAGTCCTTGGACAGTCTCCTCTGTATTACTTTTCTTTAAGGTCTCTCAACAAAGTTTTATAATTTTCTCTATAAAGGTCTTAAACATCTTTATTAGATTTATTCCTAAGGAATTGGTAATTTTTAATGCTATTATAAATAGTATCTTTTATAAAATTAAAATTTCTATTTGTTGCTAGTATGAAGAAATAGATTTTTATATACTGGTTTATTATCTAATAAATTTGACAAACTTTCTTGTTCTAAATGCCAACAATTTTTTGGATTTTGTATAAAATCGTTATTAGCTGTAAATGATCATAGTTATGTTTTTCCTTTAATTTCTTACCTTTAATTTCTTTTTCTTTCCTTATGCCTAGGCCCTCCAGTGAAATGTTGACTAGAAACAGTGATAGCAGACTTTCTTGTCTTGTTCCTGATCTCAGATGAAAAACTTTCAGCATTTAAGCTTGATGTTTGCTGTACGTTTTTACCCTTTTATCAAATTAAAGATTTCTTCTGTTCTTAGTTTGTGCAGAATTTTATTTAATGAAATCGTAAATGGATGTTAAGGTGTATTAAGTACTTTTATCTGCCTATACTGAGATGATCATATGATTTTTTCCTCCTTTAATCTGTTAACATGGTGAAATACATTAATTAATGTTTGAATATTAAACCAACCATACATTTTCTGGGATAAACAGGATAAATCCAGCTTGATCATGATCTTTTTTTTTTTTTTTTTTTTTTTTTTTTTTTAGATGAAGTCTCATTCTTGTCCCCCAGGCTGGAGTGCAATGTTGCGATCTCGGCTCACCGCAACCTCTAGTTCAAGTGACCGCAACCTCTAGTTCAAGTGATTCTCCTGCCTCAGCCTCCCGAGTAGCTGGGATTACAGGCCACCTTGTCCTGCTAATTTTAGTATTTTTAGTAGAGTTGGGTTTTTGCCATATTGGCCAGGCTGGTCTCGAACTCCTGACCTCAGGTGATCCGCCTGTCTTGGCCTCCTAATGTGCTGGGATTACAGGTGTGAGCTACCGTGCCCTGTCAATTATGATCTATTTTTATAGATTGCTAGACTGGATTTGCCAATCCAGCTGAGCAAACTATTAGCTCAGGATTTTTGCGTCCATGCTCATATATTAGGGTTCTTTAGAGAAACAAAACAAATATATGCACAAAGGGAGATTTATCATATGGAATGGCTCATGCAATCATGGAGGCTGAGAGGTCCCACAATATGCTGTCAGTAAGCGAGGGACACAGGAAAGCTGGTAGTGTAATGCAGTCCGAATTCAAAGACCTGATGAGATTAGATGAAATGAGATGTCATTAACATAGTTAGATACAATTTCCAAACAGTTTTAACTGGAAATGACATAGTTAAATAAAAATATATCAGTAATTACCTTCAATGTAAATACACTAAATGTTCCAGTGTTAGAAACAAAGATTTTTAACCTGGATTTTAAAAGGACATTGAGAAATTGAAAGTTAAAAGATGCAAAAATCCTAAACCATGTGAATAATAACCATAAAAAAGCTGTGTCATTTTATTTTATTTATTTTTATTTATGTTTGACATACCTCGTCTACATTTTATTCTCTCCTTGTTTGCTTTTTTTTCTAGATTGACTGGCAATATTTTTTAAAATCATTAGCTTGGTAGCTAATTCCTTCAAGTTTATTCTTTTAGTAATTACCCTGTACATTATAATATGTCTTATTTACTTATCAAATTCTAATGTTAATAAAAACTTTGCCCTTCTTCCAGTTAATACAAGCAATTTATTAATAGTATTTCATTTCCCCATGCCTGACTTTATTTTTTCCTCCATTTTAACTTTGTTACTTCAACATCGTTACTCCATAGAATCATTGAAATGGATAGGCAATTTATTAATAGGAAGACATGATAAATTTAACATTGTTAGATACAATTTCCAAAAATAGTTTTAACTGGAAATTCACAATTTATTAACACGTGTCTTCCATTGAGTTTTGGAGCTGCTAAGGAACATTGCAATCCATGTATAAGTTCTTATATTTAGTCTTCTAAAGATTTTAAATATAAATATGCATTCTAAGGGTAGATTTTTTACTTTAGCATAAATTTGGCCCACTTACTCTGTGTAGCACTTGGTGGGTACTTTTAATCTGAAGACTACTGTATTTCTTCTATTTTGGAAAAGTTTATGCCATTTCCTTAATGTTATTTTCTGTTTCTTCCATTATATATATGCTGCAGATGCCCAATGGTTTCTCCATATTTTTATAATGTGTTTGCACCTCTTTATTCCACCGTAATAGGTTCTGGGTAAATTCCCAGTACTCTTTCAATATATCAATTCTGGATCCCATTACCTCAATTATTAAGGTTTTTGAAAAATTAAGCTCTAATTTTCATTTTCCAGGATTTCTGCCTGTATCAGTCTGTTTTCACATTGCTATAAAGAAATACCTGACACTGGGAAATTTATAAAGAAAAAAGGATTAATTGGTTCACAGTTCTCCATGCTGTACAGGAAGCATGGCAGCATCTGCTTCTGAGAGGCATCAGGGAGCTTTTACTCATGGCAGAAAACAAAGCGGGAGCAGGTGCATCTTATATGGTAGGAACAGGAACAAGAAAGAGAGAGGAGGTGGGGGGAGTTGTCACATACTTTTATACAGCCACATCTCATGAGAACTCACTCACCATCATGAGTCAGTATCAAAGGGGTGGTACTAAATCATTCACGAGAAGCTGCCCCCATGATCCAATTGCCTCCCACCAGGCCCCACCTCCAACACTAGGGATTACAATTCAACATGAAATTTGGTGGGGATGCAGACCCAAACCAAATTGATAACTTTTTTTTTTTTTTCTTGAGATGAAGTGTTGCTCTGTCCCTCAGGCTGGAGTGCAGTGGCACAATCTTGGCTCACTGTAACCTCTGCTTCCCAGGTTCAAGCAATTCTTCTGCCTCAGCATCCCGAGTAGCTGGGACTATAGGCAAGGGCCACCATGCCCAGCTAATTTTTGTATTTTTAGTAGAGATGGGGTTTCACTATATTGGCCAGGTTACTGTCATACTCCTGACCTCATGATCTGCCTGCCTCGGCCTCCCAAACAAAGTGCTGGGATTACAGGTGTGAGCCACTGCACCCAGCCAATAGCTTTTTAAAAAATGCAATTTTGTTGGAAAAGTTTCAGGTTCACTGCAACATTAAGAGGAAAGTACAGAAATACAGCTTTTTCCATCTTCCTTTCCAGTCTCTCTCTCTCTTTTGGGGGTTGGGGGTAGAGATAGAGTCTTGCTGTGTTGCACAGGCTGGGGTGCAGTGGCGTGATCTTGGCTCACTGCAACCTCCACTACCTGGGTTCAAGCGATTTTCCTGCCTCAGCCTCCTGAGTAGCTGCAATTACAGGTGTGTGCCACCATGCTGGGCTAATTTTTGTATTTTCAGTAGAGATGGGGTTTTACCATGTTGGCAAGGCTGGTCTCAAACTCCTGACCTCATGCAGTATACCCACCTTGGCCTCCCAAAGTGTTGGGATCCATCCAAGCCTCATTTCAAGCAGTGTGACTGGATTTGGTCTTCTACCTAACATAGGATGCTTATAGTCTTGATTTTCCTTAAGGATGTAAATTCCTGTCTGCCTTTGCCTACCGCATCTACCGGTTTATTGCTTTGTGTTTCTGTTAGAATTCTCTTCTGTTGGAGCGTGAATTTCATAAGAGCAGGAACTTTGTTCTGTTCAACTTAGCATCCTTTGTATAGAACAATGTCTATCATATTGTTACTAAATAAAAGCTTGTTAAGTGAATGAAAGAATGAATGAATATTTGGTTTCTGACCCACAGAAATGTTTGTCTTTTTGTAAGCTTGGCTACATTTTTTTTTCAAATTTCTATTTTATCTTTCATTGCTATAAACTTACTTGGGGTGGGGAGTGGCCCAAAGCATGAATATATGATATTATCTCGATCTGAAGTTGTGGCTAAGTATATGTATTAATACAGTTAGCTATTTGCCAAATAGGAATGGATCATATGTGCTGCATTATGAGTCCTTATTATATCTCACACAACCTTAAAATGCTTAACATTTTAAGAATTTGATCTTCACAAACTCAAACTAATTTCCTAAGCACATCTTGATTTAATTTGCCTCCATACTCTAATGGTGAATAGCATTAAAATTTTCATATTATATTTAACTCTAAGGAAATCTGCCAAAAATAGTCATCAAACATAGCTTGTCTAATTAGCTTTTTTCTGTATGATTGTAACTGTGAAAGTGGCAGAAAGTACTGCAGGATATAGCATGCCCAGAGAATTAATTAGAAGCATACCCCATAGAAGATTTGGCTTATGTATTAGTTTTCTCTTGCTGCTGTAACAAATTGCCACAAACGTAACAGCTTAAAACGATATCCATTTGTTTTCTCACAGATCTGTAGAACAGAAGTCTGGCATGGGATGGCATGGATTCTTTGCTCAGGATCTCACAAAGCCAAAATCAAGATGTTGGTAGGGCTGCAGTCCTTTTCGGTGGCTATTGGGAAGAATCTGTATCCAAGCTCTATCCAAGGTATTAATCATGCCTTTTTATTTCTGTATTTCTGATGCTTTGACATCAAAACTTTGCTGGCACTCCAGTGCCTGTACCTCCCAGGGCTAGCCAATTCCTAGAGATAGTAAATGACTTGCCTTTGATATCTCTAGCCAATATCTCTAGCCTTTACTATCTCTTAGCCAATTCCTAGAGATAGTAAATGACTTACCTTTCATATGCAAATTAGAACACCCAGAGCCCATATCCTAACTACTTCATTTATCAGACTCACGCTCATGACCACTTTCCACTTGCTCAATTATCCCAGGGCCCAGGTACCAGGCACGTAGGGAAAACCTCTATTCTCCAGAACCCAATGTAATTTTTCAAACTAGCCAGTTCTAAACCTGCATACCCCGCCTCACCTGTTTCTTCTCATGGAAACCACAATTAGGGCTCTTGTGTCCTGACCAACCTGACAGGTGCTTCCCTGTGTGGTGTGGTGTGCCCCCTCCTTTCAGCAGCTGTGAGTAACAAAACTGTCTTTTCAATGGCAACTGTCTTCTGATCTTTTGGCCCACCATACCTCAATAATAATAGAACTTACATTTTAAAGCACAAACTTATTCAGGTTGTTGTCAGAGTCCAGTTCCTTCTCATGCCTCCTACACCACCTCTTCACCTTCGAGCCCACAACCAGCACATTACACATTTCTCATACTTTCAATTCCTTTGACTTCCTTTTCTATTGCATCTCTCTGACTTCCTCTTCCGTTTTTAAGGGTAAATGTGATTATTTGGGATCCCCTTGGATAGTCCCAAATAATTTCCCTATTTTAAGGTCAGCTGTTTAGAAACCTTTATTAGGTCATTAATATCCTTTTACCATGAAATGAACCATAACCATAGAAGTAATCCCAGGGACAAAGATCATGCAGGCTAAAATTCTGGAGACCACAACATTTTAGAAGTTAAACAAGCAAAGAAAAGCTGGCTTCAAAATTTGGGAATATATTACTAAAAGTTGTAATTTTTAAAAATCAGTTTTATTTTTATTTTTTTTTGTCATTTGTTATTTATTTATTTATTATTTAGAGACACGGCATCACTGCATTGCCCAGACTGGTCTCGAACTCTTGGGTACAAGCAATCCTCTTAGTAGCTGGTACTATACGCGTGTGCCATTGTGGCTGACTTACTGGCTACAGTCTTGGAGTTTCTGTGTTTAGAATTTCTATTTTAAGATGACTTTAGATGACTGAAATAATTACTCTGTAAGAAATGGACCGGTTAAGTATGAGTCTAATTTTGCTCCTATTATGCATAAGGGCAAGATATTAAGCTTGCTTGACATTTAGACTGTGTTCTCCTCTATTTAAAATTCCTTATTTTTTTGAGGGAAAAGCTTAGGTGTTTTTGTGTTCCTTCGTGCACAATTACCCTCACAGGACTCCTTCATACTCATCATATTTTTCCATCATAGTAACTTTATATTGACTTTATTTGCTTATATGCTTATAGGAGAGAAAGTTCTGAGGCATAGTTATACACTGATAGTTTAAAAAATCTGAATTACATTGCCTAGTACCTGAAGACAATTAAAAATACGCTATTTGCTGCAATTAATACAGGACCAAATAATGCAAATGTAAAACCTCTCAAAGATATTGAGATGTTTTGTCTCATTACCTAGGGGCTTTTTGAAATGTTTGCAAGTATATTCTTCTTGTCCTGTAAGTGCTTAGTCCCTCACTTCCTCTAACCCTGTTTTCCTATGCGCTTTTGTCTTCCTTTGTCTTTTAGAAATTTTTCTTATGTTTGCTTCTTGCTTTTCTCTTCTCCATTTTATACGTATTCCTCCGTGTGCATGTCCTAATCCTGCTTTACAGATTTCTTCATTATGTGATTTTATCACTCACTTTGTTTATCCTAGTTTTTCAATTTCCTTGGATTGCTGTTTTCTTTTTCTTTTCATTGTGTTTTTTTCAACAAGCATTGTTGCCTCATATCATTTGTTCCTCAAACATAGTATTTTCTTCCAAAACAGATCTATGCAATATTTTGGCAAATAAACTTATAGTACCTGCTGAAGTCTATTGCGAGGAGAGGTAGGATTAGTAATATTAGTGATAGTAATTGGCAATGTGAAGTTGTGTTTAGATATAGGGTCTTCCTCATCTTATTCCCAGTTACTCAAATTTTAGCTTTAGTTTTCTATCTTCAGAATATTACAGATTAGAATAACGTGATGAAGACAGATAACTACCCGAAGGTTAAGTGTTTTCTAATTTCTTGCCCAAACAGGAGGGCATGGCAGTCTTATGAGCTGGCCCAGGTTCAGAGGCATGCTTCTCATGTTTTTCATGCCTTTATAAAAGAAGTTCAGAGTTGCTCCAGCCCTAATATCTCATAAGCCAAGAGCTCTGAATTTACCCCTGTAGGGTACACTGTGGTTAGTACACTATGTGCTTAATGAGTCTCTGTTTGGGGATAAAGCTTGACTCTGAGCTCCTTCAAATCTGAACTGTCATTATTTTCTCAATGTAGGTTACATTGACCGTAGCCTTGCCATTTGCTTGGTATGCTGCTCTGCTGCTGCTTTAACTCATGAAAGATTGGTGAAGTTTTCATTTGGCCATGGTAGTTTCAGCAAAATCAGAGTTGGCTTTTGCAAAATCATTTTGCTTTTAAGACCTGGCCTTTGAAAACTGTTAGGATCTTTTGCAAGGCTTTTAAGAAAAATAGCTTGTGAGAGTCAAGTACAGTTTTGTTTTGTTTTTCAACTGCCACTATCATGGGAAATCTAGGCAGAGGAATCAATTCCCCCTGTTTTCAGAGTTTAAGCAATGCCATACAAGACATAAATGGGTAGCATTTTGCCTGTTAGGATCTTTCCACTATTTTTTCTCCTGCTACAATTATTTAAAAAACCCAACAGCAAGACATTGGTTCCCTAGTTAATCAAATGATTCATATCTCTCCCCGTTTTTTTTTGTTTGTTTCTTGGTTAGTCAGGGCTTCTCTTCCTGTATACTGATATGACACAAGGAGGCTCCCATAATTGTGGTGTTTAAGAGATATTTTACTCTATGCGTTATATAGTACCATACTGTCTATGCTGGACCAAAGATCAGGATGGTTAACTTGATGTAGAGTTTACATTCAGCCTGCTTTTCTTCTCTTTCTTTCTTTCGTTCGTTCGTTCCTTCCTTCCTTCCTTCTTTCCTTTCTTTCTCTCTCCCTCTCTCCCTTTCCCATCCCTCCCTTTCCCCTCCCCTCCCTTCCACCTCCCCATCCCTTCCTTCCTCTCTCCTCCCTCCTGTCCCTTCCTCTTCCCTTCCCTTCCCTTTCTATTTCTTAGAAAGGGCTTCACTCTGTCCAACTTGTTTATGATACATTTGGGCAAATTTACAGCTGCTATTTTATTTGCCATAATCTGGTTATAACACTCTTTGTGGTAGAAAAGGAGAACATGCAAAACACAAGCACGCACACAGAGTTGTGATTCTCAGTGCCAAGCTATAGGACAATGATTATAGATCAGAATTAAGTCAGCTTCAGGTTATATGCATCAAGACCCTGAATAAATCATGCCACTATATTAATTTATATTTATGTTTCATATTCAAATCATATTTTCCTAAAATGTAGCAACTGCATGTGATAAAAGCAAATAAGAACATTCTGCAGGACTGTTTTGCATACCTTCTATCTGGTTTCCACTGATTCCTTATTAGTCATGGAGAGCATTTATGATTAATTTATATATGAAACAGTGGTTTCCATTTTACATGAGTATTTGTAACTGCATATACCAGTGTGTATGCATCTACCTCTATCCATAAGAAAGTATTCCAATCTTTGATTTCAAAAACTTCAAATTAGCCTCATGAAGAGAATTCTTCCCTATAAAAATTAAGACCAAGAAGAAAACAAATACGTGTGACTTATTCAATCAAAATAAAAAATAAGCCATAAGAAAGTGTCATTGATTAAAAAGAATATCTGGAATGTAGCCCCACTCTTTGAATGGGATTCATTTCTTACTGCTTATGAACTATCAATTTAGTAGCCAGAAACCATGGATTTATTTTACTGTACAATGCGAGGTTTAAATTTTATCAACACTCCATTAGTCTAATGTAGAGACTAGCTACTTCTATTTTTTAAGTTGGGGGTGGGGAGTAAATTACAGCATAAATAATTTTTTAAAAACATTTTAGAGTTGTTTAAAAATGCATCAGAAAAATGGCACACAAAACAAAATATCTGGACCTTTACAGAAGATGTTTGCTGACTCCCACTTTAAAGGATTTGAACAGTCTTCTAGAATTGAGGAATATTTATTAAAATACCTGTAAAGAAAATAGTGAATGACTATAGCAATAGCTTTGATTCAGATCTTAAAATTGTATAAAAGGAATTAGAACATGTTATGAATTTTTAAATGACAGGCATTGCAATTTTTCTTTGTGCAAAATACTTTGTGCAGTAATCACTGGGAAAATATTTCAGATGAAAGGAATGACAAAAGCATGTTGCACTTTGCGTCAGCAAGGTATTGACATCTGAAAAAAATGATCTGAAAAGAAGGTTTCACCATTTGTCTTCTTACCTCATTTTAATAAGCATGTGGAAACAGGATGCTATAGATGAGTGAGAATTTCAGAAATTGAGGACAATTTCATAATAAAACTGCTATTTTTGAATATTTTGCATTTAAAGAGAGAATTCATTTTATATAAACAGGAAAGTACATTTGACACTTTAATTATGGAATTAACTTTTATGAGACTTTTTGTGGGAATAAAAGGTCTTCAAGTTGTAAAATGTAAAGATTGCTCTTTTTATCAAGTCTTTAGAAGTGATGTATTCCATTGTATGTTTTGGGTATGGCTTTGGAAGAAATCATTTTAGATTTTACTTGAAAAAAAAAATGGAGAAAGGGTCTTACTCGGCCACCCAGACTAGAGTGCAGTAGCACAGTCACAGTTTACTGTAGCCTTGACTTCCTGGGCTCAACTGAGGACTTCCTGGGCTCACCTGCCTCAGCCTCCTGAGTAGCTTGGACTACAGGCATACACCACCATGCCCAGCTAATTTTTATATATTTTTTGTAGAGATAGGGTTTCACCATGTTGCCCAGACTGGTCTTGAATTCCTGGGATCAAGTGACCTGCCTGCCTCAACCCCCCAAAGTGCTGGGATTACAGGTGTGAGCCACCATGCCCAGCCTCCCTTTATACTCTAAAACGTACAGTACCTTGAAGTACTAAAGATTTACACACACACACACACACACACACACACACACACAAACACACACACACACACAAACACACAATCTTTTACAGTGTGAAAAGAAATTAAAAAATGTAAAAGGAAAGATTTAAGCCTAAAATAAAGTAGAATTTATTTTCTTTCTCCTTCCCTCCCTCCCTCCCTCCATCCCTCCCTCCCTTCTTCCCTCCCTCCCTTCCTTCCTTCCTTCCTTCCTTCCTTCCTTCCTTTTTTTAAAGACAGATCTCTGCTACTGAGGCTGGAGGGCTGTGGCACGCACAGCTCACTGACCTCCTGGGCTCAAGGTATCCTCCTACCTCAGCCTCCTGATTAGCTGGGACTACAGGCACACGCCACTATGCCTGGCTAGTTTTTAAAATTTATTTTTGTAGAGATGGGTAGGTGGGGGTGTCTCACTATATTGCCTAGGCTGATCTTGAACTCCTGGCTTCAGAGATCCTCTTGCCTTGTTCTCTCAAAGTGTTGGAATTGGAGACGTTAACCACCCCACTTGGCCTAAAGTAGAATTTCTTGAATGCTGAGATTATTAAGGGATTTGGTATTGATTCAGAGTCCACTGTGTACCTACACTTACATATATAATCTTATTTAATTCTGCTAACTACCAAGTGAGGGAAGTATCACATTTCTCATTTTATAAATTAAATAAGGACTCAGAGAATTAGAAGTATTTAAGGTAACTGGGAGTTACCTTAAATACTTCTAATTTAAGGAATACGAAGTCTGTCTTTCTCCAAGGTTTATGCTCTTTTCAGCACAGTGTCAAGAATAGTTTTTAAGTTTTTTTTTTTTCTTTTTTTTTTTTGAGAAGGAATTTCATTATTGTTGCTCAAGCTGGAGTGCAATGGCACGATTTTGGCTCACTGTAACCTCCACCTCCAGGGTTCAAGCAATTCTCTTGCAGCCTCCTAAGTAGCTGGGATTACAGGCATGCAGCACTATGTCTGGCTAATTTTTTGTATTTTTAGTAGAGACGGGGTTTCTCCATGTTGATCAGGCTGGTCTCGAACTCCCAACCTTAGGTGATCTGCCCTCCTTGGCCTCCCGAAGTGCTAGGATTATAGGCCTTTTTGAGTTTTGTTTTTTTTCCCCTGCAAGATCACTTAGTTTTGCATTCCCCAACCTGGGAATGATCTTTCTCCTCACCTTCTAAGTCAACCACTTAGGCTAATCTACAAATGACAACTAAGAATCTTCGAAATAAAAGGACCTTCCATAATAGTTCCCTCTAACAGACCCTAAAACACTGGCATTGCATCTGCTGGCCCTAGATCACCATATACAGAACACCTGGGTTAATTCCTCTAGTTTCAGAAACTGGTTGTTCATTGCTTTTCTGTGAAGTGAGTAGTGGGTGTCGCAGATCTTTTCAGCAAAACTTCCCTTAGCAGCCTCTTTTCACTTCAGGTGTTTAGAGTCTGCTATCTTATTCATCATTTAATACACCAAGATGTGAATATTTTGCAATTCTCTGATCGTGCCTGGTGTATGTGCATCCATGTAGCATTCCCCCACTCAATGTTGTTTCATACTGGAATGGCTCTCATCACAGCAAGTTCTTGCTAGCTGTTTGTTAGGAGCTCTATGAAGAGGATCCGCGCATAAGATTAAGGTTCAGTCTAGGTAAGTTTCTGGGCTCTCTTAATCCTGTAAAACTGTGGTTTTATGATTTCAACACTGGTCAACTAAGAGCCATGAGCCATAGATAACCACTTGCTAGTGATAGCGATCAGTACAGACAGCCACTTTGAATTAGTGTGTGTGTGTATATACATTTTTTTGAGACAGATTTTTGCTCTTGTTGCACTGGCTGGAGTGCAATGGTGTGATCTTGACTCACCACAACCTCCGCCTCCTGAGTTCAAGTGACTCTCCTGCGTCAGCCTCCCGAGTAGCTAGGATTACAGGCATGCGCCATCATGCCTGGCTAATTTTGTATTTTTAGTAGGGACAGGGTTTCTCCATGTTGGTCAGGCTGGTCTCGACCTTCCGACCTCAGGTGATCCGCCTGTCTCAGCCTCCCAAAGTGCTGGGATTACAGGCGTGAGCCACCATGCCTGGCCATGTGTGTGAGTATTTTTAAATGAGGCTTATGTTTTAAATGCCTCATAAACTTTCAAAAGGGCACTGGGAGAGTTATATCTTTAAATGCTATTGGATAGCGTCACACTAGCCTTAAAGATGATAGGAATAGGATAAATTTGTTAATTTCACTGCTTGGCTATTAGGGTAACCATTGTTACTCTAATTTTCCCTGTATCGTCATGGTTATAACAAATGTTTTATGTAAACGGACAGATAGTAAATATTTATGCTTTCTGGGTCTCTTAAGGTCTCTGTCACATATTCTCATTTTTTTTCCTCCTTTTCCTCTTCCTGTTATTTATCCTGTTTGTCCTCAATTCTTTAAAAACCATCCTTAGCTTGGAGACAGTACAAAGACAGGATGCAGGCCACATTTGGCTCAGGGGCCAACAGATTATCAGCTCCTGGTCTATATCATAGTTGTTTCTTTTTTAAACAGTTCACTATTAATGGAAAGTTAGGTTGTTTACAGTTTTCACTATTTCAAGAAATGCTGTAGTTAAAATCCTACTACTTGTGTTTTTGTGGATATATGCTGTATTAGTCCGTTTTCATGCTGCTCATAAAGACATACCTGAGACTGGGTAATTTACAAAAGAAAGAAGTTTAGTGGACTTACATTTTCACATGGCTGGGAGGTCTTACAATCATGGCAAAAGGCAAAGAGGACCAAGTCACATCTTATGTGGATGGTGGCAGGCAAAGAGAGAGTTTATGCTGGGACACTCCTGTTTTTAAAGCCATCAGATCTCATGAGACTCATTCACTATCATGAAAACAGTATAGGAAAGACCCACCGCATAATTCAATCACCTCCCACTGGGCTCCTCCCATGACTAGTGAGAACTGTGGAAGTTACAATTCAAGATGAGATTTGGGTGGGGACACAGCCAAATCGTGTCATATGGTGATAGAATCCTAGAAGTGTAGTCAGTGGTTAAAGGGTATTTGTATTTATATTGAGGTGGATCTTGCCAAATTAACCTTTGCAAAGTTTGTACCATTTATTTGTCCACAAATAAGAGTTTGAGTACTATTCCCTACACCCTTGTATAAACCTGATATTATCAAACTTTTGAATTTCCACCCATCTGATGAAGAAAAAACAGTACTTCACTTTTAAAAATTGTATTTTCCTCTTTCTTAGCAATGTCAGGAAACTTTTCATGTGTTATCAGGCATTGAAATGTATTTTCTGTGAATTTTCTGTTCATTAGTTTATTTGTCCTTTTCCTATTAACTTGTAGAGCTCTCATTAATTCTTTCTTTATTTACATGCTGTAAAATTTCCAAGTGTGTCAATTGTCTTTTATCCCTGCTTAAAAATTTCATATTTTTATTTTATACAAATGAATAATCTTTTACTTTGTGACTACTGAGGATGTTGTGTCTTGCTTTGGATGTGTTCATTATCAGATCATTAGTATGTATTTCTGATAGTACATTTGACTAAATTCCTATCAAGATTTGATGTAAGGAAAACACTGGTTTCTCTCAAAAACAATTTCTATGCTTTCTTGTCTTGGTTGTCAGGGCACTATTGATGATTCAAGTGTGATAACTATCTTACTTTTTAGGCTATTCAATGGCTAACACACATTTTCAGCACTAAAAGGGTAGTTACAAACCTGAAAACAGAGGCTGGGGATAAGCTGGGCACTATGAAAACCTAGTTCCCAAATCAAAATCTATGGTAGAGAAATAGGACATCAGGAGACCCTAAATATGAATGGGTCAGCTTTGAGAATTTGAGTTTGTGACAAACTCGATCAGCAGTACAAGGGCGTTGGTAGGAATCAAGGCCTGGAAATAGGGATGGATGCATGAAATCTGGGGCAGTCTGTAGCCATGTGTCCTGAACCTGTGAGCTCACAACTTCTCCAGGCTCACAATCCTTTATCCACAATTCAGAAATCCAAAAAGCTCTAAAAACCCATACTTAAACAATTTTTGTTGTCAAAATCTGACCTACATGATTATGAGACCATTTAGTCTTTATCCTACTTAGTTTTAAAATTCATACATTCTGCTGTATAAATAATAATGTGGTTGATTTTACATTGTTGCTCTTGGCCCTACTGGGGGGCATTGTGTAATATATGGTATATGTATCTCCTTACCTTTCTGAAATAAAAAGGTTCTAAATTTTGAAGCATATCTGCTCTGAAGTGTTTTTCTTAAGAAATTGTAGACTTCTAATAAATTTCTTACCTGAAGGCCCAGGCAGAATTAGCTCCCTTCTTGCCTCTTTGTGGTTTCTGGTTTGACTTTCTAACATTATTTTTAATGATTTTGATGTATATGCATTTTTAGATTTTTTTTTGCAATAGGGTTATGGAAACCAGCCCCTAAAAGGATCCACACTAATCCTTTCCCTTGTGTAGTACCATCCTATATTAGGTCAGAGCTGCTCTGTGTGCCCATATAGAATACGGACAGATGTGAAAATGTGAGACTTCGGAGGCTAGGCTATAAAAGTCATTTAAGCTTCTGCCTTGGTTTCTTGAATCTCTTTGCTTCTGGGGGAAGCCAGCTGCTATGTGCTGAAAACACAGAGCTGTAAGGAGAGGCCCAAGAGGAGAGGAACAAATTTGTCAGACATGTAAGCAAGACATCTGGAAATGGATCCTCCAGCCCCAGTTAAGCCTTCAGATGAGTGTAGTCCTTACCTACACCTTGACTGCAAAGTTATGAGACACTCCAAGTCACAACTGCCCAACTAAGCCTCCCCCATATGCATGATCCCCAGAAATAATGAGAATAATATATGAGTAGTATCCTTTTAACCACTAAGCTTTTGGGTGATTTGTTATGCAGAAATAGATAACTAAAACAATGAATAATAATTAATAAATAATGGATTAATAAAAAAAGTCTACAGTTTGGAAACTGCTTTTTATGGAGCCCCAAAACTAGATTTAGTGTGTTACTTAATTTCTGAATTTTATTTCCTGCATAATTTGTATATTAATGTGATATTTTATGTATTTAATATTTTGCCCCATTTTTTCCCTTTCTGTGTCTCATAGAACTGCTGTTACAATCAAATTTTTATAAAACCCCTTATTTGGGACTGTTCTGATTAGGGTCCAGAAATACTTTTGTATTGACGACTTTTTACTATATAACAAGCTACCCCAAAAATCTGTGTTTTAAGACAATGACAATTAACTGTATCTCATGACTCTGCAGATTGACTGGGCAGTTCTTCTACTGGTCTTGCTCAGACTCCCTCACAGAGCTGGTTCTGCTGGAGCTGGAGGGTCTAAGATGGTCTCACCTTCATGTTTGAGACCTTGATGGGGATGATTGCAAAGGTAGGACCTCCGTTTTCCCAGAGTCTCTCCTTGGCATTTAATCTCAAGATTTTTTTCCATTGCGGCTGGGTCCTAACAGAGCAAAGGTAGAAGCTCTAAGGAGTCTTGAGGTCCAAGGTTTGAAACTTTCACAATGTCACCTCTATTACATTCTAAAGGTCAAAGCAAGTTACAAAGCCAGCCCAGATTCAAAGGGGAGAAGAAAAAGTCTCACCTTTTCATTGGAGAAACAGCAACATCACATTGCAAAGGGGGCACAGGCACAGGGAGAAGTGATTCATTGAGGTACATTATTATAATGATAAATCACACTATTTATTGAGAGAGATATAAATCCTAACTTAAGATTCTAGTAGTTTGAATTCCTCAACAAGGAGCCAGAAGATTCAGAATGAATAAATTCATCAAACACACAGATTTTGAGAATCTACTATGTGCTGACTCTAGGGAACACATTATATAATTCCTTGCTTGAAGCAAGAAACATACTTATTCCCCTAGTTTCTTTAAATGCAGTTCATTAGGATCAGAAAATGCAGTTCTACATAAATAAACAAAGCAACAGATATTTCTTGAGTGCTTTCTGTGCTTAGAATTCTACTATTTATGCCTGAGGTACTCTGCTAGGAGATGAATGTGGCAGCTTCTGAGAGATACTGATGCTCTCTGCAGATGTGTCTGTGGATCCCACACACTTGGCCATAACATCTGCCCTCAGGGTGTTTGATAGGGCATGAGAGTCCTGTTGGGCTCCACCTGCCTTTCCTGTTACACATTTTTCCATATGGCAAAGATGCCAAGAGTAAACTCTCGTGGCTGAAAATAACTGGAATAGGCGTCAGAAGGAGGTTATGGAATTGTCTGTACTTTATGTGTAGAACAAAGTGCTGAGCATTAGATTACAGAGACCTGAGTAAAACATAAGTCATGAAATCATAGAGCTGGGAGGAAAAATGCAAGTCATCTGGCTATCCCTCTCATTTAAAAGATAAGAAAACTGAGACTCAGGGATATTCGGTGACATTAAAATATCTATTTAGCAGCAGTCCTGAAACTATAACCTAGGAATTATGATTTGCTGTCTGGTGTTATTTCAACTGGTCCTTGCCATCTTAAAGTCTTATCCTTGCCATCTTAAAGTCTCAAGGAAGAGAAATAATATCTAAGTCTCACTGAGATTTAACTTAGTGTGTGCCAAGCAGTGTGTTAAACTTGGAGTTTCTCAAAGAGGAGTGGTTGTAGTTAGTACTCCTACTTATAGGGAAGGAGAGCTTAAGTAACTTTCCCCAACTCCCAAGACTAATAATTTCAGAGGCAAGTTTTCGCACAAGCATTTGTACTACAGAATTTGTGCTGTGCTCTGAATCATTGTGCCAGACCTTCTCTACGCATGAGGTTGATAATACTCATAAAGAGCCCAGAAGAGGCTGGGAAACTGCTGCGGTTCCCTGAAAAGTTTTCAGGTCCCAAGTGGGGAGTGCTGCAGAGAGGAGACATGCACCTCTGTGGGCAGAACACAGCCTGGCTCATGGTGGAAGCTTAGGCTGGGTTTATTGAGTGAATGTTCAGATACCCTAGCTTGCTGATGGACAAACACATCAGTACAGTATAGAGTATGAATCTTCCTTCCTTTCTCTCTCTCTCTCTCTCTCTCTCTTTCTTTCTTTCTTTTGACAGAGCCTCACTTTGTCTCCCAGGCTGGAGATGCAGTGGTGCGATCTTGGCTTATTGCAATCTTTGCCTCCTGGTTCAAGTGATTCTCCTGCCTCAGCTTCCCAAGTAGCTGAGATTACAGGCACCTGCCACCATGCCTGACTATGAATAGAATTTTCCTTTTGCACTGACAGATATTGCTGATAACAGTCTTGTCCTGAATGTATTAAAATACGGCCATTCTATGACATGCACAGTAGATTCTTTCTTCATAGTCTACTTCAGAAGTAATTAGATTTGTGAGCCATTCATTCATTTGCTAATTGTTTCATTCAAGAAATATTTTTGAACATCAGTTGTGTGCAAGAAGAGATTGTACTAGGCACCGAGCCACTTCAGGGGTACCTTAGAGGCTGTTTCTACCTTCCTTTTAGCTTGGATTGTGTCATCCTGTTTAAAATGGCTCATGGTGCTTTCTTCTTTTTCTTTCTTGAGGTGACAAGATTTTCACATTCTTATTTAAGTTCATAGCACAAGTAAAATTAGAAAGTCATATGTCTCACATGATTTTAGATCTGGCATTTTTTTAAGGGGATCCCAGAAAGAAGAGCATAAATCTACCCTTGGCCACCAATTTGAATACGAAATTGTGGATTTATTAGAGTATAGCTAACTGATGTAACAAAGCCACCGAACACTGGCTAACACATAAGTTTATTTCTTGTTCACATTAAATCCTAAATGGGTTTTTCTGGTAGATAGGTGAATCTCCTCCAAGTGGTAATTAGGACATGCAGTTCCTGTCAAAGTTGTCACATATGTCCACATCAAGCAGCAGAAGGAGAAAGAGCATGGATAGTCATACATATGAAGTTTTTATGGACTGGACATGGAAATGGCATACATGTTTCTAATTACATTCCTTTGGCGGGAACTCAATCACGTCATCAGAGTCTAATTGTGAGGGAGCCTGGAAAATGTACACCACCATATTCCCAGAAAGAGTCAATTGTTTTGACAAACAGCTGGCCAGTATCTGTCAAAGTGTTTATATACAACACACAGCAACACACACACACACACACACACACACACACACACACACACACGGGATCCTGTGAATTACAATATTTATTTGAAAAGAAGAGAAAGGACTGTAAAATCCCCTAACTTATTCCACTTTTGTCTTAATACACTAACTCTTCTTTTAACCTATCCATTTCCTTGAATTTCATGTATTTATAAATTTAAGTTTTTCATTTCATAAAATTAAAAAATTATGTTAGCAAATTTCTTTTGAAATCATGTTCAACCTTTTTGTCTTATAAATGAGAAATGAGGTCAGAGAGGTTAAAATTACTTGCCTAAGATCTCACAATTGATAAAGCTGAGACTTTCAGAGGTTTCTTGATTTTCTCCTTTATCTTAATTTGAAATAATATTAATAATATATGCCCAAACCCTCGTTACCTATTTGATATTTTAACTTTACACAAAACAATTTTGTCAAATTTATTTTGTAGAAGTCTGCTGCGATCATTTTTTGTCTTTTTTTTTTCTTGGCTAAAGAAGTTCTTACTATAACCTTTAGATGGCACAAGTTAGCTAATCCAAGGCTTTTTTGTAGCTACAGTAATTATAGGAGGTTAAAGAAAAGTTTATGGAAAATTGGAGCATTGAATAATCATTTAGATAAAGTAGAGATGTAATCAACAAAGTTTTCCTGCATTTAGGATCATTCTTCTGAATGAGATTTTATATACAAGAGGCAAATGTTTAGAAGATTTTTCAGAGGTCCTCTAATTCTGCCAATGGCAGGAATGACTAAAAATAAATGACTCTTGGGATAGATTTTAGGGCACAAATTGGAATTGGAGAAGCTTTTCTGAAGTGGGTGGAATATAAGTCTGGGAGCTAGGAGGCCTTCGTTTTCCACAAGTCCTCAAGTATGCAGGACAAGTTCTCTCTCCACTGCTTGCTGCAGCTCATCATTTGCTAATTATTTATCTCACCAGAGTGTTCTGAAGACCTATATGACAATGACTGAAAAGCTTTTTGTGTACCTCTGTAGGACAGGGCTGCAGCACAATATTGTGCTCTTATTAGGGCTACAGGAATTATCTGTAGAATTGAATTTTCTCACTTGATTTTCCTTTTCTCATTCCTGTGCCTTGGAGGAATGAGAAGAAGAAAATCCTAACGTGTTAATGAAAAAGGGTATTTACCAAGTGCCTCTTATGTTGACCTGCCCTCTTGGCACCAGTGTGAGGAAATCTGCCCTTTCCTGAAATGTGGTTTGGTTCTGAAGACAATAATTAGCTAAGGAAGAAAAATCATACACAGAAGAGGCAATATAAAACCAAAACACTGAATGATTGTATGCATAGTTAGTGCTTTTGCTGTGAGCATGAGCAAAGAGTCGTCATATACACCAAAGAAAGCAAAAATGCATTAAATTGAGGAATAAGATAGTAAGTGTTGCTTTGTATTCACTTAGAGTGTGCTCTTTAACCTAACTGTATCTAATTTTCAAATTTCATGATTTATGAGTGTTGGAATCTAAATTAAATTTGAATACACTAACTTCCTTTTTCCTGACAATGTCAGTTTCCAGCTTTATGTAACAATGTGAAGGAGGCAAAGCAAATCGATGGTGTTCCTTGGCTCTGCATGGTAGATCCTTTCTCATTTTGAGTGGTATTCCTATCCTTAGCCCACTCCCAGAAGCAAAAGTCTTCTTGCTCTTTTCCTGTAATTCCTGACAAAATCCATTCTCTCAACCTTCATAATAAGGAAGAGTGGGCTGATGCTGGCCTTGACTGTTCCAGCTTTTCAATTTTTTTCTCTTCTTTTCATAGATGTTGAAACAGATTTTAAATTTTGACTGGTCCATTGGTCTAAACCACTTCCTAAGCCAAAGGTATATAGAAGTACTATTTCTGTAAAAATGTATTCATGATCATTATAAAAATTCAAACAAAATAAATAAGTGCATCCCACATTCAATCTCCCAAAAATAACCAATACAAACATTTAGGTGAAAATTCTTCCTATGTGTATATACATACATACATATGCACAAAAATGGGATATGAGGTGTTGCTGGTAAAATCGAAGCCCTCTATCAGGTAGCCTATCCTAACAACTATGTCACTTGTTTTGCCTAATGGTAAGACAGTTTGCATAAGGGCTCAGAAACTTAAAACACATTGTATTTTACAATTATCTTCTGTGATTTAATGATTATTTATCTTAAATATTCTGAAATGCAAATGGTTATTCCTGATGATTTTTATATTGGAATATAAATTGTCATGACTAGAAAGTCCATTTGTATTTTGGCACATATTCCTGCACAGTTTTTGTTGGAAGAGAACAGAGCACTTGCATTTTTGCCTTTAGGTTTTCACAAGGAGAGATAGCAATGTATGATTCCTGTTGATTGCATGAGAGAAGAGGATTGATAGATGTTGGTTATAAGTCTGTGATGAAATGGCTTGTTCACTTCATCAATCATGAAACATCCTGGTTCTAATCTATTAGTCCATTCACTATTAGGTCTCCTAGAACAAAAGTTTCTTATCAAGGAACATTATGGCTTCACCATACGCCTATTAAATGTCAAAACTTTATTTAAATTTTTGTATGGAAATATCTTCTGTAGAAGGTAGAATTCTGTATACCTGGTCTCTTGAATACTTTTCTCCCACTTCAAATTCCTGACAGTTATTTTTGTCCTTCAGGTTTAGAATTTTTCCCCTCTCTTGTCTTTATTCTGATCTAGACCCACATATTTGTTTTCCATCTTTCAACTCTGCAGAGTAAAAATTTTCATCTAAGTTGAACAATTAATAATGTGATTAACATGTTGCCCAGCACTGTGAAGGTTATGAGAAGAGACAGTGCTGCTTAATGGTTTAGCACTTGGGTTTTGGATTCAGGTTGCCTAGGTTTGCATACTGGCTTTACCTCTTATTCGCTATGTGAACATGAGCAATTTCACCTCTGTGAAGTGAAGATGACAATAAAATAGGTTCCATCAAAGATCATTGATATAATTCATTGAGATAACCTTTTAAACCACTGAGCCCAGTTCCTAGTATATAATGAAGAGACAATAGTTGGTGTTATTTTTATTTATTATTTATTTTATTAATTATTACCAAAGATTAAACATGAAGCCTGTCCTAAACAAATTTACAGTCTAGCTGAATTAATATTTATATACAAGCCACAAAGAACAGAATAAAATAATTATGTGACACAGATTATGATATTGGCAATAAGACCTTTAACTAAGGAGGAATTCATGGAGGATGCAGAGATTTAGTTGAGCCTTGAAAGGTAGATGAGGTTTGCGTCTGCAAAAAAGGAAGGGAGACAAGATTCCCATGTGCACATAATATGTATTAAGGTTGGTTTTTCTTGAGTATCAAGAGACTTGGGATTCTTCCATGTTTCATAAATAAGCTGCTTCTAGGGCCAGGTTCTGGCAAGACCAGGAACACTGTTGCTTCAGGGCCCCAGGGTTTGATGAATTTGTTCTGTGAGGATTAATAGAGTAGACGAATGAGTAACAGAAATGGTAATTAAGCAATATGATAGGACAGACTGTGGCATAACAGTGATTAATGGGATGCCTCAGGTGAGCATAGAGGCACAAGGCAGAACTGAGAGCTCTTGGTGTACCAGAGAAGTGTCATTAATCAGCATTACCTCATGCTTGAGAGTGGTTTTATTGAAATTATGAAATAGGTACTTAAAATAACATTAAAAGCACAATTTTAAACATGCACAACTGATTCCAGTGGCGTACTATGCCAGAGAAAAATTTCAACCTTTCAGAGGACTGTACCCCTAGAAAAAGAAAAAAAAAAGCTGTGCTCCTCAAAGCTGAAAGTAGCCCATTGACACAGTTTTGCCCTGCCAACTTTACCTTCTTAAAAACTGTTCTTTTCATTGGAAACCACAGTAGAGGCAGCAAAAACAGAAACGAAATCTTGGTAGTGCTTCTTCCTGCTTCATGTGCCTTGTAATGTCACCCAAGCTCTCAATCAAGGTTGGCTATTTCCTCCACGTCAAATTGCAAGGAAGTGTGTAAAGGAAGAAGTTCTGGACAACATGCAAGCATCTGTTCAGTTTGGGGCAATCTATTGCATCTACAGATCAAAGAAAAAACATGAGGTTTGGGATCTAATGGTTGGGGAAAGGGATTAGGTCTCTCACCTTGAGCCGCTATGGTGGGTTCATCCCAGTAGGGGATGTAGTTCAGCATCAAGCACTCTAAATCAAGGGATTAGACAAGAGGTCAACATCTAGTCAAGTACAGATTGCTAGTTGGGTACCCTGAGATTCTGGGATGAGCTTGAGTTTTGGAGAAGGCCTTTCCAAACTCAGATTGGAGACCTGAGGGCAGGGAAACCAACATAGTCCAGAGCTGATGGACCTGGCATGCCCTGGAGAGCTTGGTGTTATGCCTAGAATACCTGGTAAATAAAGAATTGTGACTTCATGTTCAACTAAAACAAAATAAAACAACACAAAACCGAAACTGTTTGCCTTTTTTTCCTACAAAAATCTGCTCTAGTCATATTAATTTAGATTACTACCTCATTAGAATTGCACATTTTTTTTTAGTTTTAATCTTGCTTCAGCCCTGAGAGTAGGTTGCATGGTGGTCTCCTGAAAGATAAGTCCATCTACAACATGTGCATGTGAACCTCATTTGGAAAAAAGGTTTTTGCAGATGTAATTAAGTTGGGGATCTTAAGATGAAATAATCCTGGATTGGTATGGGCCGTAACTCCAATGACAAGTGTCCTTATAAAAGAAAAGAAGAGGGGAAGACACAGATAAGAAGGGGATCTAGGCTAGGCGTGTGGCTCAAACCTGTAATCCCAGCCCTTTGGGAGGCTGAGGCAGGCAGATCATGAAGTCAAGAGATGGAGACCTTCCTGGCTAAAATGGCGAAACCCCATTTCTACTAAAAATACAAAAATTAGCCAGATGTGGTGGTGCATGCCTGTAGTCCCAGTGACTCGGGAGGCTGAGGCAGAAGAATTGCTTGAACCCGGGATGTGGAGGTTTAAGTGAGCCAAGATTGTGTCAATGTTCTCCAGCCTGGCAACAGAGTGAGATTCCTTGTCTCAAAAAAAAAAAAAAAAAAAAGGAGATCTAAAGAACAAGGCAGAGAATAGGAGTGACTGGCACTTAGAAGCCAAGGAATAGCAAGGATTAAGAGCAATCACTAGAAACTAGAAGAGAAGCTTGGAATGGTTTTTCCCTGGAGCCTCCAGAAGAAATCAAACCTTGCTGATAGCTTGATGTTAAACTTGGGGCTCCAAAAACTGTGAGACAATACATTTCTGTTATTTTAAGCCACCAAGTTTGTGATAATTTGTTATGGCAGCCATAGAAAATACAGCCTTGTAGAGCCTGCATCAAGGAATAGTTTTAGTTGAAGGGGCTGAGAAACTTGTTAAGTTGCTGATCTTGGTACCCAGGGATGATCCTCTTCAGTTCAATCCTGATGTTGGGATTTCTGGAGCCAAGGGAGCAGAACACTTTGACACGGATGAATAGATGGAGTACTCTGCCAGTTTTATTGCAGACCATGCTGTAATACTGTTCTTTTTCTGAAATGGGTGGAAGCCCTTTATTGTACATTTCATGCCAACCAGCTTGGTATGATACTTGTCAAATCAAACGAGTTTAAATGCTTTAATGGGCAGCTAAAATAACATCTTAAAACGTAAAGTTGTTAACCATCTGCTGAAAGAGTACGATTCTGGAAACCACAGACCAGTGCCCTGAGTTCTGGTTTTATTAATCTAATCACTAAGATGTGCAATGAGCACATTCAAATTCTCTGTCTTTCTCGGATTTACATTCTGTGAGGTCACTGCATTCAGAACAATAGACTTCATTAGACTTGGTTTACTCTTTCTTTGTTCCTCTCAGTTGATATAAAGATCCAGATTTGCAAAAAAGGACGCTGATTTGCCTTACACAAGGATCCTTTGCTTTATGAAAGGATTAAATGTGTGGTTTATCCATTCAGCAAGTAATTATTGAGAATCTGTGTGGCAGATGCTGTCCTATATCCTGAGAGTACAGGAAGGGAACAAGGCACAGTAAGCTCCTATCCTCATGGAGCTTACTTTCTAATAGGAGAGTTAGATGCTGAGCAGATATACAATTATATGAATTAATAAACGTCATATGATATCAGATAATGTCATATAACATGAAGAAGTTACTCCTTCCCCAATGCCAAGACATATTTTGACAGGAACTTTTTTTATCATTTATAATTTTTTTTTAAACAAACCCTGGTTCCTCAGAAGACAACAGCCTCCTAGTTGGTCTCCTGGTTTCCACTCTTGAACCGCCTCAAATCTGTTCTTCATCCAGCAGCCATAATAAACAAGGTGAGGTCCCCTTGCACCCATTTTGCCTTTCACTAAGAATGGAATCCACATTTCTACAAGATCTTGTGCTGTCTGTCCTTGCAATGTTTTTCACTCCTCACTCCCTTCAACAGGTCTTTCTTGCTGTTCCCCATCACATAAATCTATCACAGCATCTATCAGGGATTGAAAATGTACACACACACACACACATTTACATAGTTGTTCTCCCTTAATGGTGGTTTTGCTTTCTGTGGTATCAGTTACCTGCAGTCAACTGTGGTGTGAAAATATGAAATCGGAAATTCCAGAAGTAAACTATTCATAAGGTTTACATTGTGTGCCATTTTGAGCAGTATGATAAAATCTCTCGCCATCCTGCTCCATCCTGCTTGGGATGTGAATCATCCTTTTATCTAGGGGATCCATGCTGTCTGCATTCCTCACCTGTTAGTCACTTAGTAGCCACCTAGGTAATCAGATTGGCAGATCACAAGAAGGGTGAGTATAGTAAGATATTTTGAGAGGGAGAGATGGACAGAGACCACATTTACGTTATTTTTCTTATAGCATATTGTTCTAGTTGTTCTATGTGATTATTACTCATTGTTTTTAACTCTACTGTGCCTAATTTATAAATTAAACTGTATCTTAGGTATGTACATATAGGAGAAAAACCCATAATCTATCTAGGGTTCAGTACTATGTGTGGTCTTAGGCATTCATAGGGGGACTTGCGACTACTGTCTATTTATTTGCTTGGTACTTGTTCCCAGCAAGTCATCTGATTTTACTAATTGGAAGCTCCAGGAGGGGATGGCATCACAGCTGTGTACCTAGAACCTAGACTGGCACTTGACTCATAGAAACTCTAGGCAGATACTTGTTGAATGGCTTAAAAAAATGTGCTAGTGAGTGACTATCAAACAATTTTTAAGAAATTAATCCCTTTCAAAGACTGAGTTACCTAAATTTGTCTTAGATTAAATCGTATTCCTTTGTAAGTTTGTTATTTTTTAATCTTTTTGTATCTACTGTTGTAGTCCCAGAAAGGAGAAAGTTTACTGGAATCAGGTGACTTGTGGCCACAGAAATACTTTCATGTTCCTTTTCAGCACAAATTTGTTGATTAACAAATAGAAGGAAGGCATTTAATAAATATGACTAGTCGTTGATTGTGTATATCCTCAATGAAAGAGGAGATGGTAAGATAGTTCTTCAACATATTGTAGCAAGCAGCTCCCTAATTTGTGGGCAGTCACTTTACCAATGATCTTTGTGCACTACAGGTTACTGTCCCCTTTTTTAACCAGGCAGTTTCATCTTCCTTCTGACTGTGGAAACCTTGGGGGCTCTTGTGAGTGCTGTTTGAGGGAGGAGGTACCCACAAAGTCAGTTCCTGTCTGTGGAAAGTTGAAGTTAGAGATCACTGTTTGATGTCCAGTGGGTGCCAATGGCACACGTTCAGAAATAGCTGCCAAAGTCTCTACCTCCCAATGGGAGCCTAGAGGCTGGTGGCTTGGTGTTCTAGCTTCAACATGCTAGAATTCAACTCCATTATATATCAAGGAGGATTTTGTGGTCTGAACTGGAAACCTAATAGCCCTTCATGACATTATTTTAAAAGGAGAATGCAACCAGAGTGCCAGATAATAAACCTTTAAGGAAGTTTTTGGAACTTAATGAGTCCTTAAAATAAGACAGAGTTTCACTTTTTTTGTTCCCTGGAGAGAATCAGAAAACTTTTAAAAAAATTATTGGGCAAAATCTAATACTTAGCCAAGAGCAATTGATTTTTATATTTTCTAAATTTCTGTAATGAATATGTACTTTTTATTAAAATTTATTTTTAGGAGAAAGGAAAGACATTATGGGGAAAGGGAAAGATATTACAGGGAATATAATAACATAAGTATAATAAATTATATGAAGGCCCATTGCAGTGGAGGCAAGGGTGGGAATGTACACACTGCCAGGAGTGTCACATATGATACTGAAAATCACTAGTGGTACCTTCAGCCTCAGCCTAAAAAGGTGTGGACACAAATGAGCACATTAGCAACCCAACTTACACTGATGTGGTTTCTTGAACCTCAGCAATAATCTTTCCATTTGGAAGTGACCCACTGGGCAATGCAGAAGGTGGCCAGGGAATGCATTTGCAATCAGTCTTGGCCCTGGACTCACTTTTCCCTCTTCATTTCTGTTCTGCCATTGAAGCTGCTAAAGTACAGATGCTGTCATTTTACACTAGGGGTCTTCTCTTTCCGTCACCTCTTCTAGAAATCCAGAGGATTGAAAGTGAGTCAGATAAAATCTTTTGGAGAACGTGCTGGTTTATAAAGGAAAAAGAATTAAAACTATAATTAATAGTTAGAATTTGTATGGCACTTTGTAATTACCAAGTATTTTTTAAATTAAAAATTTAATGTACAATACATATAAAAGTTACCACTTTAACCATTTTAAGCATATAGTTCAGTAGTATTAGTTACATTCACATTGTTGTGCCCCCATCACCACCATCCATCTCCAGAACTCTTATTATCTTACAAAATTATAACTTTATATACCCATTAAACAAATCTACCGAGTGTTTTCCTACACATTACTTCATGTGCTCTTCTTGATATACCTGAAAGTGGGAGGGAAGATCTTATTAGCTCAATAGAGCTCAGTGGTTAATGGGGCAGGTGCTGGAATAAGACTAGCTGGTTTAAACCTTGATCATCAAGTATTAACTGTTAAAAATAGAACCTACCTTACCAGGTTGTTGTGAAGATTACATGAAGTCATTCGTAAAGTGTTTAGAACGTAGCTATAATCATCCACATCTTTCAGATAAGAAAAGTAAGACTCAGAGACTTTGAGCATTCGCCAAAACTCAAAGAATTAAGAAATGATGGGTGTGGTGGCTCATGCCTGTAATTTCAGCACTTTGGGAGGCTGAGGTGGGAGGATCATGAGGTTAGGATTTCAAGACCAGCCTGGCTAACATAGTGAAACCCCGTCTCTACTAAAAATACAAAAATTAGCCAGGCATTATGATGTACGCCTATAGTCCTAGCTACGTGGGAGGCTGAGGCAGGAGAGTCGCTTGAACCTGGGAGTCAGAGGTTGTGGTGAGCTGAGATTGCGCCACTACACTTCAGCCTGGGCAACAGAGCAAGACTCTGTCTAAAAAAAAAAGAAGTGGTTGATTCAGTGTTCTTTCCTTTATACCCATTAATAATTAACAAAGTCCCAGCTTAATACTGCCCACAGAAATACTTTTGTGTTTCTCAGAAACATGTAATAATCTAGATTTTAGGCTAGCAAAAGGAGGCGATTTTACTTAAACATGTTTTGCGTTTTGACTTCAGAGTCAAGGGCTTGCAAATTTCCTTATCAGCCCTGGCATCCCTTGGGAGGTGCTGACAGCACTGACCTCAAGGCATGCTGTAAACCTAGGAGAGCATGATCTGGGGATGGAGAGATTAGAGGAAGGTAGATGAAGTCAAGCAGGAGTGAGAGAAATTTAGTCCAGCTCCAAGCTGGCATTGGAAGGCCAAGGGGAGACTCTTTCAGGAGGATTGGCATAGGAAATAATTTTAAATTGCAGAATAGCAATGCTGAAGGAAGAAGGCAAAGCAGGCTTATGCCAGGATGAGGAATAGAGTAGGATCCAGGCCCAAGGCATAAATTTGCAGAGATGTGTGTGCGTGTGTGTGTGTGTGTGCATGTGTGTGTGTGTGTGTGCGTGCATACCTGATCAGGTACCTAGGATGTAAGGCAGGAGTCTCTCCTCACCCTCCTGCCCCTCTCTTTGTACTAGTGTCTGGGGTATGAGAAAAGCAGAGGAACTTCTCCACCTTTACGAGAGGCTGGGTAGAAGAGGGCAGAAAGGTAATTTGATCACCCTATAGTTCAGGGGTTGGTGAGGATGAGAAAGAAAGGCTGCTTTTGATAGCCTTGTAAAGTGGCCAAGCTTTGGTTCTGAGGCATTAGAGTTCTACCAATTATTTCCAATTCCTATGGTTCAGATACTTAAGGCTCTTGGTCAAAGACTGCAGGAGTAAAGTGGGATAGTGTTTACATAGCAGAATGTTCCCTCCAGTGCTGGGATGAGGCTAGGACAAAAGAGGAAATGATATGGGTAAGACTTGCAAGGTGAGATGCATAATTCCCTATCCATGTCCTGTTGTTTTCCCTCAGAGATCATCTTCATTAACTACCTCTTTCTTTTTCTTTTCTTTTTCTTTTTTTTTTTTTTTTTTTTTTTTTTTTTTTTTTTTTTTTTTTTTTTTTTTTTTTTTTTTGAGATGGAGTCTTGCTCTGTTACCCAGGCTGGAGTGCAGTGGTGCGATCTCCACTCACTGCAACCTCTGCCTCCCGAGTTTAAGCAATTCTCCCTGCCTCAGCCTCCTGAATAACTGGGATTACAGGTGCCCACCATCATGCCTGGCTAATTTTTGTGTTTTTAGTAAAGATGAATTTTGTCATGTTGGCCAGGCTGGCCTTGAACTCCTGACCTCAGGTGATCTGCCTGCCTCGGCCTCCCAAAGTGCTGGGATTACAGGCATGAGCCACCATGCCTAACCTACCTCTTTCTTTTCTGTACTATTAATCTTTTTTCTCTGTGGCACATTTATTTTTGTATTACGCATGTTCAATATTCTCAAATAATATGAAACAAAGTCAGCAAAATAACCCTTCATCTTTGGCTCCCCATCTTCTTTAGTTAGTGTTCTTTATTCTTGTCTTCTGTATGGTTACATTCTTGAAATAGTTCTCTCCAATTACCCATCCTCACTTCTTAGTCTCACCTCAGTCCACCATAAACTGGCCTCTCACCTTCCCCTCCATTGAAACTACTATTGCAAATGCCATACAGTTTTCCACAATCCCAAATTTCATGGCTGTCTTTCTCTTCTTTTGATGATAATGACTGGGTTTGTGTTTTTCACTGCTCTATCCTCATTACACACTAGCATATACCTGGCACATAGAAAGTGCTCAATAACTATTTTTTGAATGGAATTGATCTCTCTGTGGTGTGTGACACTTTACCACTGAAAGGAATTAGACTATGTCAACCCAAAATATGCCAGTTTGGCACAGGGATCATTTTGAGCTGAAGAAAATGGAGAATCAACAGATGCAGAATGAAGTCCTTCTAGAGTTCCCGTTATCTGACTAAAAGCAGAAACTTCTGAGAACTGAGGATTGCCATAAGTCCCCTCTCTTGGGCAAATTTTATGACTGTGAAGACGATGGAAAGTCGGCACCAAGATAGACTTGCACAAACAAAGCTTGCTAATATAGCCCTTATTTTCCATTAGTTTTCTCTATATATTTACCTTCCCACAGTTTGCAGCTCTTAGAAGCCTAAGAACTTTCTTCCTTTGTCTTGTTCCATTTCTGCAATTTACGTTTGTTTTTGCTTTTGTTAAAATGGTATATAAACTCTCAGACCTATTCCCTTCTTTGTTCTTCACTTTTTTGGTAAGAAGATCCATGTGTCACATAAAAACTATACATCAAATACAATTCATATGCCTTTTCTCTCCTTTTTATCTGTCTTTTACTAGTTTAATTTGTAGGGCCTTAGCCACTGAACATAAAAGGATAGATAAATGCTTTTCCCTCCTGCCTTGCAATAGTCTCTCTCTTCTATTCTTTTTCAGACTTACCTTCCTTCCCTCCCTTCCTTCTCTTCCTTCCCTCCCTTCCTTCCCTCCCTCCTTCCTTCCCTCCCTCCCTCCCTCCCTCCCTCTCTCCCTCCCTCCTTTTTTCCCTTCCTTCCCTCTTTCCCTCCTTCTCTCCTTTCCTACCTCCCTCCTTCCTTTCCTCTTTCCCTCCTTCTCTCCTTCCCTCTTTCCCTCCTTCCTTCCTCTTTCCCTCCCTCCCTCCTTCCCTTCCTCCTTCCCTTCCCTTCCCTTTCCTTCCTTCCCTTACTTCCCTCCTTCCTTCCTTTCCTTTCCTCCTTCCTTCCTTTCCTTCCTTCCTTCCTTCTCTCCCTCCCTCCCTCTCTCCCTCTACCCCTCCTTTCTCTGGCACATGCCACCATGCCCAAATAATTTTTGTATTTTTGTAGACATTGGGTTTCACCACATTGCCCAGGTTGATCTTAAACTCCTGACCTCAAGTGATCCACCTGCCTTGGCCTCCCAAAGTACTGGGATTACAGGCGTGAGCCACTATGTCTGGTCTCTCAGGCTTCTTTTTGATCTCCTTCCTTGGCTTGCTCCCTAAAGGTCAGTAGACCCCAGGGTCTGTCCTTTGACCTCTGCTTTCCCCAGACTATAGACTTTCTCTGGATGATCCAATCAAAATCCAAGGCTTCAACTATCTGCTCTGAGATCATTATCTTCCAAACCTATATCTGCAGCCCAGACCCTGTAGTCCAACTATGTGCTAGAAATCTCCAACTGAATGCCTGCCATGTACCTCAAACTCAACATATTCAGAGCCAAACTCATCATCTGCCCCCTCAACCTGCTCCTCCCGTAAGTTTTGGCTCAGTGAATAACACCCACCATGCACCCAGTTGTCCAAGTCAGAAACCTACAGCTGTGTTTCCTTCTCTCTCATCTCTCAAATCCAATAAGTCATGAAATCCTGCCAATTCTGATTTTTGAATGGCTGTCAGATCCATCTCTTTTTCTCTAACACCACTGCCATTTCCCAAGTCCAAGCCACCATTGTCTCTCCCCTTCATTATTGCGGTGGCCTCCTCACTGTGCTCTTTGGTCTCTGGCCTTCCTCAGCCTCATTGCCCCTTCTCCATCCTCCTTGGCATGAATAACTAATTCCTAGTCATTCCTCAAGTGCCACTCAATGTCACTTTCCTTGGGAAGCTTCGCTGACTAAGCCCTCCCTGCCCATGAGCCACAAGATATATTGAGTGTGTCTGCTATATGTGTTCCAAGCACTTAACTTGTCTTATTATAATGGATTGTTTAATTGCTTAACTGTACAACTAACCCACTAGATTGGAAAAACTCTGTTTTGCCCTGCACCTATTCCTAGCACCTATCACAGGGCCTAGAGTGTATGGTAAGTAGCACACAGCACATAGTAGATACTCAAAAAATATTTGTTGAATGAGTAAGAAAAAATATTCTAAACTGAAGGACTAGCATTTTGTAGTTCATCTAAAAATAAACAAGGATCAATGGCTAGCAAATAAATCTATGGTGTATGTGTGTGTAAACCTCCCACTCTCAGTTCATGTGGTTGATGAACCTCAACTATGTAAGTGAAACCTTATTTTCCAAATAAAAATATTCAGTGTGAACAGCAATGCCATAACTTTTGGTGTGCATGGCAACAAACAGCTGCAACAAATAAAATAAGCAAAAAAACAAAGGTAACAAAACCCCATTTATTCATCCAGATCTTTTCTGTTTAACTCTGCAGTCTTAACAGTTCAATAATTCAACTGCAAATTTGTTAAGATTCATTGCTTTCCAAGTCTATCACATGCTCAGGCTTATTTGCTTGTCTCTTTCTGCTGGGAAACTATTTGTCTGCAGAGTGGCCCAGAAAACAACTTTTTTTCCATATTAATTACTCAAAGATTAAGAAAGGTAAAATAAGAGTTATGTAACAGAGGGTTTGTTTTGCTCCTAGGATTACACAGTAATGAGCATGCATATTTATCCTTGGGAATGCTTACAATGATATTATCTGAATGATATATTCTCTTCTTGTATCCCTATGAATAAGGTACTCATTTCCATCTTCCTGTCTGCATTAAATAGTCTGAACCCTCTTGTACCTGTAATTATCTGCTATGTATAGAGCACTGTGAGGGTTGCCGGAGCAGTTAGATGTGTCCTATATCCTTGATCGCTTTGGAAGAATGTGACCCCAACCCCCATCAAACACATAGGAGAGGGTGTGAGAAGTAATTGTACTAAAGCCTGCCAGGCCAGGGTTCCTTCCTACTAATCATCAACCAGTGTTTTTGGACTTAATATAATCACTTGGGTTGAACTTGAATACTTAACTCTAAAGGTGAGTGTTTTAAAAAATGAAAAGTTGGGGCAGTTGCTTTTTTCTATAGTTGTAGTCTCTAGAACTATGATTATATAAATATTTTTATAGTTTTACAGCATGCACATATATCTACTTTAAGGAAATAACTTCATTCCTTTCTCTCTCCCTTCTTTCTTTCCTTTTATATAAAAATTAATGTTTTCCTTTTTTAAAAAATCAAAGTAATGAGTACAAGTTTAAAAAGTCAAATAATGCTAAGTGACTTATAGCAAAAACCAATATTCTCTTAATCCCTTTACCTCAAATTGCCTCTTGTCCTTCTGAATACTCCCACCTACCTTAGGTAACTATTTTCAAAATCTGCTCTACTTCTAATATCAAAATACTGCTATTGCTTTTTTAAAGCATTATTTATTTTGGTCCTTTTGTAGCTCCTTTCTTCAGTCCATTCTTTCCAAAGTAGTACTATCACAATTTTTGGTTGAATCCATACTCATCAATTTATTATAACCATTTTGTAGTTAAATATGTACATAGTTTGTATGTGTGAATATACATAATATATAGTTTGTACTGTGTATATATAATTGTATATACTATATAGTATGTCTATAATTTGTATCATATGTATTATCTATATAGTTTATACTATATATTTGTACTATTTTGTCATAATATGTGCATACAGTTTATACCATATATAGATTATAATATAAACTATGTATAGTTTATACTGCATATACTATGTAAGGTTTAAACAAGCTAAAACATAGTATATATATACACGTAATATATACTTTATGCTATAATTGCATTTCTTAAACAATTTCTGTTTTCTTGGAGTTAATTTTTAAAAATATTTTCACTTGCTTGGTTTTTATATTTTTGGAAACTACAAACTTCTTTGAAAAGTAGCTCTCATTATAGCTTCCTACATGGTAAAATTTGTAAGATAATCTGCAAATTCCATTTAGGAGGAATCTATTCTGTTATCTTTTGTCCTTCTGTTTTGATTAGGATTGGTTGCTTTTTGAACCTGCTACACATTTGTTTATTAGATTTTCACTTTGATACCATCTTGATAATGCTCTTTCAAGGAATTCTCTCTTTACTGTGCTGAATCTTCTTCTTTCTTGGTTTTAGTGGAGCACATTCCTCAGTAGCTTCCAGAGAAAGGGTGCCCAGGAATTTGCATGAGACTTTCTATGTCAGAAAATGACTTCATTTTGTCCTCATACAGTTTGATGTTAAAATTATTTTTCCTTAAAAAAAAACTGGTCTCTTTTTAAAAAATAACTTTTCTTCAAATATCTGGCAATCCTTGGCTATTCATTTATCTTTAAAACTGAGGCATTAAAAAGAGTTCAAGTTCAGTGTGTCTGCTAAACTGGTTTGATGGGGAAGGAGGTAATGAGGCTGCAGAGGTGTTGGGGACGTGTCACAAAAGGCTGTTTCCTAGCAGTCAACTACAGGTCTTTTCGAGTCTGTTTTTTCTTTTCAATTTTGTTTATTCCTATGTCTGAGACCTAAAAATTTCCATTTTGAAATTTCTTAAGATTTTGAACCTGAATTCTATTTCTTTTCTTTTCTTTTCTCCTCCCTCCCTCCTTCCCTCCCTTCCTTCCTGCCTTCCTGCCTTCCTTCCTTCTTTTTGATGGAGTTTCACTGTTTTTGCCCAGTCTGAGAGTGCAATGGCACGATCTTGGCTCACCACAACCTGTGCCTCCTGGGTCAAGCAATTCTTGTGCCTCAGCCTCCCAAGTTGCTGAGATTACAGGCATGCACCACTACACCCAACTAATTTTGTATTTTTAGTAGAGACAGGAATGCTTTTCTCCATGTTGGTCAGGCTGGTCTTGAACTCCCAACCTCGGGTGATCTGACTGCCTTGACCTCCCAAAGTGCTGGGATTACAGGCATGACCCACTGTGCCTGGCCCTTTTTTTCCACATCTCTTAAAAAGAAAGCACACCAGCCTGAGCTAATGTATTTATTTTTAATTTAAAAAGATTTAAAAGTTTTTAAATTTTTGCAGAGATGGGGGTCTTGCCTTGTTACCCAGGCTGGTCTCAAACTCCTGGCCTCAAGTGATCCTCCTGCTTTGGCCTCCCAAAGTGCCAAGATTACTGGAGTGAGCCACCATGCCTGACAAATGTATAATTAAAAATGACTGATATTGCTTACATTCATTGTTGTTGCTCTATCATTTATTCCTTAATTTTCTCTAAGAAAAAACTGTCTGTCTGGTAGTTATGATTTCATTTCAATTTCTTCTTGCATTTTTGTCAAAAATTTTTTTTACATATGCTCTTGCTGTGTGGTTTCAATATGTACATTCAGTATTAGTAGGTTTCATTGTTAATCTGTATTATCTACCATGTAGTAACCATATTCATTTCTATTAATGATGTGTGCTTTAAGAAATCGCCCTTATTGGCTATTAGGATAATAAGCTACATTTCTCTTGTAGACATACAAAGATGATAGACTTTGACCATTAGATAATTTTCAGTGGAAGAGTTTTTAACTTGGCCTATAAGGTATCTGAAATTGTATTCCAAATTTTTCTGTGTATTCCTGTATTCATTTCCCAACCCTGACTCAAAGGATCCCCAGCCTAACTACCAAATAGGTAAGAGCCACTATTAATATGCCGTGGATGTGTTTCTCTTGCAGACAACAATGAGAAGTGAGACCACAAAAATAACAACAACAACAAACAAAAATGAAATATCATCTTTTAATTTAGCCGGTGTTCTTGGGAATTAAGGCTGTTGTACTTATTCTTTGCTTTTTATTTACATGGTTTCTGTGAACTAATTTTCTATTTATTTATTATTTTGACCACTAAAATTGGTTTAACTATAAAAACTCTAGAAGATAACCTAGGAAATACCATTCTGGACATGGGTCCTGGCAAAGATTTCATGACAAACATGCCAAAAACAATAGTAATGAAAACAAAAATTGACAAACGGACCTAATTAAACTAAAAAACCTCTGCACAGCACAAACAAACAAACAAAAAAACAACAAAAAACTATCAACAGAATAAACAGAAAACATACAGAATGGGAGAAAATATTTGCAAACTATGCATCTGACAAAGGTGTAATATCCAGAATCTATAAGGAACTTAAACAAATTAACAAGCAAAAAATGAACAACACCATTGAAAAGTGGGCAAAGGATATGAACAGACACCAAAAGAAGACATGCATGCAGCCAACAAGCATATGAAAAACATGCTCGACATCACTAATCATTAGAGAAATGCGAGTCAATTCGAGAAGCTTTTTGGATGAGTCTTTAGGGTTTTCTAGGTATACAATCATGTCATCAGTGAACAGTGACAGTTTGACTTCCTCTTTTCTAATTTGGATGCCCTTTATTTTTTTCCTCTCATCTGATTGCCCTGGCTAGGACTTCCAGGGCAATCAAATGAATAGAAGTGGTGAAAGAAGGCACCTTTGTCTTGCTTCAGTTCTCAGGGGGAATGCATTCAACGTTTCCCTGTTCAGTATAATGTTGGCTGTGGGTTTGTCATAGATGACTTTTATTACCTTAAACTATATCCCTTCTATGCCGATTTTGCTAAGGGTTTTAATCATAGAGTGTTGCTGGATTTTGTCAAATGCTTTTTCTGCATTTATTGAGATAATCATGTGATTTTTGCTCTGCACAGCAAAAGAAATCAGCAGAGTAAACAGACAACCCACAGAGTGGGAGAAAAATCTATATAATTCATACATCCAACAAAGGACGTATATCTAGAATCTACAAGCAACTCAAACAAATCAGCAAGGAAAAAACCAAACAATTCCACCAAAAAGTGGGCTAAGGACATGAATAGACAATTCTCAAAAGAATATATACAAATGGCCAACTAACATATAAAAAAATGCTCAACATCAGCAGTTATCAGGAAAATGCAAATCAAAACCACAATGTGTTACCGCTTTACTCCTGTAAGAATGGCCATTATCAAAAAATTAAAGAAATAATGGATATGGTGAAAAGGGAACACTTCTACATGGCTAGTGTGAATGTAAATTAGTACAACCACTATGGAAAACAGTGTGGAGATTCCTTAAAGAACTAAAAGTAGATCTAACATTTGATCCAGCAACCCCGCTACTGAATATCAATCCAAAGGAAAAGAAGTCATTATACAAAAAAGATATTTGCACACGCGTATTTTTAGCAGCACAGTTCACAATTGCAAAAATATGGAACCAGCCCACATGCCCATCACTTAACGAGTGGATGAAGAAAATATGGTATATGTATACCATGGAATACTACTCAGCCATAAAAAAGAAGGAAATAATGGCATTTGCATCAACCTGGATGGAATTGGAGACCGTTATTCTAAGTGAAGTAACTCAGAAATGGAAAACCAAACATCGTATGTTCTCACTCATAGTGGGAGCTAAGCTATGAGGATGCAAAGGCTTAAGAATGATACAATGGGCTTTGGGGACACAAGGGAAAAGGTGGGAGGGGAGTGAGGGATAAAAGACCGCACATTGAGTACAGTGTACACTGCTCAGGTGCTGGGTACACCAAAATCACAGAAATCATCACTAAAAAACTTATTCATGTAACCAAACACCACCTGTTCTCCCAAAACCTGTTGAGATAAAAATATTTAAAACTGCTCAACATCACTGATAATCAGAGAAATGCATATTCTTAGAGAGGGAGTTCAAGAGAACTGATTTTTGTTTATCTGACTGTGTGTTCTTTATCTTATATAATTATCTTAACTGTCTTTTGAGGTAGGATTATTGTACTCATTCTATGGAGGAGTAAACAGAACAAGTATCAGATATCTAGGACCAATGGGATTTAATTCAGGCCTTTCTAACTCCCTGAACATTGCTTTCCCATTCTGATATTTCTGCTGAGCTTTGTCTGGAGCTTTCTATATAGCTTTTCTTATTTCCAGGCGAGATGTTCAAAATCGTTCACACCACTGGACTTTGAAACGTTGTCTTTAAAACCTCCAAGAGTCCAGTCACAATGGCTCATGCCTGTAATCCTAGCACTTTGGGATGCCTAGGTGGCCAGATGGCTTGATCCCAAGAGTTCAAGACCAGCCTGGGCAACATGGCAAGACTTCATCACAAAAAATTAGCAGGGCATGGTGGCACATGCCTGTTGTCTCAGCTGGTCAGGAGGCTGAGGTGGGAGGATTGCTTGAGACTGGGAGGAAGAGGTTGCAGTGAGCTGAGATTGTGCCACTGCACTCCACCCTGGATGACATAGTGAGATCCTGTCCCACCCAACCCCCTAAAACCCCAAAACCTCTCAGAGCATAAAGGCACATTTCATTATCATTTAAATAAAATATTTATTGAGTACCTATAGCGCTAAGTGTGGGGGATACAGATTTCTAAGCTAGTCTTCACATTCATGGATACATACATAAAAATATCAATGACTTTCACATTAGTACTGACTCCATGGAAATTTCTAAAATCTTTTCTTTTAATGGTAAACACTTGACAAATACAATTTGTTTGGGGGAGTAGTAGGGGAGTTGTCATTCTTTGCAGAATGTTACTGAGAATAGCTGACTGTTTTCATCCAGATGGATGTGTTTTTTTTTTTTTTTTTCCAGATCAAACAAATCAAATATTCCACTGGTGCCAGCTCCTTTGGTTTTCTTCATATACCATTGTTCTTGCAAGTTAGATTTGATGGTTCCATTTCTTCAGGTATGTTTACAGCTGTGCATGGTTTCTGTTGTTTGTCTAAGTTGGTTGTCTTTTTAGTGCATCTTGTTCGTGGCATTGCTGACTTCTTTGCTGTGCCCTACCAAAACTGATACTTCACAGTCTTTTACAGTTAAGAAAAATTTTTCTGGTCTAATTAGTGGTGCTCGAGAGAAGTTGATTTTGCCTCTAGAGGGGACATTTGGCAGTGTCTGGAGATGTTTTTGATTGTCACCATTGGTGGTGGTGGGAGGAGGTGAAGCTGCTCCTGGCATCCAGAGAGGAGGCCAGGGATGCTGCTATCTCCCTGGGATGCACAGGACAGCTCCTCCCCAATGAAAGGAATTTTCTGGTCCAAAATGTCAATAGTGCTAAGATTGAGAAATCCTGACTTAGATAATTACAAAGTTTAGCATAGGTGCCTTCTTCAGGTGAATAATATTTCCAGCATTATGCATGACATGCAGATTCCTATCTGAGATCTATTTTGAGGTCTTCCTTTTTTGTTTCTCCAGAGACTTTCCAAAATTACCTGAAACATTTTTTTGGATAGAAAACAAAATACAGTAGCCTCTCTTTATAGTTGCAGGTGTTTACTTTGGCACTTAAAACAAAGCTCTCAGTTGAGGCTATTTCCAACAGTACATTATTGGCAAATCTTAACCATCACTCCCCCCTGCCCCTTTACTCAAGGGACTTCATAAATCAGTCAATAAAGAAAGGTGATTGCATTTATAAAGCTAGCATAATAGGCCTTGATTTTAACTTGGATCTTTTAAAAAATGTTATTGAGTGAAAAATATATTCTTCACAAACTCTTTTAAGACTGGATCATTTTAAAGCGATTCTCAGCATGAGCACATCATAACATACGCTCAAGAAGTGATTTAACATGTGAGCTGGAAACTCTCAAGTTGAGAAACTGAACAACTAGATCAACCTTTCATTCCCTCTGGTTGAACTTCAAGTATTAATAAACACTATAGCATGAAAACATATGGCTATTTTGGGTCTGGGGCTTGGTTTGCAGCCTTGGTGAAAGGTATTTTGTTTTGTTAATTTTTTTTTTCTTCTTGTATGTAGGGTTCTAATTAAGATACAAAAGGAAGTAGGAAAGTTGAAATTTGCCCTGAAGTTTTAAAAAGAGAAAAGGGAGGATTTGGGTCTACTCTGTACTTGCTGATTAGTGTATCTTAAACACCAACCAGGCAGATGGCTTCCAGACTTCCTGAACAGAAGTGGAGTCACTGTAACTTTCTCATGGTTTCCTGCACACATGGCCTTTAGAATATGGGAGTACTTTTTATTATCATTTAAATCAAATATTTATTGACTGCATATTGCTCTAGGTGTGGGGAATACAGAGAATTCTTAGATGTAGTCTTTGCATTTAAGGGATGCATATATTAAAATATCAACAGCTTTTCAAATTAGTACCTGCTAAGTGCAGAAAGGATGACACAGGCAGTTCCTGCTACTGCAGTTTGCTTCCCCTTCTCCTGGAGTCAGCCTTGCCTTGAACTAGCTGTAGGGCCAAGTGTGCTCTCTTACGGATTTGCTTGGTATGGCTCTCTTGCTTCTCTTGTGCTGGGCTCAGCACACCCTGGTTCTTGGGTATTCACCTTGATAATGAGGTTTTGTGTCTGTGGCTAGGCTTCCTTGGCTTGGTGACTCAGATCTCTTTTTTGTATTACTGACTTTAGTGTCCTGCCTGTCTCTGCTCTGCAGCCTGTCTTGACTTTGCTTCTTGAAGCTTCTGGGAGGTGATAATCCCTCCACTGGCCCCACAGCACTCTTACGAGCACTAAGCAGCTAATACCTCTTGCCACTCCTTTCTTCTGCCCTGGTCACTCTTCCCCTCCTGCCCAGGAAGATGCCAGACTTTATGGAAGAGCTGGGACTTTAACTGAACCTTGTGCCAAACAGAGTTTTAAAAAGATTAACCCGAGAGTAGCATGTCTACTGGAGAGAAGACAAGAAGACTTCATGGAAGTAACCCAGAACCAGAAGATAAAGGTCCAAGTCGGTAGCAACAGGAAAAGAGGGGATTGATGCTAGACATATTTTTGAGAAAGAATTAGCCAGGCTGACTTAACAGAAAGAGAAAAGAAGATGAATGTCTTTGAATTCATAGAAACGTTAAGATAAAAGATAAAAGTTCCACCTGGAAGAAAAAAACGAGAAACCTTTGAGGGTTCACCAGTAGGGTGACCAATGGTCTCAGTTTGCCTAGGACTGAGAAAGTTCCCAGGACATGGGACTTTCGACTTCATAATGGGATGGTCCTTGGCACACCAGGTTGAGTTGGTCATTCTATTCCTGACCAGTGCCAATATCATACAGTGTGATGTTGAATAAAAGCTTTTATCTTTCTATGGGGCTCTTTTGACACTCCAAGTCAACTTGGCCGGGATCATCTTGAACAGGCATTTCAAAGAGCTGTTGGGATTTTAGTCAAGGGGTTGAGACTTTTATAACCAGGACAGAATGCTACATATGAGTGGTTGACTGGGTACAGTGGCTCACATCTGTGATCCCAGCACTTTGGAAGGCCGAGGCGGGTGGATCACCTGAGGTCAGGAGACCAGCCTGGCCAACATGGTGAAACCCTGTCTCCACTAAAAATGCAAAAAAATAGCCAGATGTGGTGGCTGGCACCTGTAATCCCAGCTACTCAGGAGGCTGAGGCAGAAGAATTGCTTAGAACTGGGGAGGTTGTAGTGAGCCGAGACCGTGTCATTGCATTCCAGCCTGGGTGACAGAGTGAGACTTTGTCTCAGAAAAAAAAAAAAAAGAGTGGTAGGTGCCTGTGTCAGTATAGCCAACCTCCTTCAGGCTTCCATTTTGGTGAGAAGCAAACTTAAAAAATAAAATGTTCAAATAATCTCAAATTTCAATGTACTTTCATGCTTCCCTCACCAAAAAAATTGAAGTTCAGTTTGCTTAGATTAAAATGTTTTGCTCTTTCCTTAATGTTTTCTTTCCTGTTGGTGAATAATTTAATGCTTACTCAAAATAACTCAAAGCAGAAATCAGAGAGACAACAAGAAGATGAGAACAAATAGGAAAGAGGAGAAGTTTGATAGTGAAAAAATTGATTACTGACCACTGAACTTAACTGTGCAATATCCAGAGATGAGCGTTTGGTAATCACTCTTCTGTGAAATATGAATAAGGAGCTGGAATTAAGTCCTCAAGAACTTTATACAACCAGAATAGATGTCATGCATTCATATGCTGATGTATATGCATTTAGATGAGAAGGCAGGACCTCTGAAAACTCTAGAACTGATTTACTTTTAAAGTAGATGTTGTTGCAACAGATTTGTTTATTTAGGTTTCTAGCCATCTGCAAACTGGAGGTAATAAACCCAAAGTTTGTTTCTAGACTGATACATGAACTTCAGTGCAAAATGACTATGGATAGTTTGATAGTGTAGAAGGAGAGAAAAATGAAACACAAAAATTTGCCAAAGTAACAAAGGAAGAGTAGTAGCCTGGGGCTATTTAATGTAGCGGCAACTCATTCTATGCATTTGTTATTGTTTTATACCCCTATGTAATGACCTATGGTTTAAAGATGACCCTAAATCATCAAGAAAAAGTAAAACACATTTAGTGTACCTTGTTTGAGACCTAGGGGAATTATTTAACATTTTAGAAAGAACTTCCAACAAACTCTTAGATTAATGAGTTTTCAGCTATCTGAAAATTGACTTCTGTGGAATAACGTTATTCTATAAACTATCAATAAAGATAATACTACATTTTAAACAAACGAACAAACAAAATGGAGGAAACTAAGTGAGATTCAGGACTCTGTATTAGAGTACTAAGGACCCTGCATTTCTGAGAAAATTGACTTGCAACGTCCCCATTCAGCTGGGGCTGTGCAATGAATGCCAGCTGCAGGACAAAGCTGGGTCTCGCAGACATCCCGTTGCCCTGACTGCCGGCAAAGAGCCATCACAAGCTTCAGCGCAGCCCCAAGGGGTGCATATATTAAAGAAAAAACAAGAGCTATGCTCCAGAATGAATTTCTTTAAAATGCAAAGGGTAACAAGAGAGCTACATTTGGGGAAAGCCCAGCTCTCAGAAACAGGAAAGTAATACTGAATCTTGGTTAAAGTTGCTTGCTCTTGAACTAATTAGCTGGAGATTGAATTCAGCATGAGAAGTCAGAATGTGGGTTAAGAGTGAAGAAAAATGTTATTTTTCCTCTTAGGTACCAGCCTGGCACTTTTGAATGTAGTAGCAGGCACCACATGAGACTCAGCCAATTTGACGAAATCACAAAACTGTAAAAAACACTGTGGCTGATTGAAAAGGGGTTCCAGAGATATAATGTGGGCCAGATGTTTGATAAAAGGCAGTTTTTATCTACTTTGGTGGTAGCCTCTTTGTAATAAGATATTGGCACATTTATCATTAAGGAAAAATAAAGAGAAATGAATAATACAGAATCCAGTGGAACAGTAAATAATAAGTTTCCACCACTTTTGAAGTACTATTCCTACCTAGCATTGAGCTGCTATTTTTTTTTAATCTCTTTTTTCTTGTTTTTCTAAGATGGGAGGTTTGTGGGAAATTATACATAAAAGAAGGAAGCCAAAATCTTCTGCTTTTGTTTTACTTGAGAGCCTTTAAGGAAAAGATGGCACTTATAAAGTCATATTTCCCATTGATGGCATCCTTCACAGGTTACAATCCCTTGACAGAACACGTCTGCAAATAACAAGATCTTACTTCTTAACAGGTCTGTACTAGATTCAAAATTTTCGTGCTTCATTGACTATGTAAACAAGTTTGGAATTTAGGGAATTTTCTATATTACAAGGGAGTGAAGGTTTCCCACCTCTTTTTTGGTAGATGAGTTCCCTACCTCCAAACCTGAAGTGTTCACATTTTCTGAATCTATGCTGTTTCTTCAGTGTTCCCTTTGACTCTTGCAGTGTGCATTTCATGGTTTTTTTTTGCTGCTACTTCTGGATTCAGAAGTGTTCAGAGCCAGAAGCAAGAGTATACAGTCTCAGAGAAAGTGACAATGCCCACAAATTGCACAGTGCACTTTAGCCGAGGGCTCCCAGCCCTTTTGGTCCTGCCCTGCCAAAGCCCAACTGTTATATAAGATTCTCGTGCCCAGATCTCTGCCAGGGTTGGGGATTCTGTGAATTTCTTGTTAGTCCATTGCAGAATGAAAGAAGAGGCAGGAAAAGCCTGTGCCAAATAAAGAGGTAGGAGAGAAATGGACTAATTGGGTATGGGCATCTATTGGCAGAGAGTGTTCACCTCAGCATCAGTCAGGAATCCACAGAGAAGCCAGGGGGCCACATTGCAGGTCCCCCGCAGGCTTTATCTTCTGTGACTGACACTTAAACGGCAGAGCTCATTTGATGCTGTTCCAGGCTCGCCGCTGGGTGTTTCTAATTGTGTGTTTTAATTAATGTTTTTATTGTACTTGGTCCCAGAGGCTGTTTTAACAGACCAGCATATATTTAGAAGTCTCTAAATAAATAAATGTAAAACAAAGGAAAACTGACTCTGCTGGAATTTTGAGAATTATTGTTTCTAAAAAGACAGGGTAAAGTTTCGGACTCTACTGCTTGAAACCAACTTTGGCAATATCAGGGCCTGTCCACCTAAACACATCCTATGGGTATAGCAAAGCATGGCTTGAGGATCTTATCCAGGGTTTGGATTTAGAAACCTGTACTCTGGGTCTTGAGACAGTTGGGAGATACTGTAAAATTTATTGTGTTCGTTTTTGCTTTTTTCTTGTATTTAACAAATAAATAGGAATATTGGGGTGGGAATAGTAGCAAATATCTGCAGCAACATTTATTTGCACCTGTGTAGATTTCTTCCTGTTGCTAGATAGAGAAGGTAATTAGAATGGGATAGTTCCTTTGCACCCCTTATTGTTGTCTCTTGAATTTTGTTCTCCCCTTTAAAAGGGACAGTAACACCTGAGGGAGTGAATTTAATTCAATTCAGCAAATATTGAGCACTTCTTCATTCAAGCAAGGAGCTTGACTTTATGGGGGAAATGAGGTGTTTACGTTATAGGAAATGTATTTACAAGATATATCTGGCTTCTGCATATGTGCTGAGTTTGGAGTAGATGAAAGCATATTTGGTTTCTTCTTGTCAGAAATCATTATTAGTTAAATTCTTCTACTGTAATTTTCTTGGGGCCCTAGAGAGCTTGTGAAAGTTACTCAAGAGCTGTAAGGCTGGAGTGTTAGCAAATTGCCTGGCGATAGTAATGAAGGCCGGGCCTGGACGGAAGAGTGAAGTTTTGAAGTCTGTCTGGTTGTTTGCCATCATTTTTTGTCTTTCCTAATAGTGGCATCCCTTTCTTCCCTTTTCTCTATCTCCTTCAAGATGACCTAAATTAGTGGCTCTTGACCCTGGCTTGCAAAGAGCTTTGAAAAAATACTGATGCCTGTGCTTCCTACCAAAACCAACTGAAAGTGCCACAGTGATTTTATTGTACAGCCAGGGTGAGCCCAGGTGCCTTTGCCCACCTTCAGCAGTCCTCTTCTGCATGCAGCATGGCAAGCTTCTCCTCAGGAAAATACCTGCTTAAGTCACTCTAGTTCCTTGATTATAAGATGCCATCGGTTCTAAGATATACTATAGATTTAATACAACTTTTTGATTAAAAAGAAGAATGGACAAGAGGCCACGTATGGTGGCTCACGCCTGTAATCCCAGCAATTCGGGAGGCTGAGGTGGATGGATCATTTGAGGTCAGCAGTTTGAGACAAGCCTGGTCAACATGGTGAAACCCCATCTCTACCAAAAATATAAAAATTTATCAGGCATGGTGGTGGGCACCTGTAATCCCAGCTACTCAGGAGGCTGAGGTAGGAGAATTGCTTGAACCCGGGAGGCGGAGATTACAGTGAGCCGAGATCATGCCACTGTACTCCACCCTTGGCAACAGAATGAGACTCCATC